>NC_143012.1:304519681-304857085 GCF_055824585.1 Amblyomma mixtum | reverse complement strand
AGTGACGAACCAATTTCGGGGGAAAAAAAAGGCTTCGCGAATTCGGATCCTCATTTGCAAGCTCGATACCTAGCTAGAATACATTAAAATACTGCACGTTTTTTGCCAGGCTGCAGAGTATAGGGAACTCGAGACTCCCCAAGCAACGTTTACATCCGCCTCGACGCGTGTGCCCATTCTCTGAATCGACGACGCGAGGACGCTTTCAGTAATCGACTGCACACCTGAGACCCCCTGTTCATTTGAAACGGTGACTTTATTTTCGTTTCGTGTCGGTCGTAGGATGAAGGCACGGCCAACTGTATGTTATTTGAGCAGCTTTAGAGCATGCAGGTAGGAGGGATTCAGTTCGCAGATAATTGTAGTCGAAACATTATCATCTGCAACCGAGTTGTTTAGGCTGTGACCCAGCGGAGCGGTGGCTCAGTGGTTGTGGCGCTCGGCTGCTGACCCGAAAGACGCGGGTTCGACATCGGCCGCGGCGGTCGAATTTCGATGGAGGCCAAATTCTAGAGGCCCGTGTACTGTGCGATGTTTGTGCACGTTAAATAACCCCAGGTGGTCGAAATTTCTGGAGTCCTTCACTACGGCGTCTCTCGTAGCCTGAGACTCTTTGGTAAGTTAAACTGCCATGAACTAGAACTAAACTAGAACCAAACTAAACAAAAATTAAACTATGCTAAAACTAAACTAAACCAGCGGAGTTTTGGATTCAAATTACTCCTGCTACTGCAGCGACTTCAGCTAGCCAAGTAAATCATAGACAGCTGCCCATATTTTACTAGGTGCGCTGCGCCCCATGCCGTCAGCCTATTTCTGAAAATTTCCGGACATGATCGCTCTACCTGTTTCTCGCCATCCCCGAATACGCTCTCCTTCACCAATTACCTGTTCCATTCTTCTAAAGGGTCGGAGGTCCCAGCCATGTCCAAAGCAGTGTTTCCTTTCTACAGCTTAATTTAAGCTAGAATACCATCAGCGCAGATGAAAGCGGTAGCATTACAAACCTCATCGCGAACAAAATCGCGTCCTTGGTCATAAAATTCGCTGACTGCCTGAGGCAAAGTGGTGTCATCAGACTGTAGCTGACATCACTTCTGCTAAAATAATCAACCGCTTCTAATGCTGTCACATTCATCATCATCATCATCATCATCATCATCAGCCTAACTCCGCCCACTGTAGGGCAAAGGCCTCTCCCATGTCTCTCCAATTAACACATAATGAAATTAGGAGCCCCTGTGAATGCTAGTTCTATTCCCTTAAAGGTAAACCAATGTTTTTCCTTTCTGTCAATCTACATGCTGTCTTCGAATTTATCTGCAATTTCATTACGTTATTCTCAAATTTGTAAATCAGTGCTAGCGGTGCATTTATTATTTTTTAATCTTTTATTACGAATGTTAGTAACCTGCTATTCAATACTTAGCAGTTAGCGAGAAATGCTGTCAAATATATTCCTATTTTCCTGTCAATTTTTTTTTCTAATAATCAGGACCTGCTCCGATTTCCTGGCCCAGATGTACACGATGGTTGCATCCATTATGTCACTACCTTTAGTAAGTTGTTTCTCTTTCGAGAGAGTGTTGAAATCTCAAGCAAGAAAAAACATCGCCTACAAGCCAAATAGCGTCAATACTGTCAAACATCAGCAAAAAATAGCGTTTTGCTGTTATTTTCTTTATTTTAGCATTTTGTAGACGACTTGGTGAATCTGCTGTTATTATCACGTGTGTACTTCACAGTTTGCAATAATATTTTGGAACTAACGATCCTTGATTTGATCAAATTTAAAGAGAATCCTCAACTGTGATCGTATTTACTTTCGAAATCAGATATCAGTGGAAATTTGCGAAATAAGCAAATAAATGTACAAATTACGCGCCTGCATCCCCGGGTGCTTATTTATAGACACAAAGAACTGTAAAATTAGCCTGTTTCATTCTTACTTCACTTTCCTTCAGTGTCGAGACTACTGTCAAGACTATAGTAGAAAAACGGAATATTTTGAACGCAATGCACGGATCCAATCATGAGAGATAGGAACAAAAAGTTTTATACATACGCACAGATTTGTTTTCACAGGCGATGTGAGTGCACGTTAAAGAACCCCAGGTGGTCGAAATTTCCGGAGCCCTTCACTACGGCGTCCCTCATAGCTTGAGTTGTTTTGGGACGTTAAACCCCAATAAACCAAACCAAACCAAACGTTTTCGCAGGCGTGGTACACACGTCAATGTGAGATTAAACGACTTCATGCGAGAACCGCTCTAAAACCACACATTCTCTTACGCCGCTATCAACAAGTTTATGCGGCTGGTGACGCAAAGCAGACAACAGGGGTGCTTTTAAAAGTACCCAAGAACTTGTCGTGTGACCACCCGGGCATTTTGAAGACTTTTTCTAGAGGGAAGGAGAGTAATTTTTATTTCTTACAGTCCTGCATCAGATTAATTGCTCTACCTTTTTTTTTAAACGTCTCTATTTCATAGCTCAACCTTGCAGGATTTTTCGTCTAGATCAGTCGCTTTAGTTAGTTCAGTTTAATTATTTTTCATTTATACTTGACATTAAGAATTCTGCTACTGTATAACAATGCATGTCCAAGTCTTCTTCTCCAAAGTGCGTTAAGGCGCTGGGCAAAAATAAATCAGAGGTGGTGAATCAAATTCTACAACCATTGTAGAAAAAACCAGCGCTTACGAACACGGACAGAGGACAAGGGAAACAGACTGACGGCGCTTAACTTACAAGCGCCGTCAGTCTGTTTCCCTTGTTTTCTGTCCGTGTTCGTAAGCGCTGGCTTTTTCTACAATGGATCACCACCAACTCGCCCAATCCTCAGTTCTTCTGAAATTCTACAACATTGATCATTATTACTTATGTTACTCGGTCGAGAAAACAAGATTATGTCTCTAGAAAAAACGAGGCAGGTCAGAGCGCCCCATTGTCAGTCAGCCTTTGCATCTTAAGTTGTTCTACCCGCCGCGGTGGCTCAGTGGTTATGGAGCTCGGCTGCTGACCCGAAAGACGCGGGTTCGATCCCAGCCGCGCCGGCTGAATTTCGATGAAGGCGAAATTCTAGAGGTTCGTGTGCTGTGCGATGTCAGTGCACGTTAAAGAACCCCAGGTGGTCGAAATTTCCGGAGCCCTTCACTACGGCGTCCCTCATAGCCTGAGTCGCTTTGGGACGTTAAACCCGAAAAAACCAAACCAAACCAATGTTAAGTTGTTCTCTGCTATCACCTTAAATAACCCGGAAACTTTTGAGCTGAGAGTGCTGCGGGCAGCCTTAGGCGCTCACTTATATCGCCAGAGCCCGGCCACTCACAGTGGACGGTGAGGTGGACGGTGTTGCTGCGTACGCTGGCCAGAGGGTTGGAGGCCTCGCAGGAGTACGCGCCCGCGTGCGAAGGTCGCACACGTCGCATCACAAGGTACGGGCCGGCTACCAGCGGCGACTGCTGCTGCTGCCGCTGGGAATGGCCGGGGCTGGAGGTCGAGTTGCCCGGATCCAGTGGGAGGCCCCGGTGGAACCACTGGAACACGTCGGCCGCAGGATTGGCCGACGTCAGGCATTCGAGGTACACGTCGCGGCCTTCCTCGATCACGGGCTCGTGAAGACCACGGCCAAGGAGCAGGGTCACGTTGGGAGGGTCTACGGTTAGAAAAATAGCGATGAGTGTATTAGAGGGGGTCAACAACCTTTAATTACACATCACACTCGTAGCCCCGATATAGACCACGGTTCAGAATGAAAGTATTCATGTAATTATAGTGTTCATCTAAAAATGCAAGCACGAGTTTTCCATCGCCTTGTTGGCGCCTCCTAAGCTGTTTTCTTCTAGACTTAAAGCTCATTATGCTTTTCAGGTTCACCTAATAACTAAAAGCAACGCTGACACTCCAGTGCACGGGATGTGTTCCCTTTTATTTTGAAGCCGACCGTACACCCTTCGCGATAGGCTTATGATCCATACTGGAGTGCGAAAAGAGCAGCCAGACGTAAAGGCTGCGCATGAATGAATGCGTCTCCGGCGGGCTTCCTACCGAGGCAGTGGCTACAGTTAACGACCTTATGAGCGAAAGTGTGCGGCTAGAATGCTGCCCAAAGATGGAAGGGGGAGGGTACGCTCTGTTAATGTTGCGTTCTTCTTTGAACGAACTGAATTTAAGGTGCATGCATGGCAGTGCCAGCGACTTATTAGCTGTCCTTTACCTGTAACGACGGATACGCGCAGTTTGTAGAAGCAATGGAACACGGTAATGACGGCACTCACACTGCACGTCAAGTGCCCAGGCGGCCTCCAGGGGCTTCTGTGGCCAGCGTGGGTTGGTGGCCACGCAGCGCACCGTCTTGCCGTGGTCTTGGGCCGTGGGCGTGAGCAGCAGCACGCTGAAGCTGTCGTTCCCGGTGTCCGACTCCTCGTGGAAGAACGGGTCGAGGCGTACGTCGTCCAGCCACCAGCTCAGCTGCGCCGCCGGCCGGGAGCCCAGCGCGCGGCAGTGGAACTCCGCGGGCATGTCGGCGCGCGACGCGTTCTGCACGCTCCACAACCGCGTCGACAGAGGTCGCACTGCGAACCACGCCGCGAAGCAGGGGAGATTTGTAAGGGACAGTATCCTACTGCTCGACGGACATCCGTGAGTATGGTGTTGTGTGCCACTTTGCCGCTCCGTCGGGCGCAGGAATGAGCTATGTTTTTTTTTTTTTTGCTTGCCAATTACCGTGATGTACAGAAATAGTACGTCCCCGGAGTAAAGTTTGCAGAACTAAATTTGGGCTGTAAAAAAAATTACTTGTGTCCGCAGCAGGTACAGCCTTTGTAAAAAGTTTGGAGCCCCGGGGGTTTGCTTCTGAGCCACACTGTGTGGTTAGTAATTGGTCTTCAGCGTTCCAAATTTCCTGAAGGTAAGAAGATTTCTGGCCCTACCTGCTAAAATGACTAGGACTAGCACGAATGCTTCAGGAGTCCTATTACAAGGCTTAGAAGCAAACTCTCTGGGCTCTAAAATTTTGACAAAGACTGTACACGGTCGGCAAGGGCTGGGTGTGCAATGTGCGCATAAAACTGTACTTTCACGCTCTGATTATTATGAACCGAACTATATAAGGCAAAAAGGTTTGTCTTTGCTACTGCAAAAAAGAAGGATCTTCATCGTCTTCGGTATTTTCGTTGTTTCTCTCTCTCATCGAGCAGAGACGTTCGCAAGCCGGTTTCAGCGCAGCCATTGACGATAACTGGACAAAGAATCGTTCTACGGTATCCCACCGCCCACTGGCACATTTCTGAGTAGGTCCATACTCTTCGAAATCGGGATAGTAACTTAGTGGCAGAACGGTGGGTCGAAAAATTATAATGCTCTAATTTCAATAGTCTCGGAAGGGAACAGTAGTTCACAATTGGTAGCCAGGTGCTGGAAGTGGTAAGGCAATACATCTACTTAGGGCAGGTAGCGACCGCGAAGGTGAAATAACTATAAGAATTGGGTGGAGCACATTTGGCAGGTTCTCTCAAATCATGAATGGCAGTATACCAATATCCCTCAGAGGGAAGTATACTATAACAGCTTTATCTTACCAACACTCACCTGTGGGACAGAACCGTGGAGGCTAACGAATATGGCTTAACTTAAACTGAGGACAATGCAGCGAGCTATGGGAAGGAAAATGAATGGTGTAACGTTAGGAGACAGGAAGAAAGCAGAGTGGGTTAGCGAAGAAACGTGGGCTTATGACATCCTAATCGAAATCAAGAAGAAATAGGCTTGGGCTGGGCATGTAATGCGAAGGCAGGATAACCGCTGGTCGCTAAGGGCAACATACTGGATTCCAAAAGAAAGTAAGCGCAGTAGGCGGCGGAAGGAAGTTTGCTGGGATGAGATGGCCGCGGTTGGCACAAGACAAGGTAAATTGAAGAGATTTTGGATAGGCCTTTGTCCTGCTGTGGTCGTAGTCAGGCTGATGATGATGATGTCTGTGTAGACCCCCCCGCGCACGCACGCACGCACGCACGCACACACACACACACACACACACACACACACACACACACACACACACACACACACACACACACACACACACACACACACACGAAAATGCATAGGCTGCGAACTGTACGTCAACGTCAGAAATTACGGCAAGTTGGAAAACTAGGTATCAAAGCCAAAAAAACAGTACGCCGATACGAGCGGAGGTTGAGTACATGCAAAATTTTGGCGCCACCTGTTTCTAGTTGGTAGTCTTCTCCATGGTTATTGGGCACAGGCGCAACAGTTTCCGCCAAAGGACTGAACGATTAGCAGCTTAGTGCTCGCATGCCTACTAGCACTCGAAAAAAGTCACGTGGAATGGATGTTTTTTAAAGCAGAGTACCGTAAGCTACTTAATAATACTATTACTTTATTACTATTAGCTCTAGCCTCGGCACATCGTACCTAGTATTATTTCACACGTAACGTGGCTGTCACTAGCTAATGTAAAAAGGAGAATTCACTGCTGCCTTTATTACTTGCAACAGCTTATAGACACAATAAATAAGACTTGCCTTGTGCTGCTGACTGAAGCGCCGTAGTTTTCCAGCAGTGTGCGGCGGTGTGTCGCTAGTGCGAAGTGAATGGCGAAGACGTCGCTTCAATCGTCCTTATTTCTCGACTAGAATCCAGAAAGAGCCCTAAACGTCACTGGCCTCTGGGGGTGCTTCTGGAAGACCTAAACCTCGGTTCACACAGTCTCAATACACCGCTCAGTATTAACGAGCAAAGTGACAATCAACCCACGAATTGAGTGTCGTCTGCTTCAAGTTCCAGAAACGTGGCCGTTAGAGCAACGGCTTCCCTCGAGGGGACCGGAGTTCTCAATCAAAGAAAATCTCCTGACCACGCATACTTTTCGATCAAGTAAACTTTGCTTGACCACGCGGCGTTTCATGATCTAATCGGCTTTTCTGCCGTGAAGTGACTCACGGTTCATGTCGATGGAGAAGGAGCTGTTTAGAGGCTCGGGCATCTCCTCCACTGTGCATATAAAGATTTCTAGGAGGAGCTCTCTTCCCAGCGACCCGACGCGGAGGGTGCTTCGAGTTAAGTTGCCTTCGCGGGCGTATTCCTCCTTCGCTTGCGAGAGCTTGTAGCCGCTCCCGGACCAGACGAGCTTCGGTGGCGGCTCTCCTGGGTGAAAAAAAAAAAAAAGAAACAGTTCGTCTCAACGCGAGAACGTGTGAATGCATTGAAAGTGGTGGCCCAACAGCGGAGCTGTGCAAGTTCAGAATTTTACTTCCTTGTGATGCCGAATGTAGTTGTCACGGTTTGAAGAACAGACACAAATAAGTGTGTTAATTAGCAGAGGACTTGAAATCCGGGTCACTTGGTCACTTGGTACATGATGAAGAGGAGAACCAGTCAAAAGGAACAAGGAAAAGAAAAGACATACACCATGACTGGGCTAGCAACTGTGATTTAATGAAAACAGCAACATCACAGCAAGGCCATGTTTATTGTCTAAACTCCAAACTCGCTTAATAAAAACAAAACGCAAATTTAGACGCGAGTCAAGTCTCATAAAACTTGGAATTTTTAGAAAGCTCATGCAGGTGTTTGACACCGTGCATGTTCGTACAACTTTCAACGAAACTTTAGCTGGCAGCTGTTCATCTATTAATGTATAAGTGTGGAAGTTTTCCAGGCAGTGATCGTTATTTCATAAAACCTCGAGCGTGAAAAGGCCCCAGTTTAGAATGTCAGCGCTGTCTGCTGTAGCCTGACAAAAATGCTAAGCAGTACTGGTCACCTTCGGTAGCTGCGAGGGTGACCCGTATGCTATGTCCGGAGCGCTGGCGGATCGAAAAAAAAAGCATGATTAACGTTGCCTCATCCTACTGAATAAATTCGAGAACCATCTAGGTTATGTTTACACGGTCCAGACAGAGCTGGTAGGGCATGCGAGATATTCAAAAGCGCTAAATGCCGCAGGATATGGGCACACCCGATTAAAAAAGCAATCCCAGCAACGTTTCAGAACATAAGCTTATCTATAATGAAAGCCTATGGCTATGCTTCAGAAAACACCTATCAGGCCCCACTTGGGGATCATAGGATTCAGTGAGGTTAGAAGGACTGGTAAAGGATTCAGATTGTTTACTAACGGGCATGCCTTACAGGCTAAAAAGTGGATTTTTTCATTCATAACACCTTAAGCAATAATGAGAGGGTAACAGGAACAGTAATAAATCAAAATAACAGCTACAGATTGAGGGTAGTTTAAGGTAGTCCAAGCATACACGAAATATACAGGTCGTCAATTAAGCCGCGTCGTATATAAACGCTGAGACATGGACGTATCTGTTACAAAAACATGACCAGAGAAACAGCTAGCTGCTCTTCGATAGGCTTAAATGTGCAACATGCAGTAGTGCTCGGAGGTTTAGAAAATGAGCTTGACAACAGTTTGAAGCGCTGATCGATCAGTGCCGTAGATCCTCTCAACATTCACTCGTTAAACCGATATCGATCGGACATTAGGCCACGTCGACAGCGGTAACAAAACAAACCTCACAATGTCAACAGTTCTCAGCGCATAGAAGGACAATAACGGCCAATCAGAGCAAGAATGACAAAAATAATTCACCTCCGCGCACTTCGCATGAAATGGCCAGGCTGATGTCTTCATCGTATGGCTCTGTGACGCCGTGCAGAACGACGCCACTGGCGTCGCGGATGACGGGAGCACTGGGCGGCTCTGAAAAAAACAGAATGATCACAAGAAAAACATGAGGGTGCTTGGGATTCGACCTCACCGGTTAAAATCGATATAAAGTTCGATAAAAATATAAAAAAACGTGAAAAAACTTTATTCGCTCTTTATAATAAGAAAAAAAGAAACAGAAATGGAGCCCCAAGTTGTACATTGCAATGTACAGGGCGACGTATAAAAGAGTATACTTCCAAGACCTGATGCCCCCCAAAAGTGCACAGATCAATCTATGTAAATGTACTTCGTCGACTCGGCGTTTTCCTTTCTTCTCCGGCAATTAGCTTGAGCAAAATACAATAGTTGAGGCAGACGCTGTGTGAAATGTAAATCAAACTAATAAAGGTAATATTGGTAGACGGAACGAGAGGAACGTGAGTTAATTTCTTTAGATTATTTCATTTTTCCTCAGAAACATTCTGGGAGAGTCCCTCGGATAAAAATGGTTGCAGCGACTTGGTTCAAGAACACAGTCGGCTTTACGCTCTTCTAGCGGAAACTAAGCGGATGAAAACGGAGTTGGCCCCGGCTTGTAATGAGCAAAACAGAGTACCGGTGCACTGCTGGGGTGAGAGAGTGAATTCCAACGGGAGAAAAAGAAATGCAGCCGAGGCGGCCGAAAGTCACGTGGGGAGATGAGGTTAGGAAGCCGCCCTAGTTCTTCGACTACGTGATGAAGATTCTAGAAAGCGCCGCTGGTGGTGAAAGTTCCCCGATGTTGATGGAGACTATGTCGAAAAGAGACGCACTGTGACAAAAGAAGAGAGTGCGCACTTTCACTTGAACGCAGTAGCTTCTAATTTAATATCTTGATAAAATGTTACCCCAACCCACTAGCACTAAGCAGATGGCATCCGGCGGTCCAAGACCCGAGGTGTAAACAGTGTAATGAAAAAGCAGACATGATCCACATAATGTGGACATGCCCTAGCCACAACGACCCAGACGGGAATGTAGAGTCCTGAGGGCTTTAATGGCCAGCCAGAAAGAAGAAGAACAAAAACAAAGACACCCGTGTGGCCCTGGACACCTCTGAATCCGAAGAGATCCCAGCCTGCTGAAAGGGGAGGAAGGTGACGGCGGTCAAGACTCAAGTCTTCATCGCCCTCTGATTCCTTGACGGGTGCAAATAAAGTTATTTCATCATCATCCCTAGAGGGGAAAACACACAGAACGCACCTCTTAGTTGGTGTTTTGTGAGATTTGAAAAGTGCCGCACACAAAGGAGCTCGAGAAACGCATATGACCAGGACTCCATCCTAAAGATGGCACCTTATCCCTGGTCCCAGTGACAATACCGCGACAACAGATTGTCTGAAGCAAAAATATTTAAAGCTAGAGGGGACACTAAAGCAGCGCCTTGAGGGTATGACGCGATAGCGCACGTAATGTGTTATTTCCCATATATGCAGAAGGCCGATCTCTACTTCCCATTCATAGATCCCTGGGAGCCCTCATACCCCTCCTGGCGCCGTGGTGCCGCGGTTAGGCGATGCGCCCCTGTCCTGCGACGGCAAGTGCTCCCAGCGATGGGCCTTGTGCGGCCCAGGTTGCTCTTCCCAAGCGATCAAACATTTAACTGTCACCTGCCACCGTGGGCAGTTTTCTCACTATCCGGTGGGCAGGTTGTGATGACGTCGCAAGGTCACGTGACCTATGTGGCCCACCTGCCTCCAAGGTTGCTCTCTGGGCACCACCTGCCACAGCCATGGCCGTGATTTTTCGCAAACGCCGACACCGGATTTACTGGTAAACGTGGCCTTTAACGCCGTCGCGTCCAAAAAACTGGAGGGACACTTAAAATACACCACAGTCATGCCCGTGATTTTTCGCTCGCAACGCCGACGTTGACAGCGCCAACGCCATATTTTCTGTACAACGGCGCCTTTAACGCTCACGCGTTAAAGTAATGAGCGCAATATCGATTTAAGGAGGATTCGGCACACCAAGACGACGGCCCGCTTTGAGGGTGTACCCTGAAACTGCGGCTGTTGTCGCTGATCGCGACCATAGGCTTCAGGACAAGAATAGTGTTGGGTTGGGGGCGGACTAGCGGTCCTGATTAGCGATTAGCATAAAAAAGTAACATATGCCCGAACTTGCTGAAGCTATTCAAATTACATTCATGAGATGGGCATGCAAATGTGCACATCAATGAGGTTCTTCTGAAAGACATTATGCTTTCCACGAGTACTTTTGTCACCACCTATCAGCAAGAGCTTCCCCGTTTTCATCGTATCAGAAAAAATCTCAAGAGGCGGAACAGGTGCGCATTACGTCCGAATTGTCGATCCTTGTGCCAAGAATAATACTGACGACGGCAAATACGGCACTGAAGTCGTTCTAAATTGTTACACCGCCGTTTCTTCCTGTTTTGCCATTTACACACGGGCACTACTTGTTTGTCACTTCCAAACATAGTCCTCACCTTAATGTGCCCGCTTATATTTGTCGCACCACTTAATACTGCCAAATTAAAAAATACCCAAAAGTACACAGGCATCACCATTTCCCTCTGCGTAATACTTTCCAACGTCAAAATTTAGCACGTTCATTACGAACGGAGCCAGCGTTAACAAGAGCGGCAGTAGAGGAGAATGGACCAAACGAACGCGACGCATAGAAACTAATATCTGTTGACATGCTCCGGAAATGCCCGGGCATCTCCTCCATACACACGTATGCCCTGAGAGAAAAAGTTTACCTCACATCACCATGAGACTTCTTTGGACACTGCTCGGACGCTTGAGTCACTGGCCTCACCAAATCACTTCTGCAGCAAGAGACGCCTGTAACTGAAGCTTTTTGACGGGCGCTGAACAGTACCTGCGGCTAGAAGCTCAGATTACAAAAGTGCGCCTAGTCTAGCGACCAGCGTCTCCTTATTTTCTACTATGAATGCGCTTGCACTGAAAGTGTAAATACGAAACAAAGCCATTGCAAAAGGAAAAATACAGTTCTTGTTTTGTATTGCTTGGTTCAGCGGGGTAGAATTCCTAACATCGATTTCGTTCGTTACTGAGAAGCCGCAGTAGTCTCTCGAAACTTCATGAAATGAGCATGCCAGGAAAAACGCTGCCCGAAGAAACATATTGGTGAAGTTCCAATGTTGTTAGACTTGGCACTTTGTTCTAAGTAGTCACAAGCGTAATCTAGCGGTGATGAAGTAAATCTTAAGAATAAAGACTTCAGGGAACCAGTACATATTCTAGCGAACTGAATGAGATTTTTAAAAAAAGTTCTCCATGGGCACAATAAACACTGAGAGAAAAACACCAAGAGGCGTATTTTCTCATGATCTTTTTTCATGGTTTCGTCGTTTTGTCCCTGATGAGGCGATGATGACGAGTGGTAAATGCAAAGAATGAGTTCAGGAAAGAGTCGCTACAAAACCCAGCCCCATGTGCCACAGACGCAGCCAGTCAAAAGCGCTAAGCCGCCCGTGATTTCCACATTCACGCACATGTTGTTGGCAGCACATTCGAGGAAATTGTGCAGCGTCTAGTATACAAATGTGCTATTCGCTCCAGGCCGAGAAAAAAAAAAAAAACGCCCGCAGCCAACACTCAGAGAGGTAAAAAATCCTGCGCCATGCGCAAATAAAAAAAAAAGGAATTTCGTTTTTGTTTTATTTCCTCAGACGGGAATGGTGAACGGTTGTATGTGCGGTTCGAGAGTGATGCCACAAACAGAAAATTGAAAATCATACGAAGGTGACAACATTAGCGTAAGGTGCCTGCTGCTGACAGCGCGTTCAAGAACGGGTCTTCAAGAGTACGCGCAAAGACAAGTTAGCACAAAAGCAGTGAAAAAAAAAATACTTCGCATCGCGGCGCATTCAAACCCTGAATCGGAAGAAAAGGGAAGCGTGCCATGTAATTCAAGAGGAAAGGCGCAAAACGATGTGAATACGCCATGTAACATTACGCCGATATTTCACCGAAGATGTTCTGCAATATTTGAGTTAGGAGAGCGCTTTTTTCGGCATAGCATTGTTAGTGGTGTAGCTCCTCAGAATAGAGCTAAGGACGTGCTAACTAATAGTCTGTTTAACTAATATTGAATAGGTCACTTTTTAGCTGTTACTGTTTGTCTCTATTTATTGAAAGGCATGTAGCTCACCGTAATTGATATCCATATAAAATTTTAGAATTTCGAATACGCAGTTACCCTCGGCGCTGTGACACAACAAATTTCGGCTATTTGAACAAGTTAAGTACAGTGTAGGTGTTGCTTTGCAAGTAAGCTTTTCGAAAATCCATGTATTTTGACGTGATGACGGAAAAATTTCTTGGGCCCCAGCGCCGAGGGTAACTGCGTTTCCGAAATTCTAAAAACTGTTATCGATATTTCTTAATAAATTAGAGGACTGACGGCGACAGTTCAAAAGTTAACTAGTGAGTAATAGTTAACAATCCTACTAGTTAGCACGTCTCAGCTGTTTTCTGATTTGCTACACCGCTAACAGTGCAACGCTGGAAAAGCGCTCTTCTGACTGAAAAACCATATTTTTAAAAACTGCAGAACATCTTAGGTGAAACACCCAATATACATCTACGTGATTAGCCGCACCCCACGACACAATCGCTAAGTGATTAATATCTGCAAAATCCGTTGACGGGAACACGTCACAGCTAGGGATAAAAAAAGCATTCCGTTTAAATTATATTCTACATATATCTACCTCGTATACATTCCCTTTTCCTCGTGAGAAGCCTGAAAGCTTTTTACATGCCACCTTCATATCGCGCCTGTGTCACGTTTTTCGTGGAAAAAGATAAGTTATTAAATGCTCTGAAACAGCGTAATACACCCTCGTCATTTTATTTTAAAATCACTCCGTGATGTTTTGTTGCGTTTTCAGAGTCAGCGCTGCAAATACGCTGCGGCGCTGTAGCCACGAGGCAGTCATTACTCGAGGAGGTTATGTATACGCCGGGCGTCTTTTCGAAGCGCGGCGAGTGGAGTGGCTGGGCGCGGCCCGAGCATTAATCACGGCTCGGCGACGACAGGCCTGCGCGAAAAATTGCGTCGATTTGAATAACGCTGCTCGAGTAGATCAGCCAGCGCCCAACGGCTTTCGGGCTTCGCTTCGGCGAGCACGGCCCGGTTCGCTTGGCTTCCTCAGACCGCGCCGTGGAGTGCAAGCGTCGAGGTTTCAGAGTGCGCGCTCGCGAACAGGGTCCCTTATGCGCGTACGGAATGGTGCACCCATGCAAACACACTTTTTTATGTGTTGGTGATTACGATAGCGCTGACTGTGTTCACAGCTCTGGTTAGGCCATGACCGTAAGTACAAGTAAAGTCGTGCTTTGTGATTCACATAGACTTGGCGCCTGATGGTATCGGCTAAAGTCCTCCTAAAGAACCTTTTTTATTTGTTTTGTTTTTCAGTGGTCTCTCATTTATACGTCATGCACGCCGTTTCATTTCTCTTCTAAACTTTTTGTTCTTCATTTCTGTGGCTTTGATAACTTCGTAAACGTTCCGACAATTGTTAGCATTTGCTTTGAGGACAAGGGCACTTTCCAGCTGTAATTTACAATGCTCTAGATCACTGCATAAAGGCCAGTTACATAGAGTAATTATAACTCGATTGCGTAAAGGCAGATTAAATGCATTCAGCCTGCGTCACGAGTTGAGTTGAATTGTTGTATGCTACAGGTGGGATTAGCCTTGCTTATTTTGCCGGCTATTGCTCCACCGTAGCGTCACTTGTGTATTAGTAATGTCCTAAAACCGGTCAGATCTGCCCCGCTATGCGCACAGTTACTTATAATAGTATAATCCATTCCCCCAGTCACCATCTATGCACACATTTACTCAGAGCAGAACATAATTCAGTCCAAAAGTCACCATATATACACACATTCAGGCACAGTAGATCATAGTCATTCAGTAGAGTTAGTTCTTGGGCTAGTCGGTTTACTTGATTTACACTCATAGTTTTTCAGCGCAACGGCACACGGCCAAGGAAAAGAAGCAGGAAGAGAAGAAGGACGAACACAGCACTGTGTTCGTCCTGAGATCTCACTGTACTTATTTACGACTAAATGGACGTTTACTAATCTACATGCTCTCAGCCTCACATTGCGCGTCATCCGTACTGTAAGCCTTCGTTGACTCCTTTTTACGCCAGACCGAAACGTTGTGTATGACGCGCAAATTTTCAGTGGCAGACAAGACGGCCCTGTCTTTTTATAGATGTTGACCTGGCACTTGAAAGCACCATGGTGGCTTTTTGTGCTCTGTGCGAACGCCAGAATTTAGAGCCAACTGCGAGATGCTTACCCGTAAGTACGGCACACCGGCAATACAAGGTTTAAATAGGCGAAGCATCTTTTACAGGGGTCTTCAGAACCAGTTTCAAAGCGGGCTTTGGTGGCGCAAAAGGCCTGGCATACGCGTTCGGCATGTCAAACATGCCTACCATTCGCTCCTTTAAACCACACCTGCTACGGTATTCAGCACTAAAGGCCAATTCAATGACGTCTTCGTGAGCCTTCACTTGCAACCTCGTGGTGAATGGTTAGGACCACGTGGCGAAATTGGCACAGGGCGGAAGAACTCTTTTATTTCGTACTCCTGATGTATGCATGTTCTTACACGGGCGGAAGCTGGAAGGAATGGAGCTTATTGGCTCCGATGCTACGGCTGACGGACGTATGTTGCCTGAGTGTGAACACATATATTGATTTAAACCGACTGCAAGGGGGCACAAATTGCTACACCAATGGAAATAAAAAAAGCGGATCCTTCAATATGTTTATTGACAAAAAAAAAAGGAGAAGGAAGCTCCATTCTTTACTGCAAAAGAAAAGCAAAGAAAATACTCAGCCAGCAACTTACGTCAAGTACCCGTACCAAACTTTCTTTGCTAGTGCTAACTATTTCAGTCATTAATAACGTCACCTGATTTCAGAGTGCTCAAAGGCACCAAGAACTTGGTTTCAAGCACCCTTATTTATGAAGTAAGGGAGTAATTACTCATTGACACCTACCCGAGCGCAGCCATACGGCTACAAAAGAAATCTATACAGCTTTCTCAGAAACTTCGTAGTTTCTAAGAAAAATTCGTCCTGGTCCGGGGTTCGAACCCGGGACCACCGCTACACCGGAGCAGTCGCTCTGCCAATTGAGCTAACCGGTACGGCAAGCTTATCGTAGGGCGAGAGCGAAGTGGGAAAAGTGTTCTTCAAATGTTTAGGGGAATCCACCAAGGAATCCACCTTGGGGGATTCCCCTAAACATTTGACCAACCCTTCTTTATATTTTTCTAAAAGAAAAGATATCGGGGTTCATGAACCGGAACTCACAACGGTTGCTTTAGAAACGCGGCAAAATATTTTGTCACGAAGTTCACAATCTGTGAACCCATTCGCTCTTATGTGTACCAAATCCCGCCTGATCACTGAGTACAATTACATTTGCACACTGACAAAAGTGAGAAATCGATAACAAAAACATCCTCATATTTAAGAAAGATGATAGCCTTTCATCGGACAATACGATTTTAATTCTGACAAGTGCTTTCAGAAAGACTGCGTTACTTTATTGATAATACATTCCTTTTGCTACATACCTATGAACTTTTTTGTATCACACATATTCTATTGCGTTTTTGTGCTAACATGCTTGCTGACCTCTGAGCTTTTTTTTTTCTTTTTAATGCGCATGCGTACTCAAACGTGATCCAAGCCGCAATTTTATATGGCTGCTGCTATGCCCCCTTTCCACTTGTCGATTGATGGCAGCTGTTTATAACATAAACTTTACTTACTTCAGAGAATGTCATAAAGAGATGGAGATGGCAAATAAAATATAACAAATACTTTTAAAAGAATATATGATACATTACCAGATGAGTTCCAAAAACTGGTATTTAATCATGTGGTGGAATACACCGATAGTGCAAAGCTTACAACGTAGAACATTGCTTCATCTAATCCGAAGCAGATTCCGGGCCAAATTAAAATTTGTATTTCTTGTTTAACAAATTCTGTCAACACAAGGCTAGCTCCTTAATTTTTAACATAATCTAATAACGGGTTTTGATCAATTTCCGGTCCCTCTAAGGCTATGCAACTCGCACACTTTCCAAATTATTAGGGGCTACTAGCAAGGCAACGCGCCACCGCATTATGCACATCGTTACTTTTTTTTTTTCAACAGGGAATGAACGAAGCAAAACACACAAAAAGAAGCCCAAAAAAGTGAAATAGCTCCCCTAACATCACGGCCACGTTTATGAGATAAAGTAAGTAAAGTTCTTTTAAGAAAACTTCAGGGCTCCACCTTAAAGGGAAACTGCATAGGTGTTAGAAATCAACGAGCTTAAGAGGGTCGAATGTGTGAAACTTTCAGGTAAAGCATGCGAAGTCTTTTTGGGCTAGCACTTGAAATAGTGAAGTAATCGCTGATTAAAATACGGACACTCTTCAAGCTCCTCCGCAGTGCACAACGCCAAATGGGGGGCGCATGATGACGTCATCGAAAGTATCGGTGTATTTTCAACGCACAAACGCCTTCTCTGAAGGAAAAAAATAAACGCCACCGAAGGCGAACCCTGCCGAGAGTTGTAGGGCAGGGTGTGGCTGACGACAGCGGTAATTTGAAATCATACCTTCCGTGACGTCAGGCTGAGTCTTCCTGCACTTCTCCGGTGCATTGAGGAGAAACGCAAAATTCAATCCTTGATTAGGTCATTATTTTAAATTCTAGTGTAAAAACACTTGGCATGCTTTACCTACAGCCTACATAGATTTGAATCCTTGAATATCCCGAAATTCTCAAAAAAGTGCTGCAGTTGCCCTTTAACGATATGATGATATCGCGTAAATCAGTCGCTTCAGTTTCTTGGGCACAGACATCGTTTTTTGCGTTATTTAAATTTATTTTCTATTTTCGTTTGTATTCATTTATTTATTTTTATTTACCACAAGAGCCACAAGGCCCCCCTTTGACCAACTCGAACGAACGCACCTCAGCGGTCGAGGTGTAGCACGTCCCCGCTCACGTCACAAGAGGCAGCGGTTGTTTTTTTTTTCCTTCGGATGCACTACGCAATGGCACTGGAATGACGTCATGACTCTTTAAACCAATAAGAAACTATGTCGTGACGTCATCACTGTTGTACTGTGTGATCGTTGTTGGGTGTTTAAATTACCCGCGCGAGGTCATGTGGTTGTGACGTCATGACCCTCTCGATCAATCCCGATTTTCTCCACATGCCAAAACTGCGGCGGTTTCCCTGTTGAGTAAAACGTGGCTGCTGCACAGAATGCAAGCCGCCGAACATGTCGCTTAACACAAAGCAAAATATTTCGCTCATTAGACGCCCATTCTGAGCTGAATGACCTGAGAAGATGCAGCATGTGCTAGTTAAGCTGTTTGTTAAGTGCAGTGGAGCTTCAGTTGCACACTAACTATGCATCGCAGAAAGATGAGAAAATGCTGGTTGCCTTGTTCGGGCGGAGACAATCAAGCTGCCTGGAGGGGTCACGAAACCGTTATTGCAAAACGACCTCGAAGCACGCGTTATTAAGCCTTTTTTTTTACACCCCAATGAAGGTAAGCACCGAACACCAAAGAACACCCTTCTCGAACAGGTAACAAAGGCGTCTGCATTAAAAAAAATCATGAAATAATTACCAGTGTTCATGTGGTAGATTAAACAGAAATGTCTAAGATTTAGAGAACAAGACAGAGAAAAAAGGCCGCAATGGCCCTTGTGTCTTGCAAGACAACGACGACACGGGCCAGAAGCCATGTACATGGTCATTCCTCCTTCAATCGTGGCGTGAGCCCTTCGTATTTCTTCTTTTTTTTATTTTCAGGATAAATGCTTAGTTATCCCAGACTTACAAAGATAAGTTTTGATTTCGCCCAAGTGCATAGAAAGAAAAACAGTTAATGTGTTTGCTCCGTTCTAGCTCTTCTTCGCGGGTTGTCGCACAAGCTGGTAATGGGCACTCCACTCCTTCAGAGGCATTCGTGATCTTTACTTCGCCAGTGACTCCCTTTTTGTCTGGCGTGCAAGAGATTAAAAGTTGGAACAAAAGTCGTCTCGAGAAGCTCGAACCGTCGCAACTCGCTAATTGGGTTGTTTACGTTATTTCCCCGCTTGGCGAACCACTGGCGCAGAAAAAAATACATGCAGCTTGAAAAAACGAGGATATCAATTCGCGAAGAGGCCCCTGGCACAGCTTGGCAATCAGACCGTGAGAGTTAAATAAGAATCCCGCACGATTCAAAATGGAAATTATGGCTTGCAAAAATCGTATCGAGAGAACAGTGTCGCGAAAGAGTCGCTCTCAACTCTTCTTGTTCCTTGGTTGCTAAGCAAAGCCTTCGTTTCTCTATACTATCCCGCACATTTCATCCTCAAGGATTAATATGACAAAGCTTTACGCCTTGTTGCTTACCTCAGCGATGGTCTGCTGTGTCTTTAATGCGAATTCGGACATTCCATCGGTAATTAAATGGTATCTTTAAAGCAGCCTTGCGTTATAACCGCGTCTATTACGTGGTGCAGAGTCGTTTTAACTCGATAGCATTAAGGCCCCCGTTCAGCGTAGAATCCGGCGGCGTCATCGGTGTTGTGAACTAAAAATCTCCGAGAAGCAACCAAGGGAGTCACCTAGGTCACGTGACCTTGTGACGTCATCAGAGCCTGCCCACCGGACTGTGAGCAAACTGACCACCGTGGCAGGTGGCAGTTAAATTGTTGATTGGTCGCGAGAGGTTGCTCGGGAAGAGGAACCTGGGTCACGCAAGCCTGGCCGGTGGCAGCGCCATACATCGCAGGCCAGTGGCGCATCGCTTAACCGCTGCACCACTGCGCCAGGAGTGGTGGGAGGACTCTCAGTGGTCTATGCAGGTAAAGTAGTGAACTGCGAATTCATAAGCATTAGCCCATTAACACTATCGCATCATACTCTTAAGGTGCGGTTTAAGCGTCTCTTCTAATTTTTGCTTCTTGGACGAAATCCAGGAGTGCTTAGGCGACGCTCAAAGCCACCGCCTGAAGTGCTTCGGTCCGTTTGGATCAAGCCTCACTTTTAATGAGTTAGAAGCCCGATTAGTGCAAGAACTGTCCGGCGCTGGCGGCGGCGTGTGAAGCCAATAGGGAAATGATGAAGAGTGGAGGAAGGAAAGGGAGAGATAATGAAGGTTTGGTTTATGGTTTATTGGGGTTCAACGTCCCGAAGCGAATCAGGCTATGAGGGACGCCGTAGTGAAGGGCTCCGGAAATTTCGACCACTTGGGATTCTTTAACGTGCACTGACATCGCACAGCACACGGGCCTCTAGAATTTCGCCTCCATCGAAATTCAGCCGCCACGGCCGGGATCAAACCCACGTCTTTCGGCCCAGCAGCCGAGCGCCGTAACCACTGAGCCACCGCGGCGGGGCTGAGATAATGAAGGAGAAAGGAGGTATGGAGAGGGGCAGAGGGAGCGCGTTGGTGTAAGGCGAAGAGTGGCGAGAGAGAAACCACTGTCGCCAATCAGAGTCGAGGGGTGGGTTGAGTGGCGAGGGGACACATGGTGGCCCACTGTGATCGCTGGATTGGATTACGCCACCCATTTCCATCAGTGGGGAACACATAATGCTAACGAAGACCCTCCCGCATCAATCGCATTGATCGTCTGTGCCTTTTTCATTCCTCAAGAGACGGGTGAGAGGGCCTATCCCGTGCGAACTCTTACTGCTTCGAGTCAAGGGGCTCCCGTGGCTCCTTGCATTTCACAGTGTCGTTCGTAGCAGATGTCATTCTGGTACTCGTGGTGGGAGCCGTTTCTTTCCCGAAAACTCCTGCGGCTTAGAGCGTAGCGTGCGATGAGTCCGTATTTTTCGGGCTGCTTCAGTGTCTCCTCTGAAACTTGGAGGGAACCCGGCAGGAGAGTGATGATAAAGAATTCCGCGGCATTTCCTCAATGGGGCATGGTTGTCGATGAGGGTAGAGTACGAGCGGTGTCCTTCCGCATCGAGCTCAGCTCATAAACACCCCAACCCTCCCTTCAGAAACGCGTATTCCAATACCACGTTTATTCAGACCGCTTTCATGAGTGCAGCGCTATAAAGTCACCAATTATTGCGGCTTTCGCACGTCGAGTATTGTGAACACGTGTGGGATCGAAAGCTTACACAACCACCCCCCAGTATTCAGACTTATAAAAAATTCATAGGTGGCTTGGTTTATGGCAAATCACGAATTATCGGGCGCTAGCACGGTTATCCCTGGTTTTCCTTAGCTTTTCTTAACTTTCTATGGTTTTCCTTGATTTGAACTGACTTACATACTCGTAGGTTGACCAATCGTACGTTGTAGGTTTGCGTGATATTGCTTCATTGTTTACTTGTACTGTATTTGGTGTGACGCGTCTTTATTTGGTTGCACAGAGCTGAAACGAGTGAGTAACGTGGTTACACTAGTTGATTATCCCTCCTTAGCATGCAATTTCACACGTCTGATGGTCCGTGCAGTAGTTTGAAATTGACTTGACAATAGACAAATGTGTTCACTTTGGAAGACCAACTCATGACAAAGCATGCTGAGTCATGATAGTCATGCTAAGTCATGTTAACCCTACTTGGTCATGCTAAGTGATGGTAATTCATCATAGTCATGTTTAGCGTGGCAAGTGATGGCAAGGGAAAGTCATGATAATCCTACTGAGTCATGTTTACTCATGGCAAGTAATGCTAAGCCAAGGCAGTCATTGCAAGTCATGTTATACTGAGTCGTGATAGTCATGTTAGTCGTAGCAAGTCATGTTGAATCATGATTATCATGCTATGCAGTTCACACACTCGGCTCATCAAGGCCCGACTGAGGACCGCACAGACTGACAGACAACGGCTTTTCATCTGAGGGGAAGCCGTAGTGCTAGCACTCTAAAATGGGGAAGGGACGTGAAAGCAACGCATCCTTAATCCTCCCCCGTTCTGTCAACCGATAGTCCTACTCACACGTGAACACTTTCATCCGTGCACTCACACGGGATCACATGGAGGCTCTTCTGAATTTCGTCACGCGTCACCAAGCGCGGCCTTTGCCTTTCATCCGAATGTGTCGTAGACCATACTAGGCAGTGCAGTGCTGGACGCTCGGTGACCGTATCGCTCCGAGCAGGGACTGTTCATCGTTGCTGAACCGCGCTAAGCTCCGGCGTGTATCCCGCCGCCGCCCGGGCTAAGTGCCTCGCAGCGACGCCCGCTTACTCCGTCGCGAAACTTGTGGACAGCGTAGTGGATCCCACGGGCTCGGGGCGATGGATTTCAGACGCGTGTGGCTGGCTAGTGAGCCCGTGGCAGAAGCGCTCATGTGGAAGCCGCCTCCTCGCGCTCGTAGCTTTCGTTCCACTGTGAACATGTTGTGATGTGGTGTAGTGTTACAGGAGCATCGCGTATAAAGGGAGGGTAAACGCCTTCCCTCTCACCGCGCGTTTTGTGGACAAAGGTTTATCGTCGCTGACTCGCGTGTGAGCTGAAACCGCGTGTCGCGAGGCTTAAGGGCTAAGCCGTTGGCGCGGTTGCGCCGGTGCGAAAGCAATTTTCATTCCAGCCCAGCCGCACCGTAGTAAGCAAACAGGTGGCAACAAAAAAGTGAGGAAAAGGGACGTAGTGCAGAAAAGAACAAACCAGAGCTATTTCAATAAAGTGTTGCGCAATATGTGACTGTTCCAGGAACGAAACAGCAGCGCCTATTCAGACATGATGCCACCGCTGCCGAGGGGGTTGTTATGTTCCCAACGTTCACCGGACCTATGAGTCATCTACCCTTCCCTCTCTTTTATCACTCCTTCCTCCTTTCAGGCTTCCTAAGCCCCCCTTTCTGTCCCTCCACATTCTCCTATAACGCATGCCACAAATCGCGGCGAGAGTTTGTTTTGTATCGTGAGCAATTTCTTTATCCTTGCTCCCTGTTACTGTGGTGGTGACTTCGTGTTGCAGCTTGAAGGAATGCTACCCGTATACTTTGTATCGTTTTGGTCAAATGTTTATGGGAATCCCCCAAGGTGGAGTATATTTGTAATAAGGAAGTAATTACTCATGGACATCCACCCAAGCGCAGCCATACGGCTACAAAGGAAAGGATCGTTTTCTGGGGCACAACAAAAAATATATCGGCTTGAGAGCTGACAGTGCTGCCATCGTCGCTAACGCTATGCACCTCCGAGCGCGGTCATGCCCTTTTTCGCGCGAATCTATATTTACAGTTTCAGGAAAAACAGGCTAGTCTAGTTTCTTTCATCAGTGTCCTATATTATCACGTCCTATATTTCTTTCCAAGAGTACTGGGCCGCCTTAGCACGCATATGGGCTTAATCCCTCGTTGGCAAAGTGTCTGACGCAAAAAAAAAAATCGCTCCATCTGACTTTCTTCTTTGTTATTTCTTATTGGTTCGTTTCCTCTTGTATTTTGTTCCCCTTGGTGCTCTGGGAGTTGCGGCACAAAAAGAGGGACGCATGAAACCCGATCTATTTCTCTCTTTTTCTGGTGTGAACTTTAAGGTATGACCTTTCCAGGCGCTTTACATGATCAGTTCTCGTCTCTCCATTCCCCTTGAGCTATGTGAGAAGAAACAAGAGTATCGATTTTACTGCAGTTGCAAAAGATACCTGCTTACATTTTATCCGCCCGTCAGTGCACACCTTTCTTCAAAGCACTGCATGCCTCTCCGCCATATTGATCGATGTGCTCTTGTGCGCGTATGGCGGCAAGCACAGAAGATGTTGCAGCGTGACTGTCCTGCGTATGATTGAAAGACTTCAAAGTTGTGCATTTCGACTATTCTTTGTAAACAATTCAAATATCCACAGACCTTTCTACTCCGACCATCCAGTAGTAGCAGTAGTAGCGAAACACTTTATTCCAAAGCACAAATCAAGGACGAGCCTATCCTCTTCACGAGGAGAAGACAGCCAGGTATGCCAGGACGAGACCGAGGATGAAGGAGGGGGTAGTAATGGGACTGATGCGCGAAAGCAACGTAGAGGATTCTGGTATGTGGCTTTTGAACTGTGGCAGTCGCGTGCAGCAGTTTTGTATCTGAACTATTCTCACTTCTGCGATCGGACTGATTATGGTCCACAGTGTAGGGCTGATTATGGCGCCGGTCAACCAGTTGTTTGTGAAGAGATCTATTGAGACGCGTTGTTGGAAGAGCGACATGAAAAAAAAAAATTAGGTGCAGGTGGAATAGCATGGGGGAAAATAATCCTGCTTCTATTCGTATAGTAATAAGCGCAACCAACCTAGTTTCCAGCCAACTAATGAAATTTTGAGTTCGCCTAGGCTTTTTTAAAACCTTTAACCATTTAATAGTAATGCAAAAACATAAAAAAAACAAGCGACGCGGCGTAGGCGGCAATCGGATTGGTAATTACGTTGAATGATGGTGTGTTCGTAATTTTTCTGCAATGGACAAAAATTTTTATCAAAATGTTTTGCTTTCTTTCTTAGGGCTTTTAGGACGTTCGAAGGCAGAGTTTCCCTTTTTATCCTTTATTATCAGCAACACAGCAGTGCTCCATATGAATTGACATTACTGACCCCACACTAGCACAGGTCGTTCAAGCCATCTACTGTGAGAGTACTACAGCTACCTTCTCTTGTCCAAAAAAAATGTCATTTTATCAATGCACGTCATTTCTTCATTCCCACCGGAGTTACATCAGTTGAAATTTCTGCATAATTATTCTTACCTAAACAGAATTTCATCTCACATGCCTTTATATTGTTTTGTCCCTCTTTAATTAAGCGCTTAGACTTACCAGCGTTTTAGTGATACACCGGAACTTATTTTTATACATAGTCTCTTTTTCTATGAATCTTGCCTTTCTCTGCGAATTACCTGAAAATGCATTGTAAGATTGGATATCCAACTAGATTTTTGGCTATGAGCCCAATTATTTCTTATAGAGACTTCCACATTGTAGAGTCCACAATGTTTCTTTGGTTTACGGGCTGAACTTCTAGTGCACGAGTACTGCATCAAAACGCCGATCCCGAAAACAGTCGGATAGACTTCAAGAAATTAATAAAAAAAACTAACATGACCTTTCGGGAAGGACTTAATTTATGGAAGAGCACAGCCAACTCTTTTTGCGTTGCCCTCTGGAATACCAAGTCTCCTAAGAAGCCAATTATAACGCGACAGGGCTAGACCTTTTATGTGTTTCCTCTCTTGAATAGCTCTCCTTTATTTCGCATGAATAACAGGTCCCCTCATAATGATTGATGCCTTTTATAGTGCCACGGATCATTGTAGTGTTTGTTCACGCTCAAGGCTGCAGGAAAGGGCTGTTATCATTTTTGTCCTTGACGCGAGAAGCGACCAGTCTAATCTCGATTGATCGCAGCCATGAAAGGCTGCATCTAGGTTTTTCCAGATTACTGTAGATGATCTTGTCCTGCTATCTGGAAGTTTCCTTGCCGGCTTTAAGTTGAGCGATGTCGCGAGCGGCGGACATTCGTAGTTCGACGATTGACGAGCACGCTTGTTGCTTACGCCGCCACTGAGTGATTCAGTTCTTTTGAGGGCGCAAGTCAGCCCAAATAAAGAGCTTTGTTTGAAAGTATTTCTGGTGTCTTCCTGACCGCTGGACTGCCGTCACTACAACGTGACATCTGGTGGAGGTGCTGGGTAGCCTTCCAGGTACCGGACAACCCATGCAAGTCGTGACGCCAGCCTTTTGAGTTATTCGCCGGAAGACCTGACTCCAGTCTACCACGCAGCCTCTGAAGCCTCCAGCCATGACTTACGCCGCAGCAGTGCGCCGTCCTGCACCTCGACGACGGGATCCAAGCCCCTATCGCCCTTAGCCAGCTGAGCTGGAGCGCCGCCCTCTCGCCCCAACTCGCCCATCTTACGAGCGTCGTACACGGCCGAGGAAATGCGTCGAGTGGAGAACACCCGACCAGCAACGCCCACAAGGCTTCCACTGCGGAGAAGCCGGTCACATTCTCCGGTACTGCCCATACAGGAGAATGGGCATCCGAGGGTTTCCTTACGACGCCCAAAGACCCCGACCCGGCCAGCGACCAGCCGAAATCGAGGAGTTTTTGCGCCGGGAAGAATACTCATCGCCGAGCCGCACATCAAGTTCCCCGTCACCATCGTCACCGCGCTTTGTATCCCCTAGCCGAGGCTACGCAGTGCGTCGAGGCTTCCCCAGCCACCGAAGGTTAAACTGAATAAAGCAGTCTCTGAGCGCAAGAACTAAGATCCTCCATCGACGAAAACAGAAGACCATGCCCCCTACGACGACGACGAACCCTACGACGACGACGAACCCTACGACAATGACGACCCCTACGACAACGAGGACCCCTACGACAACGAGGACCCCTACGACAACGAGGACCCCTACGACAACGACGACCCCTACGACGACGACGACCCCTACGACGACGACGATCCCTACGAAGACGACGACCCCTACGAAGACGACGCTCCCTACGACGACGACGATCCCTACGACGACGACAAATACGACGACAACACCGACGACAACACCGACGACAACACCGACGACAACACCGACGACAACACCGACGACAACACCGACGAATCCACCGACGACGACGACACGGCCAGACTTGAAGCTTTTACCGCTGCCCTTACACCTTATTAGGAACGCTAAAGGACTCTAAGTTCTCGAAGCATTCTCCGTGTTTAATTTCATTTTAAATCATCGAGACGATGCTTCTTTGGAAGGGGGGTAATGCCACGGATCATTGTAGTGTTTGTTCACGCTCAAGGCTGCAGGAAAGGGCTGTTATCATTTTTGTCCTTGACGCGAGAAGCGACCAGTCTAATCTCGATTGATCGCAGCCATGAAAGGCTGCATCTAGGTTTTTCCAGATTACTGTAGATGATCTTGTCCTGCTATCTGGAAGTTTCCTTGCCGGCTTTAAGTTGAGCGATGTCGCGAGCGGCGGACATTCGTAGTTCGACGATTGACGAGCACGCTTGTTGCTTACGCCGCCACTGAGTGATTCAGTTCTTTTGAGGGCGCAAGTCAGCCCAAATAAAGAGCTTTGTTTGAAAGTATTTCTGGTGTCTTCCTGACCGCTGGACTGCCGTCACTACAACGTGACAATAGAAAAAGCTGTATATTTTAAAAAGCCCTTCAAACTATGGTATTCTTATGAACTTACCAGCTGGAGTAGTTAATCAAGAACGGCTTTTCGTTGGAAACGAAGGTTAAATAAGCTAAGCGATTCCCTCAAACCAATGGAACTTGCGCTAACCATCTTGGCACGTCGTAATTGCTCCCGCACTCAAATATTTTGTTTGTGTTTGCCTGTGCACTTATAAATATTTTGTTTGCGTTTGTTTGTTCGCGTATATTCAGGACACATACCTAATCGTAGAACCTCTCGTTCGGGTCAGTGAACCTGTTTTGAGCATAAATCTGCTTAGATTGTAACCACCTTCGCGTAAATCTCGGGCACAAACCTTCGCCGCAAATGGGCAGCCTAATGGAAGATAAATATTGCAGAGATGCACAGAGAAGGCTTTTTCATTGGCTCGAAGAGTCGTTCTCACCAAATGTTAGCCCTCGCGCTCTGGTCTCAAGCATCTGCGTCTGCGTTTTGCAATTCTTAAAAACATGCGCATAGCACACGCACTTCTCAATCATTCAAGCCCGCTTTAGTTCCACCCACGCTGTCTTTTGCGTCCAAGGAAAATTGGCTGCGGAGAACGTAGTACGATTTCTTCCGGGTTATTATTTTTCGTGCGATAGCACTTATGTTGTTGTTGTTGTTGTTGTTGTTGTTGTTGTTGTTGTTGTTGTTGTTGTTGTTGTTGTTGTTGTTGTTGTTGTTGTTGTTGTTGTTGTTGTTGTTGTTGTTGTTGTTGTTGTTGTTGTTGTTGTTGTTGTTGTTCAGCCATTCTCGCTATTCGAACAACTTCCATCCGTTGACAATGAACACGAACATCGGAACAGAAGTGCTAGAGAGCCTAATTCTCATTTGACCTCACTGCGCAAACCGACCACCGATTTTATGCGAAGCATATTACTAGAGCTACACTACAGCCCGTCGAGCGCGGCGGTGGGGCTACCATTGACCTCTAGCGTGACCACGTGACACCACGTGACACCACGTGACAACATGATGTCACAGCAGAGGAGAGATGGGCTGCCGGCTCGCGCGGTTGGCCACGGCGGTGGAGGCTCCACATCAGAGGCGCGGCGGCTGACCACGTGACAACATGACGTCACAGCAGAGGAGAGGGGCTGCCGGCTCGCGCGGTCGGCCGCGGCGGTGGAGACTCCACATCAGAGGCGCTGCAGCTGACCACGTGACGCTACAGCAGCGGCATAAAGCTGAGCTTGCCTCGCTCTCCGGGCACTTACGAGGCGGCCAGGTGTTGGGATGCCGCCTAGAACCACGGCTGATTTGAACGAGAAGCGAAAGCTTCAGCGTGCCACAGAGACCGATAAAGAGCGGGATGAACGTCAACCAAGGAAAGCCATGTATTACCAAGCCTAGCCATCAATATGCTTCGCATCTGACTAGGCTTAACCTTAGCTAAGCCTCAGCCATTTTTTTTTTCGTTTTCTCTTTCTTCCCCTTCGTTTTCCCACGGGCCGCTTTTTCTGTCTGAGAACGTTGTTTTTTTTTCTGCGCTACGCGCCGCTAAAATTTCGTATAAGCAGTACCTGTCTCGTCTGCGACATAAAGTACACGCAAACATCTTCAAATCCTAATCGCACTGTCACTTGCTGTGCACGTCTAAAAATTCATGGTTTTCACCGTCGACGTCCGGTGCAAGGCGAACTCTGACGAAAGGAACGGTGTCCAGCGCTATTCGGCGAAGCGCGTAAAAGCGAGGGAGTTCGGCGCTTACGACAGGGGCGGTACGAGGCTTATGGAATTTCTGTGTACAAGCTACAAAGATAGGTGTCAGTTGAATAGAGAAGTTACATTTAAAACGCGCTTTACGAATTCGGAAAGAAGTAAAAAAGAACTGCAGCAATAAATTTTGGCTATCGGCATTAAACGACTAGCGGAAAATTAGGGACTTTAGCTTGTATATATGTCGTCGTCGATAGTGAGAAGCGAAGTGGGAGTATACATAGTAAATGCAGTAGTGATTGCAGTAGTGGTGGTAATAACGTTTTAGGTGGTGAGAGGGGGAGGCTAGTTGCAGTGGGGGATAATGGTAAGTAGTAATAGTATTAGTAAAGTATTAGCAGTCGTGGTGGTAGTAGTAGTAGTAGTAGCAGTAGTAGTAGTAGTAGTAGTAGTAGTAGTAGTAGTAGTAGTAGTAGTAGTAGTAGTAGTAGTAGTAGTAGTACCAGTACTACCAGTAGTAATAGTAGCAGTACTAGTAGTAAAAATAGTAGTAGTAGACGTAGTAATGGCAGTATAGTAATTGTCGCAGTAGCACTAGTACCAGTACTAGCAGTTGTAATAGTAGTAGTAGTAGTCGTCATGTAAATGTAGCCGTAACCCCACAGCAGTAACAGTAGTAGCAGTAGTAGTAGTAGTAATAGTAGTAGCAGTAGTAGCACTAGTAGCAATAGCCGTAGCAGTAGTATTATTGGAAATAAAGAGTGAACTTCACGGCCCTGTCGCCTGGCTTCAACATGGCCACTATACCCGCTGCGTACAGATAGGCCAGTAAAACGAGAAACGAACGCAGGAGAACAAGAGACACGCTTCCCGGTTCAGATTCGAAATAGATAAACCCAGAGCCCGCCCGCAGGTTACTTTGGAGTCCAACAGTCGAGTGCCACTATCTAGGCAGTGGCACCGTGCAACAAGCTAGTTTTATACACCAGACTTCTAGGCAGCAAAGTAACACACTCATCGGTGCGAGACGTCGTCGCATTCCCTTCTACGACCAAATAAGCTACGAGCTCGGCCAATTGTACGGGCGGCGTCAAAACTGAACGGAACACGGTTTGTCCATCAGACTTCCCTAATGACCAGCTTTGTGGAACCCAGCAGGCTTTTCATACGTATGCGAACCCGCCTAAGTGCCTCATTTGTGCGCTGCATCACATCACGCCTCCTAGTTTCAGATGTCTTGCTCATACCAGTGCCTTTATGTTACAGGACCATGCTCCATTCGGTTCACTCCGGCGCGAACGGTGCGTTTAGATGCAAACACAAGGGCACTTTTCTGAAAACTGCCATCGCATTTAACTAGACTATCTGTAATAAAATGAAAATACTTTACCGCACAGTTGTGTCAAGGTGTGGAGCAAACAAATTATTTCGATCGAGCTTTGAGTTCAAACGGTAATGTCTCTTGCGAGTCAGGCGTTAAAAAGTTTGCGTGGAGCACGTGCTGAGTGCGAAGAGCGTGATACTATAGGCGGGATACAAGAGCCATGACGTGTACTTCAAACGTAGCAATTTACTCCAACTAGATATCCCGCACCCGATGTTAAAAAAAGAAAACATAAGATTTCGGTCAGGCCCAGAAACTAAAGAGAGTATTATAAGGTGTATCCTTACTTCAGTAAAAAGAGACGCGGCTGTTTATTGCTCGCGTCTGCAAATAAAATTTTATTGACGCAACACAACAGCTGCCAAGCTGCCGACGCATACGCCTACAGGCATTTATATGCTCATCATACAGACAGCTGTTACGCAGGTTGAAAGAAATGAGAGGTAAACACTCAAGCGTAGTAAGAAACAAATCAGGCAGGCGTTCACGTGAAAGCGCGGAATCTCAAATCTCTCTTGGAAGCCCCCGCGAAAAGCACGCTCGATAAAACTTCAGCAATTTCCTCTGCGCCACGTAGTTTTTCCTTCGCTTTTTAATTTTTTTTTTTCCGCTCCGCAAAAGTCAGAGACAAAAGACAAGCGCACCGCCGAGACATCCGAATTCCGTTTCATTTCCTCGGACTTGTAACGACAACGTTGCGAATGAAATCCTGCGGACGTCCGCCTCTGCACATCGTGCGTTTACTACATCGATCGGATCTTAAAAAAGGTTTGAAAGCGTACATATTAGCACATCTCATGTGTTTTTTTTTTTTTGCAATACTTCTTTTTTACCGTTGTTGCGGAGAGAACAGGAGGAATTCCTGGCAAGTGCGACCGCGTCTGAACTAAATTAGCCGAGTTAAAACTCAGCGACCGTTCGTATAGACAGTACTTGATTGGAGCCTGCCGCCACTTCCGTTTCTCACCTTCAACAGACTAGATTCTCGTTCTTTTGCTAAAGTTTTTAGTATATGTAATGCCCGTGCGTTGATCCCTTTCATTATCATTTCGTAAGCTGCTCACTACTGAGAAAAAAGAACAGTGCAGGCAACATAAGGCATGAACATATTTGAAGTTGCAGGCATTGACCTCGAAAAAAATAAATTCACAAATTCTATCTCCTGAATTTCGAAAGGCTTGGTAATCTAGGTGAGAGAACACCGCTGTAGATTCTGTTCGCATTCTTCTTCCCGTTGTGCTATTTTGTATCTGCCGCACGGATAATCGGTGACGCCAGCTTTTCGCCGAATAGACTGGCCGTATAACTTGTGGGCGATTGCAATAGCGGCAGCTAGTTAAATTTCAACCGAACTCGCAACTGCCTGGCAACAAGAATTTCCCCAGGGAAATCGGGTGCAGTAACAAGATTCTCTTCGTTGAGCCGCCTCCAAATCTGTTGGCGTTATTCTTTTGTGCAGTTTCTCATCGTCTGCTTCTTTTAGCGGTTCCGGGTATTGTTAGATGGAAATTGTGCGTCCAGTACCTTGTTAGAGAGCTGAAATAAGAATGTGACGTCTGGGTAGAACGAGAGAATTGTTAAATATTTACCTTCACAGCAGTGCTACGCGGCTATTAACGGCTGAGTACTTTTCCGAGGACGTTATTAAACATGAAAGTGTGCACACAAGTATGCCCGTAAGGGCTCACGGTTTGTCAGCGCGCATAGTAGGCCGACAAAGACCTGCGCGACAATTCTTTTTTTTTTCCTTGTTTCTGCATACTGCCGCAGGCGACTCTTGATTTTGTCTATGCAAGAAGAACCACTTCTTAGTGACGGCGCCGAAACTTTATTTCGCTTAGAAGCAGGGAAAAGAAAAACTGGGTAGTTCATCAAGTCACAAAAAGCTACGTTCTCAAGAATAAGCCGTGATTGTTAATGTACTTAGAGCTCTCAGATGCATGTTTGGGTAACTTGGTTTGTTAATCTTCGCAGCGAAGAATACTCCTGCGCGCAACCAAACGCTCACACGGATTCCAAACAGGAGACGACGACAGAGAGCCATATTGCGGCCAGCATATTAAATTTTTATTATGGTGCCACTTGCGATTTCGGCAGCATGGAAGGACTAGACTAAGTTACCTGGCTGTTTCTCACGTACAATGCAAGTCTTCCAGTGTTGCATCGAAGGCTATGGCATTCGGCTGCCGAAGACAAGTTTAACGTTTCGATATCGGCTGCAGGAATGTATTCTGTTATAAAGGAATTAACTTCTTCCATGATGTTACATGATCGCTGACAGTTAACGCCTGCTGGATACATCTATCGCTATCGCTATGTAAACCTAGAATCTCCGACAATTAGATTACTACCGCGCAAAACACGCAACAAACAAAGGTTAGAATAAGCATAAATAATATGGGACCTCGCTCAGCTGAAATCTATCCAATACAAAAGAAACTGTCTAAAACTGCGTCGTCAGTCTTTTACGGAGTGGACTTCTCCTCTCCTACTATTACATAGGTCAATGCTAAAAAAGGCTTGATTAACTTTCAGAAACGCCATTAAGTAATTGTACACTTTGTCTTTCACAAAATATATCATGCTTTTTCTTATAGCTCAAGTATTCAGTCTTCTGATCTTTGCGCAGGACGTATATAGGTAACCAGGAGACAGTGTACCTATCTCGAGCACGCAGTACGACCTACCTTCGATTTTTTTTAACAAAATAGCTAAAGACCGGAATAATATTGACAGAAGTGCCATCGCTCATACAAGCTTACGTTCATTTCAAGACCACCCTGAATTCCAGTTTTATGAACTCCTTTTACATCTACCAATGCTAATCAAAACTGTTCTTATTATCGTTACATAAAAAGTAAAACAATAAATCATTAATCATAACTCTTCACTGGTTATTTTTGGAAGAAATGGGAAGGTGATACCAGGCGTAATTTTTGCAGAATGTGTACCTTTCCTTTCCTGGGCGGTATCATTTTTATTTGTTATCTCCAAACAACGCCGCCAGCCAAGAGATTGGTTTCCACTTAACAGTAACGGAGGGACGGTTACTTATATAAATCCTCCGCGCAGTGCCTCTCCGGCGGCACAACAATAGCGAACCCCGGAAACGGTTTCATAAAATTTTCACAGTCGAGTCGTACCGGAATGCGAACAAATTAAGCGGGGCGGAAGGACATATTTTTCTGAACCATAGTTCCTCGAGGTCTTTCACATGGCATCAACGTGTAGACGATCGTAATAGGAGAGAATTTCTACGCGAAAGGCTGAGTTACGACACTTGTTCATTTAAGCGAACCCTAAAAAATCAAGAGGGGATGTGTTCTGGCCTTAATAAATTATTCGTATTTCAATCCAGCATGACAGTGTGTATATAGGACGAACGGAACGAAGATATTGTCGATCGTTCGCAGAGCTCATCATGACCTTATTGCTTCCACTTCGTGTTTTCCCTCACCGCCGCGGTTTTTCGCCTTCAAACAGAACATACCCCTCCCCGCCCCCCCTTTCGAGCTGGAAGGAGAGCAGAAAGGCCCTGGTTATTGTCTTCGGGAACCTTGGGACTCTGTGACGCTTTGAAAAGCGGAATGGAGGGAGAGAACAGAGCTGTATTTGAGGTCATTGTTTGGGCCTCGTAAAGAAGCTCTTGCTCTGCTGGGGTCCGTTTCTGATCGGTAGAGCCTGAATGAATTCGAGCGCTCCAGGGGTTGGGACCGAAAGTTTGACCAGTTGGTAGAAATTCATTCCTGGAAGGTTTTCCGCGCAGCTTTTAATACACCGTTCGGTCAAGAAGATGGACGAGATGAGCACTAACCCACAATAAGCTTATCGAAAACACGAACTTCCTTCTTTTTGTAATGCGTTATTGATTTTTTTTTAACCGCACGACACATGTGCAACTTCGCACAGTATATAGAAAGTATCCGTATTTTCAATGTATTATAACTTGCAAGAGTGACTGTTTCGGCTAGTTAGTAATTCATTTTTTGTTTGAAGTTGAAAGCAGAGCAGTGGTGTGTGTCTCTGTCGTGTTCTTGTCTTCTTTGCGGTGTTTTTATTTTTCGTTCAATAAACCTGTTGCGAGTTCCTAATCGTGTCGTCCGTCCACACATCCGTCTTGTGTTTTAAAAGCCACGTCGAAAACCTAGCTAGGATGAAAGCACCAGAAGGACATGGAAGGGGAAAGACGGGGAGGTAATGGCAGCAATATATGGGTGCATAATGCATTCTACGTCTGCCCCGATCACCGGAGAGCTGTGACGGTGTGTTGTATCACGCCAACTGAACTTGTGGAGCATTAGTGAAGTGAGGAGAGTGTCAGTCTCAATTTTGCATATGATGCGTTCCCGCGAACGTGCGCGACGCCCATCTTCATCCTGCCTGTTCTGTCACTCCTCATAAAACAAGCAGGATGAAGGTGGCCCACACAAATATTGAGTGACGGTAGTGTCTCCGACGAGCAGTGCGCACTCTACGCAGGTACTCCGAAAGTCAGTCGCAAAATGTTTGCGAAGGTCACGAATTTAGAAACTGCATTTGCATACGTACTGATGCATTCTTGATTGTTTTTCTTTTTCTTTGATTTGCAGAGACGTCTATGCACATATATGCAAGAACTAGGGAATCAGGGGAATAGGGAACCAGGGAACTACGGCTTAGTTTGCAGGACCATGACACCGTATAGCACTTGCGAAGAACACACTAGCGGTCATTTAGAAGAGAAAAACACGATTTCTGACAATGCGTGCCAGTTTCGAGGCACAGTGTCCGTGTATCTGTGGCTTTTATGTATACGTGACTCTACTTCTCCGCAAGCACTGTTCTTGATTTTCAGCACCTCCAGACGAATGCTGCTTCCTTCACCCGTTTCGGCGCCTTATACCCCTGTCACACGGGCACTTTCGATCCTCATTGAGTCAATGCTCATCGAACTCAATGCAGATCGACGGTTGTCACACGGCCACTTTCAAGCGCAATCGAGCTCGATCCTGCTTGACTCGATGCCGGTCCCTCAAGCGTGCTTGAGGTTCCAAGCACAATCGAAAGCACTCTCGCTCTCACGAAGCTCTAAAAATAAACATTAGTTGACAAAACAAAACTACAACTGTTGTTGTTGTAATTCAATATAATGCAAGACAGAACATTTTCAGGCACTATGCCTGCTTATATGCAAACATATTTATAAATAATCTCGGCACCCCGCTCCTAGCTTCGCCGTCATGTAAACAACAAAGATGGCGTCCTCCTGTTCGTCTTGCGGCCCCTCGGGTTCCATCGCACAACAACAGCAGAGGTACAGAGGAGCGTCACACGTCTGGCTACGGATTTGGCTGCCGCTGGCCCCGACTGCACAGTGTTGCCGGACATCACCTTGTTATGTCTGTTAGAGGAACATTTGGCGCCACCTAACACACATGAGGGAAACTTCTCAAGGAGCATTGAAAATGCCCGTGTAGCACCGAATGCTTCAAGCGTGCTCGAAAATCTCGATGCCGATCGAGTTCAATGAGCATCGAAAGTGCCCGTGTGACAGGGGTATTACACGAGCAGTGATTCGTGCTCCCATAGCAGCTCACAGAAGCACTAGAAAAAAGGAACAAACAAAAGAGAAAATATCTGAATGTCTTTGCATCCTAAGCGGGTGGGCACAGATTGAAGAACGCACTTTGTGCTTGCCTGTGCGGTCTGCGTATAGAGGGCACCTCTCCGCTGCAAAATTCTAGCAATGATCGCAAGGATAATTAGCTTTTTTGTGCGTGTGCGTGTTTTTCTCTTTTTTCCCGTTCACAGAAGCATTGCTAGACGTATTCAATACGTTTAGTAGATACGGATATGTGTGTTTTGTGTGCATTGCGTGTACATTTGGAGCTGAATATGATTTACGCACTTGCATCTGCAAATATTCATGGTGCGTTATTTCTCTCGATTTCATTCCCCTCGTCACCTTTCGACCCTTCTCTTGCGCATGAGTTATTACGAGGCCTAGATAATAACGCTTGCCCCGACATGTGAAGGAGTCACATTGAAATATCGTTTTTTGTTTTCCTCCTGAATGACATAAGGACAGTTAGTTTTCGTACCATTACCCTAAGTTTTATCCAAAAGTAAGAAACAACATTCTTTCAAAAGCTGTAAGCGTCGAACCGTGGACAGAATGTTGAACCATGACAATCAGGACCACGTGGCAGAACGTACTGAGATCCACTACTAGTTCTCGCAGAGACTAACGTAACGCGAAATACCCGCAGGAATTCATTTATTAATTTCGAAACTACTACAGACCCTTACAATGGGTCCAAGCAGAAAGATCGCCAGCCTTAACGCTGTCCCGTTAAAAAAAAACTCGGGGGGAGGCAACCGATGATTATCTTAAAGATTAGTCGTAAAATGTAAAAAGGAGAGAGTCTATCCCCCAAGTGGTGAGGTGTGACAGCGTGCGGTGATATATACCAGCGTTGCGCGCGTGCATGCGCGGAGCAGTGCGGCACACTGACTGTAGACTAATCTCCTTGTTGCAGAAGCCCGGGCCATAAGACGCGCAGACGAGCGCACTGAAACATAGCAACACACCAAAACATTAGGGACTGACTCAGAGAGAGAGAAACCGAAAGAGGAAAAGGCCTCATGAGCATACACCGACGCCTCCCCGTACTATGGTGAACGAGGAAATAAAATGGTGGCGGTAGTCGTCAACCACCAGGGAGAACACATAACGAGCCTCACGGCCAGGGCATCAAATGTAGCAGAGGCGGAGGAGATAGCGATAGCCCTAGCAATGAGGGAGGGGGATAGAAAGGGGAGACCCTTGAATATTTTAACAGACTCACAAGAAGCGTGTCGAAACTACACAAAAGGAAGGGTAGGCAAAACGACACTCAGGATCCTCAGCGAGGGGACACCCTCGGGGAGGAGAGAGAAACATAACATAATTTGGATACCAGGCCACGCGGGGGTCTGGGGCAACGAAAGGGCGGACGAACTAGCTCGAGGGCTTACTATCCGAGCTGGGGGGTCACAAGCCCCGGAGGAGCTCTGGACTAGCCTAGGGGCTGGGTACTCTGAAACACTAAGTTTATACAGGGGGCTAAGATACAAATACCCCCCACCACACAAAGAGCTAAGCAAGGAAGAAGCCGCAAAGTGGCGGAAGCTACAGACAGGCTCCTTCCCCAACTTATATATACTAAGCAAGATGTTCCCGACACAATACCGCGCCACATGCCCTTGGTGCGAAGCGAGGCCAACACTATACCACATAACATGGGAATGCGACAGAAACATATCGTTCCACAAACACGACACACCAAGTGCGGAGCAATGGGAGAGCCGGCTCACCAGCTGCGAGCTAGAGGCCCAAAGGGCACTCATAGCACACGCAAGCGAGGTGGCCAGACTCAGTGGAGCCCTGGACTAGGGGACCACCCAAGGCTAAGGAGGCAACCTCAAGACTTGAAGAGAAGACTTGAAGACGACTTCCACCGCAGGCTAAATCTTAGAAATCAATAAAGTTTCTACTCACTCACTCACTCATGAGCACTTTGCTAGCGAAGGCGGGCCGCGCGACTCCACGCTCTCTCCTGAATTTCTTTTCTTCCGGGTTTTCAAAGAGTTTTCTTGGTAGCAGACGAATTTTCGCGCACTCCCCAGAGGGCGCCACATATTGTGAAAAAGGGGAGAATTGCGAATGTTGCGACAACGAAAGACAATACGGACCCTTTTTATGCGCACCTTCACCTTACAGAATTGTCCGGTAGGTAAATTTGTGATGGCAGCGTGTTAAAGAGTGCACGATGCTATTTACTTCGAGTTGCACGCCATTCGAAAGACATTCGCAGAGTGGATACTGTTGCGCCTGATGCATCCCACCGCTACCACCACTGTTGGGATTGGAGCATCTTGCATTGGGGAAGGCCAGGCGAACCAAAAAGACGACGAGCAAACTAAAATCGCGTTATGCAAATTATTTACATGGCAGTACTATGGTGGGGCGCTAGGGCCCCCAGCATAACAGCTTTTCGAGACGGGCTTGTTCAGCGAAACGACGTTTTTTTTTTTTTTAAAGCTCCCGCAGACAGTACCAAGTCTGACAGCGAACAAAAAACAAAGGAAAGTATTTATCAGCGGTGCTCATTTGAAGCTTCTGTGCATCAACCTCATATAGCTTTCACGAAGAAGCCAGTCGGCAGCATGAAGCAAATCCGGATTGAAGCAACGGCCAAATCCAGCTTTCATGAGCACCACGTTTAATTGTAAGGCATGTGTGGAATATTGTAAGATACTGTTAAGAACATAGTGATGAGAAGGGCCTAACCTTCCAATGCCAAGCAAAGACTTGCTTTTAATGTTTGTCATGCGTTCGCATCGAGTAGTTAAACCTTTCATACAAAATCAAATGGGGCGCATTTTTGGTAATAATAGCCGAAAACTGCAAGCGCCCTGAAAGGGATCTGCGGATATATTGATTGCTATGGTAAAATCTTACGATAGCCGAGAAAATAGCGCTCAAAAATAATTTCTCGTCAGAAAAATGTGTTTTTCCAGAATCTCAGGGATACGAGTGGAAATATTGTGACTCTCCAGTGCAATAATAATTTTTAAAAAGGTTCGCAGTGCTGGCTTACCCTGGGAAAGCATTTATGTGCGGTGTTTATGGCATAAAGGCCATACACATCGCCAGTGCAGCGCGCGACTCAGGCCGGCTTACACAATGCCACGTAGCCTTCCAGTCCCCCGCCTATCCTTTCCCGCCACCCCCACCGTGGCCCATCTGGCTCGCCTCCTGGGACCTGAACCTGCAACGCGCCCTCGTCACTTTGGCCCAGGACCTATTGAACGCCTAACATGAAGGCTGTTAATAAAGAAAGTGTCACACCACTACCACCAGGCCGACTTTGGAAGCAAGCGTCTTAGGAAGCTAAAATGAGGCGTCATTTTTCATAAGAACAATGCGACCAGCCATACGTGGCGCCTTTTCAGTAAGCATTCAAAGCATGTAGCTTTCAACTCTCATGGCAGGGGCCTTAACTATCTAGTCTTGCAACCTTGGACTCACCTGTTCCCTGCCTTTCAAACGGGTACGAAAGCAGAACACTTCTTTTTTGTTTGTTTGTTTGGGGAGGGGGGGGGGGGCGCACTCATGTATTTCGTAGATGAGGGTTGTCACTCCCAAGAGACATTTTTTTATTATTATTACCAATTCGAAGGATACGACAATGTCGAACAAAAATACGACAAAATATTTTGTCGCCCTGTCGTAAAGCCACATCTTTCTGACGTATTGCTAAGTCGCCTATTGTAAAGACAGAACTGGTTGTGTCGCTATGAAATGGTACTGTTGAATATTACAGAAAATTTTGTTGTTACTACATGGCCAGGTCCAAGAAAATACTACAAAAAAACGCCGCCGCGGTGGCTCAGTGGCTATGGTGCTCAGCTGCTGGCCCAAAAGACGCGGGTTCGATCCCCGCCGCGGCGGCTAGAATTTCTTTGGAGGAGAAATTCTAGAGGCCCGTGTACTGTGCGATGTCAGTGCTCGTTAAAGAACCCCCAGGTGGTCGAAATTTCCGGAGCCCTCCACTACGGCGTCTCTCATAGCCTTAGCCGCTTTGGGACGCTTAACTCCCATAAACCAAAGTTCTGCTTTTCCGGGCTTCTTCTCTCATTTGTTTTCCTTTTTTTAAGGCGAAATCCTTTAATGGCTCATACTGTCGTCCGTTAACAAAGCGTGTCACACGCGTTTAGCTCGGGAACTAAAAAAGAGAGAAGAAAACCAATGGTTTCTTCGTACAGAGGAGGAAAAAATGAACCTAGAAGAAAAGTTTGGTGACTGTAGATTAATTAGTAAATAATTATAGGAAAAATGTCGAAATTGCGCCGAAATAGCACGGACGTCGATATAGCATGTTGTGACAACCGAAAATTTTCTGTTGTGCTTTTCGACAGGGTACTGTTAAGTCCTGACAAAGCTTGAACACCGATGGGAAATTTTGTGACTGTGCTCCGGGACCATGTAGAAGAACAGAGAAGTTTTGTCATCTGACAACCACTGCGTCGTGCGCGGGAGCAAGACCAAGCATTGAGTTCCCACACGTATGTGCCCCATACTTTCAAAGCGCCCCAAGTACGTCACACACCTTCTGGATTATGACATTTTTTTTTTTTTTTTGTGCTGTGGGGTACTTTTCATAACTTGTAGAGCCCACATCCGGATGTTATATGTCGTGACACTCTCTTTTTTTTACCTTACTTTTTTCTGCATTGTGCGGCACTCTTCTTTCCTAACCTGTAGAACGCACTTTCAAGTCATCTTTAGATCATGGCATCTTTGTACTTTATTTTACATTTGTGAGGCATTTTTTTTTTTTTTTGCAAACTTGTAGAGCGCACTTCCTGCCTAGTGTTTAGATCATGGCATTTAGTTTTCACTTTCTTTTGCAATCTGGGGTGGTTTTCTTTTCTAACTTGCAGAAGACACTTCTAAGTCATGTGTATTTAGAGCTCTATGTTAAGCGAGCCTGCATGCGTATGTGCTTTGTGGCAATATTGTGAAATTTTTAATACACCCTGAATTTCGTCATCGTAATTTCGTCAGATATATGGCAAGCGGGGTGAGAATTTGACTAGAGCTGCGATGTATAGTGTTCTACACTTCATCTTATTTTTCTAACTTAGAAATTGGGAAGGTGGGTACCAAGACATGGTTCACATCCTTCGGTTGGATGCACGGGGTAACTCTCTTTGGCAACAGCAAAACGTGTATTCCGTTATCAGAAAGGTGTCCCAGGTTCCGCTCCACACGTTGATTAAGTTACGCATTTTTTTTTTTCGTTTTTCAACGCATTTTGCGAAATATTTATCATTTATCAAGTATTCGACGTAAAACTGATCATGATATGATCAGATTTTTCTCAGCTCTCCCCTCTGTCTACAACCCTCTCTCTTGTCGACCTTGTAGTTTACAGCCGTTAAGCACCTGTGAGACGAACACACAGAGGCGAATTTTTTCTCCATCCCTTGACATTACAATGTGAAAAAAAAAGAATTGCAAGTCAAATTTCAGGAGAAGCAAGCCAAAGTACGACAACATGACCACGCTTTAGCATTGTATAAAAGTCATCATCGCTAGTTATCGCCATCGCACGCGCAAATTTACGCAAGCATTTCTTCGCTATCTATGTTGACATCTCTACGCAAGGTTAATCAGTTTACCTCGGCTGATAGGAAAACAAATTTCCTCTGCGACGAAGCTAACTCGTCTAGCACGCGATCGTGGTTGCGATGACATTATTTTTTTTTTTGGCTGTGACTTTTGTTTTTTCAGCGCATGCAAGAAAAATGTAAGCTACTCGACCATCTTTATATTCATGCATGTTTAGACAGTGTTGCAGCAAAGCGTGAAAATCTGTTTTTCTTTTCGTCAACGAATAAAAAGCGAACCATCCGTGCAGCGAACCATGCAGCACGAGAAGAAGAGAAGAAGCACTTGTTCCACCCTTCCCTGTCGATAACGGTGCTTAATTTATATTTATTATTTGCCTTACCAGCAGGTGCTGGCGACGAGCAACACATCCCCTGGAAACACACATCGTCCCCGAAAGTTTACATCGCTTAAAACTCAGTTGCGCCGGCTGCGAGCAGCGAGGACGAGACGGCCTGACTTCGATCAGAAGCTTCACAGAATCGGGAAGCTCGCAGCGTGAGAAGCTTTTCAACAGCGCTTGACGGTTCTTGCTTCCGCCCTCAACGCAGGCTAAGCTTTCGGAAAGATGCGCATCTCCGCACGCGGCAGCACTGCAGACATACGGTCGTGACCGAATCGATGCGACCCAGATAAGAACGCGAAGGGCGCTCGGTACCGAGCTCGCTCGCAGTGGACTTTTGTCGCGCGTGTGAGGATTTCGCAAGCACGGGGCTCGAAGTACGCGAGCAGTTCGCACAATTGGTGCGCTTCGAATGTTAGCGTTCGCTCCTCTCGCGTTAGGGTTTGCGTGTGTGAACGTGTAAGCATTATTTAAACACTATCTTTTTTTCTCTTTACCCCCATTTCCGCCCCTTCTTAAATATTTTCTTTTTCCTGTAACCTGTCCTTTTACCTTATCCTTTTTATTTCCGCCGACTGTAGACCAGGTGTCCGATGAACACGTGGCAGTTTCGGCAGCTGGCGCTGATTTCTTATTTATTGTTATTTGAGTAAAGCATTTACTGCGACTAGAAAAGAAACAAAAACGAGCATACGGTACCCTCGAAAATGACCCTGTCACATGGCAATACACTCCCTACAAGCCTTCCAGAAAAAAGCGCTTTATTTCACACAATCATTGAGTAGGCCCCTAACGACGTAATTGTACCGGTGCGCCTTAGTGATCTAACACTTAACATTAAGTGTTACCGTGGAACGGCAAGCACATCCTTTTCGAAAACAAAGATGTTTCTTCACTAAACCAATACCCTTCGATCAGCGTAAGGCGCAAGAAGTGAGTTTCATCATTAGGGATGCATTGATTCATCCATTTGTTGTATACAGAAGCTGAATTGATCCGTATTATGGCGTGAGCCTTTATACGAAGCCCACACCGAGCCGTAGCGTGGATGAAGCCCGTCCAAGGTCACCGATTAAAGGGGCCAGGAGGAAAAGATGTGATGACGAATGGAGGGATGAGAAAAGGATGGGAAGCAGTTAGGGGAATGGGATGGAGGTTTGCTGTTGCCGACAGAGAGAATGAAAGAAGAGATAAACGTAGCGACGCCGCCCGCAGCTCGCTGTCGAAGCTGCGAAGGCCATCGGTCACGTGAGTCGGTCTAACCGGTTCTGTACGTGTTTCTCTCTTCCCCAGAGCGGCTGCAGCTCGGAAGCGAAGTTCTCGGTCAGAGGGAGCTAAGCCAATACACCTGCTATGGGCGACCGTAGAAACAAAATAGGAAACCGAAAAAAAAAACAGCGTGCGCGGATGGCGCAGCAGCTGCCCTTTTGATAACCTTTTATTAGTCCACTAAAAACAAAAATAAAAAGCGGGAGGGAGATCGGAACAGCAGAGCTTTGCCGGCCTTAAAGTTAACACAATTAAATGAAAAGGATGCTCGTCGCCCCCGTGTTCTCGGGGCTCTCAGCCAACAAGACCCAGCTCACCACCGATATGCTCGCCGCCGAGCGAGAAGCCGATCGGCGGCGTCGCCCCACTGGTCTAGGCATTGAAGGTCCCTCGCGACCGCCTTCGCCTGTTGGGCGCTTTGAGGGAAACGCTCGTCGTTTACGCCGAAAAGCTGAACACTACATAATATAAGTGAAGTGACCCTAATATCAAACTCCTCTTGGAGTGCCCACTTGACAGGGATGTCACATTTTGCCGATGTGAACGGCTGCACACCTAGAACATAAATGTTGCAACCGCTGATAGCATCTGTGCTAAATTGATGCCTTCGTTCAGGACAAAGCTGTTTTTGAGACACTTTCGGTGCATGGTCGAATGCCAGTCCCAACGTCCCGTAGTCGGTCGGCACTTTAATCTCGACATTGTTTTTTTTTTTTACCGCACCCGTCAAGTGAAATTAAGCCAGCCAGCTATAAAAAGAGATTTTTGTTTTTAATTTCCATTCTAATGCAACCTTATTATTCGCCGCATCTATTGGCTGATCGTGAAATTGCGAAGGCGTGACGTTGTTTCAACCAACGATAATAGGTGTTGACATTCGCAGCGAAGTACAATATTAATTAATTTATAAAAGGCGCTCCTGAAGCCATCTTGGGAAGGGGGCAAGATATGACGATGGAGCATAATTGGAATAGAACCCTTTTTATGCTAACCCGGTCGGAAGTGAAGTGGTCAACAGCGCTCAGTACTTTACTAACCGACGACCTTCAGGTGCACGGTGTGGTTTAGCCGGCGTCCGTCGGCGAAGGTCACGCTGCAGACGAAGGTGCCGCTGTCGGCGAGCTGTACGCGGCCGATCTTGAGCAGCGCCGGGTCGCTGTGCACGGAGAAGTAGGATCGGCTCTGCCAGTCGGCGCGCACCACGTGTTCGCCCTGCCAGACGTCGCCCGCGCCGGCACCGTCCACCACGTACAGGGTGCGCCGAGCAGGAGGGTCTTCCAGGCGAGTCCAGCGCAGCTCGGACACTGCGGGTGGCGCGTCCAGGCTGGCCGGCCTGGTCGACCCCGCCGTCTTCGCCAGCAGCGGACAGGGAAGCGTGGTCTGCGCCCCGTTCCGCGCTCGCACGATCAGCCCCGCTGGGGAAGAGGCGGAGCCTGCGAATAAGGATTGGACGCTTAAGTGGAATGTTATGGAGAGCTCGATGCTATAGACTCCCAGTTTGTAACAGCGGTTGTATCGAGGGTGATCGGTGAGCTATTTGAAACTTGAAGATATTGAGCAACACTAGACACAGAGGACGTGCGCACAGAAACGGCAGCGAGGCGCAAGAACTCAAGCACATTTACCATCTGTAGTCACTCTATTCATTACCAACAATCTTGAAATTACTGTAGCAAGTTTCAATTAGGTGAGTCATGTTCTACCTGTGTCTACGTACTGCGGGCTTAGTGGTGCTAGTTCACAGTTGCTGCTAATTTATTGTTACTTGTTCATTTATTTCGGTACCTTCAATGCCAAAAGGCGTTACAAAAAGGAGTCACTCGAGAAGAAAAAATGATCTATAAAACCGGTGGTTATCTATTATTCGTTTCAACTATCTGCAATGGCGAACATGAAAGCAATAGGGACGGTGTCACTTGCGATTAAGGCGTACTGATGGCTCTATTCCTTTGCCGTTTTAGTGATTATAAAAGGCAAGACAAAACCTAGAACAGTAAAAGAGAACATCTAGTATGTAGCGATGATAAGTACGTTGACGCTAATAACGGCTGTATAAGTAATTGACTAATTCATTATTCATTTAGGCAATAACAAGCGCACGTAGCGAAATTAATTAAGGACAGCACAGGTTATAATAAACAACACTGGTATTTTTCAGAATTACCGAACCTCCAGTAAGGTGAGTACTCCAAAACTCGTACTCACGGAGTCCGTCTGTCTGTCGTCATAACAGCGACACAACATATTTTTTTTTTCGTTCTTTGGTTTGACACATGGCACAATAAAAAGGATCTTTGCCAGCAATGCAAAAAGGAAATTACCTCGCTGGCGAGATGTTACTGCGAAATTCAGTAACAGATTTCCCACATGTCCGCATCTCTTACTAGCAGAGAACAGGGAAAACACTTAAGCACACACACCCTTCCGCACAACTGCACGCTCAGCTTTTTCCATATCCTTGCTCTTAGAGTGTGCGTACTGCAAAAAAAGTTTGCATTGTTCTTCGAGATACGTTGGAAGGCGTGATTTCTCTTTTGACACGTTGCTCCAGAATTTCTGGGCTGTCAGACTCCGTCTGAATAGTCCTGTAATTTGCACTTCATTTTCATGTCGCGACAAACTTTCGCAATGAAGAAGGAAAACCTGTCCCATCGTTAGTTGTTTAATAAATGAGGATGTCCAAAAGGAAATTTTGGCTAAAGGCCGAGACCCGGCTAATTCAAAAACATCATAAACAAATTTGCGCCGCAGGATGAATAAATGACCTGCTTTCACGCAGAAACCGTACTGAGCGAACCGTACATGCCGACATAGCGTAAATGATCGACAGAGGGACAACACAAATCTCAGGATGGGCGCATCTAGACTAGATGCAGCTTCCAACAGAGCATGCACTGCCGTCTAGGCAGTGGATTGTAGTGGTGGAGTTTGTAGTTTGCGCCCAAAAGTGCTATTGCATATAGCCCAAACGAAGCAGTTGTACTCTCAATCTGGCCAACAGCGCGGGCTTTGCAAGCGTGCAGATTAGTTACAGAGTGACTGTGCCGGTCCTGTAGGATGGGGCTAAAATTGATGTAAGCCCGGAAGTAGTTCATCGTAACAACTTCTTGCTTATCAGGCACTGCGCTTCGGTGACGATCACAAGGCAGCGCAAACTGGGTGATAAAATTTATTTGTTTATTTCAGATACTGTCAATTCCATTAATATTTTTACAGGATGGGCACATAGTAAGGTAAAAATCGAATACATATGAAATGGTATACATTAAAAACGCTGTTAGTAGCAAATAATTATATGAGTATGGGAAAAAAACACAGAGAACAGAAAATAAAACACATAACGAAAGAGCATTTTTGACAAAAAAGGTGCAATTTTATACATTGTAAGTAATGTGTTCATACTGATGCTGTTATATGCTGTGATACGAGTGGTCTGTTGTACTTGTCTAATTATGATTTAATTATCGCGCAACTGTTCTTCTATCAGAGTTACAAATTTCTGCAAAGATGTATTAGTAGTGATAGAGGGGTTCAAACTATTCCATTCTTTTATGGCAAGCGGGAAAAATGAATATCTGAAACAGTCGGTTCTGAATGCGTACTCTCTAAGGGTTAATGGGTGCTTATGCCGGGATGGTCTGGATTCATCTACAGATATATATAATGAAGTATCTACGTTTAATGTGTTATGTACTAATTGGAACAAACAGTTTAGTCGTGCTAGTCTGGCGCGTTTCTGTAAAGTAAGGATACATGCTTAATTTAGTAGTTGGGATGGCGAATCACCGGTCCTGTAAAAGTCCTGTAAATGTAAAAGTTAAAGATACAAGCGCGGACTGCCCTCATAAAGGTGCGCTTGCGATATGAACTTGGCGCAGCGATGCGTTTTTCTCCCTCTCAAAGCAGCTTTCGAGAACGTTCGCCTTCGCTCTGTGTTTAAAAGTGCAATTAGCGTAGTTGTGCCTCACGCTGCTTTGACCTTTTCTTTCCTTCCTTCTTTCTTTATTTCTTTCTTTCTTTCTTTCTTTCTTCCTTACCTTCTTTCTTCCTTTCTTTCTTTCTTTCCTTCTTTCTTTCTTCCTTTCTTTCTTTCTTTCTTCCTTTCTTTCTTTCTTTCTTTCTTTCTTCCTTTCTTTCTTTCTTCCTTTCATTCTTTCTTTCTTCCTTCCTTTCTTTCTTCCTTACTTTCCTTCTTTCTTCCTTTCTCTCTTTCTTTCTTTCTTTCTTTTTTTCCTTCTTTCTTCCTTTCTTACTTTCTTTCCTTCTTTCTTCCTTTCTTTCTTTCTTTCTTTCTTTCTTCCTTTCTTTCCTTCTTTCTTCCTTTCTTTCTTTCTTTCTTCCTTTCTTTCCTTCTTTCTTCCTTTCTTTCATTAAGCGCAAGGTCAACTTCTGGATCAAAATCTGCGACCTTAGACACTGTTTCGGAGGAATAGCTGAACTACAGTAATGAAAGCGGCGGACTAGACTGTTTACACAGAGCAAGCCGTCACGGAATTATGCATAAAAATAAGCGACTCAATTGCACGCGCAATGATGTGCCTTTCAACGCAACGTGCACTTTCGTGTGGTGGGGACATACTCTCGCTTTCGCATCGGCGTCTGACATCATTACGATATCGGGTTGATCGCAGTGCGATTAAAGCGCCATGCCGATTAGCCAGCACCACTTAGGGGAAACAAGGCCCACAGGCTAATAGCGTGTGCGTTCGCGTTGGGAGGCCTATAAGCAGCTCTGGCACATCGCGTGACACGCGCCCGCGACATTCTAATGGTGACAGCGGCTCAGCGAACCCGCAGGCCTTGTCTTCTGAAAGTAGTGTTGACTTTGCTTGTCTGCTTTAGGCTGAGATGAAATTTGCCCCTGACATTAGCGTCCTCATTTCGTATGCGTCGCAACGTTAGCGGCACGCACACGTCGTAGCAGCTCCTCATCGTGCGTTTAGCCGGAGGCAGAAGAGCTCAAAGCTAGAGCACTCTGCACGTATCCTCAGCCTTGCACGCTCCCGAAAACTTTACAATGTGCACGTATTACTTTCGGGAAGATCTTTCAGTTCTTTACCCGGCCTATCTACGACACTGTGCTGGATATCCTGCATTATAAAAAGTTAACACGTAATGCAAAGATCAGCAGCAAACTGCACATACTGAATATATCCTACAATTCTGTTCCTCTGGTTTCAGCACGTGCCCCTCTTGTAATGTGGCTCCGTGAATATGCACTGACAGAAAGACCAGAGTGACGTCCACCACTGGATCTGAATATGAGCATATTGCAAACAAAACATTTCGGAGTACTTAGTATGTAGTTCTCCACCAGGGGTCATTCTAAAGGTCAAGCGTGCCAAGTGGCCGCCCCTACGCGAAAGGTCGTTCTTGGGAGTAGTATTGCTTTCGCAATAAGAAAAGAGTCGACTTATCAGGACCATCGCAGCGCAGATAATGGCTAATGAAGACTTTAGCAAACAAAAATACCGAAAAAGCTGAGGCAGAGTTTTAAGTCTTTTCGTATCGCACAAATATGCTCGAAAGCAAGCTTACACAGAAACACGTAGGTGTCCACAAACATCGTTGAAATAATAAAATAATGTAAACGTCCAGCAAACTGGACGGCTTAAGCGGCGTCTCCGCTCGCTTGCTTCCTACTGCTGTCTTTTTCATTTTCTTGATGCAGCCATTCCGCTGGACCGAGCGTCACTATGCAAGCAGAAACACGCAAAAGCAATCGTTTGATGTTGGAGCGCCTGGGAACGCCGTCCATTCGAAGCGGGAACCCAAATTTAGCAAAGACCTCTTCAGAATGCGGGCCATAGACAAGGCGCAGACTTGAAGCGTACGTGACCAGCAAGTCAAGCCTGTAGATCGCCAAAAAAAAGATCAGCGGTCGACCACGCAACACCTGGGGAAAAGAAACGCGGTTTTGCTACTGTGTATGCATGCATCATGACTCGCCAAGGCGGAGTCCGGGTCTGCCTTGTGCATCAAGGGGCTTTGTCGGCGAGCTCAAAGGAGGATGCTAAAGGCGCTCGGATGCGATATACGCGACGCATAAAATGTGCCCCCGAGCTCTCCTTTTCAAGGAAGCTTTAATACACACTGTTTAAATTTGCGGTTGCATGTGCTCTTGAACCCGCATATGCATACCCCGAAGTGCTCTTCCCTAAAAACCGCGCGAGTTTTTGGTCGCACAGATATGCTAACGACCGGTTAGAGGCGCTCAAGACATGTTCTTTAACTAAAATAATTTGCTTGTAATGTGAAGAGCGACCGGTAAAGGCTCGCGTTTTAATTATTTAAGGCGTTTTGTATACAACCTTGCAGATCGCGAATTTGCAGCTTTTTCTCGCAGTGTGCTATACCTAGCACTGATTTCTTTGATTCAAGCAAACTTACAGCATCCTGCGAGTTGAAAACAGGATACTTTTGGATCCGAAATAGCGAACGCAAGAAAAAATATTTCTCACTTGCTTTACGTGTTTCTTGCAGAGTTTGCCCTCACGGCACGATTGTCAATATTTATTTCTGTTTATTTAGCGTGATTTACATCTTGAGAAAAATAATGGTTTCACGATCCCTAGGGTGCTAATTTTATAAATCCCGGTATTTTAATACTGAAATTAGCACATACTTTGACATTTCGTAAGAAAATTCGTATTTGCATCTAAAAGAATCAACTATTGATGCGTTCCATTGAAAAACTAACGTATCGCCTTTCTTGAGTCCTGGATGTACTATTTAGGCAGAACATTATTTGTTTGAATCGAAATGATAAATGGCGCCTGAAAGACACAACATTCACTGCCAACCTTTCACCATTATCATGACCTCCCATTCGCCTGAAAGGCCGAACAATCGCTTCCAGCCTACCATCATCAGCATAACGTCCCATTCAGTGCCAGTCATCATCCCACAAACTACTTGCCTAATGCAGCACATACGTCTTGTACCCAGGAAAACGAGACAAAATAGGAAATGTTGGAGGCGATCGAAGCGTTAGTACACGTAATTCTGTTAATGGCGTCCAGGATGGGCTCTAGCTCCCGCAGTAGTCTTTAGATGGTGGGGGCGGTGGCCGTCGTGACGGAAAAACTAACTGCAGCCCAATGTTGCGCTTCCTATTATTGTATTTCGGCGCTAAGCCTGCAACGATATGTGCGTCTCTAACGGCTATGAAGGAATATTTTTTCAGCCCACTGGGAAGACACCAAGCTGAGCATGAACTATATTCCCTCAAGTAATGCCCCATACCCGGGGCCTTTGAGCAAACAAACAAATAAATGGTTGGTTGGTTTGTGGGGTTTAACGTCCCAAAGCGACTCAGGCTATGAGAGACGCCGTAGTGGAGGGCTCCGGAAATTTCGACCACCTGGGGTTCTTTAACGTGCACTGACATCGCACAGTACACGGGCCTCTAGAATTTCTCCTCCAAAGAAATTCAACCGCCGCGGCCGGGATCGAACCCGCGTCTTTCGGGTCAGCAGCCGAGCACCATAACCACTGAGCCACCACGGCGGCCCAAATAAATGAATAAAGCTGTCTCTAAGATTGTAGTTTATGCGGGTCTGTGTCAGGACGTGAACAGCCGGTAAAAGGAGAAATTTATTTTGCCAACCCTTTACGGCAAAACAAAGGGCCTATCTATAGGAGAAGAGAAGTTGCTGTGAAAGAAAAATAATGAGAAAACAGAAGCTGCCGAGATACACTGCATAGCCGGAGCCGTAATAAACACATTGTTTTGCCCGTTCAGCCCTCTTCCTACCAAAAAAAAAAAAACAATGGTTCCTGTTAGTTCCTATACACCGATAAAAATGAAAGAACCCACGATGTAATAGAAAAGCCCGATTGTGTGGAAATCTATCAACCACTCGGTGTTCCGAAAATGAAAAAGGACAGGGAAAAATTCGTCTTGCAACAACACCCACACGCGGAAGACGCATAGGGTGATAACGACAGCTCGGCACGTGTCAAGAGCGCCCACGCGCCGAAACTTTCTCCTTGTGGGTCGCACCGACTCTGTTTGATGCGACCCCGCCTTGAAGTGCATGGAGCAGCGGCTGTTTTTCATCACACGCTCCAACACCATTCATCGCCTTTAATTCCCACGAGCGCGTCGCCTAACAAAATGCTGACGGCGCGTCGTTCTCCCAACACGCTTCCCTCCCATTTAGCTGCTTTTTTTTCTTTCATTTTCATAACGCCCTGAAGAAACACATCGCGCTTTTTCTCTCTCTCTCGTTGCAATCATGCATCGTAAGCGTGGATTCATTGCCTGCGGTGAACGGAAGGAAGCGCGGGAAAAAAAATGGCAGTGGCGTAGCTCTGCTATGCCAGGATATACATAGCATGAGGTATTGGTACAGCCCGCAGCGGCGAGCGCGCGCGGCGAGGCGCGCCAGCTGTGCGTAGTGACGTCACGCAGTTCCGCGCCGGCAGCAGTAGGCAGCGGCGGCGGCGAGCGCGCGCGGCGAGGCGCGCCAGCTGTGCGTAGTGACGTCACGCAGTTCCGCGCCGGCAGCAGTAGGCAGCGGCGGCGGCGAGCGCGCGCGGCGAGGCGCGCCAGCTGTGCGTAGTGACGTCACGCAGTTCCGCGCCGGCAGCAGTAGGCAGCGGCGGCGGCGAGCGCGCGCGGCGAGGCGCGCCAGCTGTGCGTAGTGACGTCACGCAGTTCCGCGCCGGCAGCAGTAGGCAGTGGCGGCGGCGAGCGCGCGCGGCGAGGCGCGCCAGCTGTGCGTAGTGACGTCACGCAGTTCCGCGCCGGCAGCAGTAGGCAGCGGCGGCGGCGAGCGCGCGCGGCGAGGCGCGCCAGCTGTGCGTAGTGACGTCACGCAGTTCCGCGCCGGCAGCAGTAGGCAGCGGCGGCGGCGAGCGCGCGCGGCGAGGCGCGCCAGCTGTGCGTAGTGACGTCACGCAGTTCCGCGCCGGCAGCAGTAGGCAGCGGCGGCGGCGAGCGCGCGCGGCGAGGCGCGCCAGCTGTGCGTAGTGACGTCACGCAGTTCCGCGCCGGCAGCAGTAGGCAGCGGCGAGCGCGCGCGGCGAGGCGCGCCAGCTGTGCGTAGTGACGTCACTTGCTCCTCGCGCATGCGCAGTATGGTCGAGCAAGAGAGCACGCGAAACGGCGACACTGTGGCCAATGCAGCTCACGCTACAAAAACTTGCGGTATTACCAGCCGCATACGTCAACTCAGTGCGACATGTGGTTGCACTTAAGCCTAACTTTACGACTGCACAAAGTAAAAGAGTGGATTCCAAGAGGAAGTAAACGCATCTGAGGGCGGCCGGCTCTCTGGAGGGCAGATGAGATGGAAAGTTGGCCATGGGATCGGATTACTGCAGCTAGAGCAGGACCGGGTTAACTGGAGGTCAGTTCGAGGTCAGTTCGAGAGGCCTCGGCGTAGCTGGGATGATGATGCTGCCCTTGCTAATGATGATGTTGGTGGTGTTGGTTACGGTGATGATGATTGGCATGGTGGTAATGAGTGAAGATAATTAATCACCCGGTAATGAGCACACATACAAGCAAATCACTCGCATCAATTCGCTCTCGCCTACCATATGCTAGCCACCACCCGGATGCGAACCTCGGACAAGGACGAGTTTCTCTTAACCTATAAAGTTTCTGTCGAAGCTTTATAGCTTTCCTTTGTAGCCGTATAGCTGCGCTTGGACGGACGCCAGACGGAGGCCAATGAGTAATTACTGCTTTATTAAAAATCTACACCACCTTGGAGGGATTCGCTGAAACATCTGGCCAATACAAACCAAAACGGGCCAATGGTAGTAAAGGTGGCCGACTGTAAAGATAATGTCTACCACATGAAATTAAACCCGTTAAATCAGGACCCGATCTAAAGGATAGCGATCGAGAACAATGCCTGTGTGTGCCCTTTATACATATATAGAAACCGGCAGGCTCAGGTGCGAGGCAGGCAATTGAAGGTTTACAAAGCTATGAGGCTGATCGCGGGGTTTTCAGTATGCGGTGAATCAGAAGTGCGAGCATCTGTCCCGCTTTGAGCAAGGCTCGAGTTGGTGGAGTGTAAAGTCATATCTTGTCCGGCTTTTCTTACCTGGTAACCACCAGTTTTCGAATTCATATAAATTTGGTAGGCCGACTAATTACGATGAACGCGATACGCGACTCACTTTCCTTTCAAGCACGAACCCTCTCTTCTGTAACAGATTTTAATGCAGGAATGCATTTAACGGCTACATTTTTGTCCATCCGTCCACACCACGAAAAAACTCGAGAAAACAAAGCACACGCGGAAAGGTATAGGGTAGAGTGGGATTCGAACCCACCCGTTTTAGATGCCAGAATGGGTTTTGGCAACGCGGCGCGCTGAGGCCGTTTGCGCCGACACGAGCAGACAACTCTGCTGATCCTTTAACCGCGCATGCAGGTCGTACAAGCTTATGCGAAGGGCATTTGCTCCAACAATAGTTGCTAGCCATTCAGAGTGTTGCACTGGTAAACTCGGGGTGTACGTGCTCTCCAGAATATTGTTACGGTGCATAGCCGCAAGGCGAAGACGGCGTTGTTTTGACACTGGGCAGTTGACGACGACGAGGACGTTGCAGCTAGAGCTTGGAGTGACCTTCTTTGGGCTCTCCTCACTGAACCCTGGCCAATCCCCCGTCGTGGGTATGTGCCATGCCACCAAGGCAACAACAACAACAACCTGGTTTGGTGTGCTTTCTGACTGCGGCCTGTCGCGCCTGCTGCTGAGATGACCCCCGTACTAATATATGCCCTGTGCGGCGACGTCATATAGGTGACGCTCGCATCAGGTGAGACGGGATACATGGTGCAGCTGCAACTTCAACTTCATCGCACCAGAAAAAGTTGAAAGGCCTGAGAGCTGTCAAGCATCCATTCGCTACAAAAAAAAAAAGAAAAAAACTGACGAGCGACAAATCTGCAATAGCGTTATTGGTTTTACATTTCGCTTTTACGCTGATCGCCTTCCCATTGCGTCTTTTGATTTCGCAATCGCTTTTTCGCTGCGCTGTTGAGTGGACTTGTAGTGGGCTGAGATCTTTGGAGGGTTAAATTACGTAGGTAGGTTGGTGAGCGATGGCTTCGTACACACAGACTTCGGTATTTTCGCCGAGTGAGGACTATACTGCTAACGCAGTAAAAATATACCGCTTGGGACCGCTCCTGTCGAAATTCTTCTGACGTGACGAGGATCTCACTGTAAAAGCGTGGAGTATAGAAAGCTGGAAACCATCAAAGCCTCTTACGAGTTGAAAACACATGTACAGCCTTTGTCAAAAGTGACCAGGCTGCACGTTTTTCTGCTCAGTCGTGTATTAAAGCTGTTATGCCAGCCCTCAAGCTCTAAAAATCTCTGTATGGTAAGAAGAACCCCTGTTCTCACCTTCAAAGAACTTTTTTATCTTTAGGGCAGCCGTTAGGGCTCTGTTATATTAATAAGAAGCAAACCATGGAGCCTGGCTACTTTTGACAAAGACTGTACGTCTCAACGTGTTTGTGAAATCGTGGAGTATAAAAAAAGAAGGCGATACAATGTAAACTAGCAGGCGAGTAGAAAGCTGACTACACTGACAGGAAAGAAATGCCGGGACATGTACCTTATTGTATTCAAAGGAAAGAGAGAGAGAGAGAGAGAAAGTTAAAAATTATTTCCCTTTGCGGTCGCCTTAAATGCCGTTATTTTTCTTTGCACACTCTCCTACCTTAACCACCAGCCCTCGACAAAAGCTCTCGTAATTCATCGTCAAAAAAAAAAAAAACTTCCTTTGCAGCCTCGTTTCCAGTGACTAGCTCTGCTTAACGTGACGAGCAATGCGTTATCTTTCTCTTACTGTTTTCTTTTTTCGCATAGTGGTTACATAGGAAAGTAGTTCCAAACCTTAGTGAACTGCCTTAGTAAACTTTCCCTAACTTGTACTAGTGAACTGCACCTGGAAAACAAAAAGGTGAGCGTTTTCTTGGGATAAAGGAGAAAACCGTGCTTAATACGTGTTTTAGTCACATCTTCCGAGGCGAGTGAAGAATGAGACCTGCTCGTTGCAACAATGCTTATCGGTTTTTTCTCATGTCACCTTTTCCCAACATGATCTCTGCAGCACAAAGAGCATAAATAAGCAAAGCTTCGTAATATAGTTGCTTAGCTTACGTCTATCTGCAGCTAAAGGTGCAGTTCTGATTACTGCCGGTCGTTCTGCGCAACTTCTATGGACGAGTAATGTATTGGTTTCGACTAGTTGGTTCATGGTTGAAGAAAACACAGTGCAACAGTGAACGAGGCCCCGGAAACGAACGTCTTGCCTTTTATGCCTATTTTTATGTTCTCCTCTCCTGCTGCGCATGTGTTCTCTTCAGTTTTGTGAATGACTGCCTGATGAGGTAATTTGGCCTGCTGCTGCCCGTCGAGTCCAATGACATTGTGTTGTGTTGTGTTGTGTTGTGTTGTGTCGTGTTGTGTTGTGTTGTGTTTGGTTGTGTTGTGTTGTGCTGTGCTGAGTTGTGCTGAGTTGGGCTGTGTTGCGCTGAGTTGTGCTGGGTTGTGTTGTGTTGTGCTGAGTTGTGCTGTGCTGTGCTGAGTTGTGCTGAGTTGTGCTGAGTTGTGTTGTGCTGAGCTGTGCTGAGTTGTACTGAGTTGGGCTGTGTTGTGCTGAGTTGTGCTGAGTTGTGTTGTGCTGTGCTGAGTTGTGCTGAGTTGGGCTGTGTTGCGCTGAGTTGTGCTGGGTTGTGTTGTGTTGTGCTGAGTTGTGCTGTGCTGTGCTGAGTTGTGCTGAGTTGTGCTGAGTTGTGTTGTGCTGAGCTGTGCTGAGTTGTACTGAGTTGGGCTGTGTTGTGCTGAGTTGTGCTGAGTTGTGTTGTGTTGTGTTGTGTTGTGTTGTGTTGTGTTGTGTTGTGTTGTGCTGTGCTGTGCTGTGCTGTGCTGTGATGTGCTGTGCTGTGCTGTGCTGTGCTATGCTGTGTTGTGTTGTGTTGCGTTGCGTTGCGTTGCGTTGCGTTGCGTTGCATTTTATGGCACATCGGCAACTGAGGCCATCATGCGCCAAGCTCAAGGTATGGGAAAATTGTTTTTTTTTTGCTGAATGTTATAGAAATATTAGTATCATCAGTGGTGCAGAGGGACTAAAACTTTTATTTGCATTACCTGACAGAGGAAATAAATTTTATAACTGGCTAATAGTAAAAGCTTCAAAGAAGATCGGGTAGCCTCAGCAGCCATCCTTGGCTGGGCAAGGATGTTGAGCCTCCCAACCAACCAAATAAAAACCTTCGCTATTCTTCTCAAAAATGAAGAAGGTGGGTGAGGTGTATCGAGAAATGAAGAAACACAGTGGGTAACATTTTAGTTTCTAGAGAAAATCTGCTTCGCTTAAAAAGCTAAACACACAAGACCTGCCAACAACTGTATCTTCTCCCAAGAGTAACATTGGGCGCAAAAGAGTTTGTTCATTATAAAACTGAGTAAAACGCTTTTCCTTAGTTTTCGACTTTAGTACAGGAGTATAAAATGGCATATACATGCAATGAGAGATCAACGAAGGAGAAATGACTGAAAAATGACCAATAGAAACCCAAGACATACAAATGCAGAAAAATAATCAGGAGAGTTCAGTATGATGGTAGTTAGTTAATAAATGATGATGATGATGAGAAGTGAGAAAAAAATACAAATAGGTTGTATCCTACCTAAATAATCCAGCTCAATTCCAGATGAAAGTTTTCACGAAGTACAAACGAGTTTGTTTGTTTTTTTCGACATAAGCGAAATTCAGAAATCGAAACTAAGTGAAATTTTGTTCTAATGTAAAGCTCATCCTGTATTAATTGTGCAAAAGCTCTGAGAACGTCAGATGCCCAGCAACGCCTAGAATCATTCGCCCAAATCCGGTGCCAGATTAAAAATGAGCCAGATCCTGCAGGTGCACGGATCAAAATGATCTAAATCCACTCGTGAGAGCTTTCTTTTTCGGAAACAAAGAACCACATTTACTTTTTGATACAACTTACATCAACGCCGAGGCGTTCCTGCGACCGGTGAAATAAGACAGAGGCACATTTGCGATGTTCTGCTTCATTGATCTTAAAACTCCTACCTACTCATTCTCCTATGCGGCGGCCTTCAGGAACTGTCACCGCTAGCGGAAGGGAAAATTATATCAAGAAGTGATGCGCAGCTGGCAATAAGGACAATCCAAAACTTTATTTTAATGCAATATATTTTAAATATATAGTTAACCAAAGCAGTATATTTCAGTCTGCAGAGCTTTTTACACGCCTCTCGTTGAAGCTTCCGGTCACTGCTGCCAAAAGTGAAGAAAGTCAATCCGCTGAATGCAGCCTACGGATCCAGTACTGAAACTGTCGTTTTCAGCGGCGAACAGTCGTGATCTTTCCTGCCGTCATTCCAGAAATGGCTGTATTTTCTGAGTGCGCCAGGTAACGTAACCGCGCGAAACGCTTTCCTTTTGTGAGCAGGTTATTCAACTTGAACCAAGTTCCAAGAAAGCAAGAGAAGCAAGCTATGCGATTTGCGTGGCCAGTTCAACATTTCTTCAACACATTACAGAGTAAAAAGCTGAAACTAGGGTCAAAAAGAAGCAATCAGTAGGCGGTACAGACGCCGATTTCCAACTATATTTTTTATTGTGAACACAGACCACTTTATGTGCTTCCATGTTTCAGTCATAGAACGAATCATGGAGAAACAGGGCTAGAAGCCGTGACGCAAGGCCCCCGCTGTTTTTGTATTCGTAATTCACTCTAGAATTGCTGAATTGCAATTTTTTCTCGTTATTTCTTATTGCTGTTTAAGTTAATAGTAGGGCTTACAGTTATATTTCTAACGGTAGCCTAAATTCACGCTCCGAAGTCGGGCACAAATGCGTGCATTAGTTTCGATCCCACTCACAACGTAGTCACGTGTCGGCAAAGCTCATCCACCCGCAAACGCTTTTTCACTTTTGCCGACAGTGAGGCGCGATTCAGGTCGCTGTCTTTCAAAGCGCACGTTGGTACTCAAAAAATAAAAGGGAAAGCGGCTCCCCCAAAGTCAAAGCTTCTGGGTTCTAAAGCGCAAACAGGTGCTTTCTTTGTTTCTTTCTTTCCTTTTACTCGCCGCGGCTTCAAGGTGCCCACTAATGCCACTGATGGCCAAAAAAATAAAAGAGGGGCGGGGGGGAAGAGGAAGACACAGGCACTGGCCAGCTGTCGTCTTTCAAAAGTAGCTTTGCCACAGTTTCTAAAAGCTCTTCGATAAAGTCCACAAGTCGGTGTGGCGGCCCTACTTTGAGTGTCGCCGCTCAAAGCGGGCCTAGGAGGCGCTATTTCATCTATGAGGTGACTGGTATATCGAGAAGGAGCGTATTACTGAAGGATAAACAATAAAAACAGTCTCGCCGGAAGATAAACGGCGAAGACGGCTTGGGACGGCGCCGCCCGCGTCGAATGACAAAGCTGGTAGATGGGATCGGTGTTCAGTAGGTAAGAAAAAGAAGCACACGTGCGCGAACAAAGTTTCCAGGTCTAAGGACTAGAAAGAACCCAGCTCTAAAGCCACACGAGCGCGCAAGAAAAAACGCATGCAGAGAAAGTAATTCGGCGTATAAACACAAATGTTTTCACTGGAGAAACTGCTTATAGAGCCTTGATCTTGCCGCTAACTCAAATAGTAATTTCGCAGCAATGAGAACATTTAGGATTGTATAGAAGTCTAAAAAAAATGCAGGAGAAAAAAGGTAACTTTTCTTTTTTCGTTCACAACAGTTGATGATAGGGCAGAAGGAAAATAGAACTAGCTTGGCTTTACTTGGGATCCCCGCAACTTCTCGTCGCTATCAAAGCGCTCAAAAGTTTTACGTAAAGCCGGAACTCTTTAAAGGGCCGTCTAATTAGCACCAGTTCATCTGTTGCGACATTACCGCTCTTTGCGCTGTCGTGAGTAGGCGCCACTTTCTAAAGAGCCTGATAAGAGCAGTTCATGAATGAAAACGGCTCCTCAGGGAGGTCGGCCTGTGGTGAAACCGCGACGGGGACTATGTGAAGTGGACTATGGACAATCACTTCACCAGCAGCCTATGCGAGTACCTCGCCGAAACTGGTCTACACTCCTTCTTTTAACTTTCTGTAACCTACATTCCACTCCCCCTTTTCTCAACTTATGCCTCAAGGCAGACTTCACGAATAATAAAAAAAAAAAACTGTCACCGCGAAAAAGGACAGGGGTTCGCCTTTTGTTGCAAAGCAGCCTGCTGTGCCTTCGGACTTTCACTCATCTGTTGCGATCAATGTTCAGATATTCATGAATGAGTGAGTGAGGCTCGTATCAAATCGATAATCTTGTCCTTTCAATACATCTCGAGGTCGTTGCGGTTTTGTGTTGTATCATCTCGGCCGGTTACTTCCGCAGAATCTCCCTTTTCAAACATCTTTTCAACTGCTTGCGATCACATTTGTGGTCCAGTTCATAGTGTCACGCAATATCGGGCAGAAATTAATATTTTCGGATTCGCAGCGAGCATATACGTTGCCTAGTTAATGAGCATCAAAATTGTTTAAGTTGAAACTTTCTTTTACCATCGAAGCCAGAGGCCATGGGAGTCAATGACCATAAAACAGTGAAACTTGAATAAGTTCGTTGGCCACAGCAACACCAGATAATGGCGACTTGGACAAGTTGTTTGGCATTCAAGATCAAGAGGCGGCTCAGAAAACACGAACTAAATATTCACAAGAAAGCCTAATTACTTTATGCGCTGGCAATGCCATAGCATTAGAAGTTGTTATTGCCTTTGCAGCAAGTAACGTCACTATTGATTTGGTGACGTCACTTCCCTCCAGCCAATGAAAATTATCCGGTCCGGTCTAGTGACGTCACTTCTCTCCAGCCAATGGGCGAATTTTATGACCGATGACACAATTTTTTCCCAATGAGCACTTTTCATATACAGTTTTTCATCTTAGACTATCGACTCGCCTATAGTCGAATTTCAAATTCATTTTATTTCTGGTAGAAAGCAAGTATACATCATGAGCAAGAAAGTTTAAAAGATAAATATTCTGCCAAGGAAGACGGGGAAAAAGGCGTTTCATCTACGCCTGACAAGGCCTCGCCTCATGGCGAGAAACATTGCACTCTCTAAGCTATAAAAGCCGTTGAAAAAAAATACATTGCACCTTTCATTACGTGCAGAAAACAGAAGCATTGTGAACAGGGCATTAAGTACTACTAAAATCGTAAGTACTACAGAAAACAAGAGAATTTTTCTCCAGACAAAAGATTACATCACAACCAGTTAAGTTATTATTGCGTCAAAAGGCCAGAAGCACAGTTGAATAAATGTTTATCATAACAAAAGATTAGTTCCTAACCAGTTAAATTATTACAGTGTCAAATAGCATGAAGAAGCAACATTTTTATCGATATATATCAATAATCTAACAAGAAACTCAGTAATACAAACGAAACACTAACCTGAATGAGATAACAAGAAAGAGGCAGGTCATTTTAATTCGACCAGCAGTACATTTTTATCCGTGTTTTATAAGCACAGACTTGGCGGAGGTTCCCGCAAACAAGCAGCATGATGACATTTGCCCACGGCTGTTGCACACGTCGTTCACGATCGCTGCTGTTTTCGTTGCACCTGCAGGGCAGCGAACTGGTTTCGTCTGCCGGTTAACCTCCCCGCCTTTCCTCCTCCTCCTCTTCCTCCTTGGGGGATAGCAAAGCACCGTACTGTGCATGGCTCGCCTCGCTGCTGCTTTTTGCTCTCACTACGAGCTCATCTAGGAGTGACTGAAGACGGACTCCCTGTAAACAAGTCCTGCTTGTTGCGCAAGGACCACTGCGATCCACCGACAGCACTTCGCGACTTTGTTAGCATTTCGTTTGGTCAGCAAAACATGTGAGCTTGGTGGCTTGCCATTAAAATAATCGATAGCGTTTGGCAGAACTTTCAGTGAGCCCATATATACCGATGCTGAATCACAAATGAGAAGTTGTGTAATAACCCTTTCGCAGCGCTAGAAAGGTCAGCAAACATTCGAAAAGAGTTTCTGTCGACTCAGTTTATGGAAACCAATCTCAAGGCTGAGGTCAGCGAACTCCACTTAAAAACGCACACCAATCATGACAAGTGTTCATAGGTCTTCATGAGAGAGAAGAGCGAAAAACTAGCAAGTTGTCTCCGTGTTTAACCTCCATAGTACTCACCAAGTAACCGCAAACGGAGTGTCCTAATGGAGGGCTGAGCGAGGTCTGTACACACGCGACAACTTCAAATAGCTGGCGGACATACAAAGGACTCGTCGTTCGTATGCGTACGCTCAGACTGCAAGGTAGACGATGTACCGCGATCCCACTAAGCTTCGCTTCTGCTATCTCATCGCTCCTCGCGATCTTCGGCTTTCTTCACGGACGTGTCACCGTGTGCAAGCTTACATGCGTGGAATAAGAACGAGCTCTTGTCACGGTTCGGTGGGTGCTCCTCGGGGCGGGACATCATTCGCAGAGAGTGTTTGAAGTTATGCTTAATTTTTATTTTTCTTTGCTTGAAAGATAACAATAAGAATGGCTACGAAGCTTCTGGCCTCAATGAAAAGACTGTCTTTCACCGCCCTCTTTGATTCTTCGCTCTCTAGCTAGTTCGTACAATCTGAATTCAGTAATAGCAGCCCTGCTGGCACCAGCTCGTGAGCAAAATGTCATAGGAAACCGTTAAAATGTACGAATAAACGGTCATTAAAGAGGAGCGCTTCGATTCGTAGTCATGTGTACCGCACTTTAAAACTTCCCACAGCAGCTTCCTGCGAGTAGGGTAGTCAATCAGCTGTGCTGCAAAGCCTTTTCACGATGACGAAATTCTCAATACAGTGAAAAGAGTCGCTGTCCTTTGAATGACTGGCAACTTTAGAACGTCTTCAGAGCAAAAGAGACGCCATCACGCCGTACTATGCGGCTTTCGAGATCACAGGAGAAGTGACGGGGGAAACTGTGAAGTGCGGTGCAAGAAAGCAGGCAGCACAACTGTGCTTGCCGCACCACAGACAGGTTATGTAGATTTTCGCTGAAAACACTCGTCATATGGCTGAACTGCGTGCGACAATATGCAACAAGTGTCTATAAGTGGCCACATGAGGCCAAAGATGTGCCACAATAATTTGGCACAAATTACAGATATCCCATTTGAACGGTGCTGAAGATAAGCATAAAGAATGTGAGAGACAAAGAAAGAAACGCAAACGAATAGCACGAGCTGTATTTTAGACCGAAAGCTCTACTCCTTCCATGCTGAGCCTGACGGTCATCTGGCTCTTAAATTTGACCTCTAACGGGAAGCGCACCGCATGTGCAGAATCTTTCAAAGGTGATTTTGTGCTAAAAATATATTTACTGTATTTAATATATATATATATATATATATATATATATATATATATATATATATATATATATATATATATATATATATATATATATATATATATATATATATATATATATATATATATATATTTAACCCGGGGGCAGGTAAATAACGTCAAGTACTACGGATGTAACGCAAGTAAACTTTTCACCATACTGATTCCAGTTCAGGAGAAGACCGAAGCACGAAGAACTTATATGTGATCTCAAAAGGAGAGCCACACCACCTCCTCTACCGTGTGTCCTATCTGCACTAACCAAATTGAAACTAGGATGAGTAAATTTACAGCCATATACACTTTTGAGCAACCACGTTTCGGTAACCAATAAACGAGGGAGGAATGCGAAAATACTAATAAAAACAATTCGGGAAACTTGTAACCTCGCATTGAGGTTCAAAACGCAGCTTTTAAAGTGAGAGCTTTAAGGACCCTGTTACGCAGAAAGCATGGCGTCGTCGGCGTCGTCGGCGTTGACCGTGCGTATTCCGTCAACGAAAAAGCTATCGTTTTAAAATCTCGGATTGGTCGGCTAGCCTGGAAAATTTGCGCATCTGATCGGTGTAGAGTTGTGACAGAAAAAGAAATAGACTCTTCATCCTTGCCAGGCTCCATTCCCCGATACCATTCGTAAGCGCGGGCAGACAACTCTAGGATCTATAAGCAGCAGGCGACTCTTCAAGCCTGTGAAGTCTTGCAATAAGGGGAAGCGGGCAAGCTTAAGTCTTAAGTTCTGTGCCGCTGAAAGAGCGATGCTTTGCGTGCATTCATAATCAATGCTCGACATTTACCATCTTTTTACCTTGACCTGTTTTTGGCGTCGCTTACACATGTCTTTCTGTCACCAACGTCGCTATCATTATTTGATATCTCATCATTTATTTTTTCAATATTGCTTAGTTATTCCCCATGCCTGTCTCCGTCATAATATTAGCTCCGGCACCAGGCAAGACAAGTCTTTGCAACGATCAAAGCTAACGCTTAACGACGGCAGCATCTGCTTCACCTTTTATCAGCCCTAGGCATTGGATTCGACTGCACGTAGGAGCAGATTTCTGTTTCATGAGTCGTATCTTTTTGCGCGAAGTTATAAGAGGCATGAGTTAAAAACAAGCACCTTTTGGTCTGCCATTAAGCTGTAGAGGCTAATAATCGCAGCACAAGCTTTATTAATATATGCAAAGTTCGCAAAGCTAATGCAGCAGTTTTCGCGATTTTATTTATCTCACTGTACAACTGAACGGCAAGCTCAAAGCCCGGTTTATTCACAGCGCTGAATAGTTAGGTAAGTTGAATTCGCTTCGTCTAAGAATGATAAGGATGAGGTGAATGTAAGTAGTGGTTGATAGACTGAATAGTGCAGCGACAGCGCATTGCAGTACGAAGATTTTACTCGTACGTGTTTGGTGTAGTGGTGAAATAAAAAGAAAGACGCTCTGGGTGAGGCGACACGCACCAGCATTTGCCTGCAATTCTGTGTCTCACCATACATTCCTACGGCGGGGCTATTAGTTATGGCATATCTATGTGTCCACGAGGCAAGACGGCTAAGCAGCCATGCTAGGCAGCACGTCCGATAGTTAAATGAATACGTGAACTATCTTTGGTCGTAAGCGACTGCCTATAACTGTAACTTCTTTCTTTTTCTCGAGGCGACGCGAAACTCATTCTCGCTCTCCGCAGTCTGCTGCGCGCTTTCCTACATTTTGTTTCCATAACATCTGTATTTGTAGAATTACGACATTGCCACCGAGGCCACCTTTCTTTATAACTGTTACTTTATAACTGTTATAACTGTCCTCTTCGAGCATTACCTCGTCATTTCATTCTCCACTAGTTCGCCCCCTTAACTGTAACCAGTACGTTTAGTACCACCAGCAAAGCACAGGTCACACAGCCGTGAATGGTCAGAAGACAACCATGTGTCGATGTGATGCGACTGACGGCGTCGTTCGGTGTTCCAAGATTGGACATCCACAGAAAAGCCCGAGAGGAGTAACAAGAAGCAAAAACAAAGTTACGTGTTCGCGCTGGCTTACACTGCGACCCATTCTCCACAAGCCATACGGCAGGACGTCAGCGCTTACAGTGCAGGCGCCTGCGGCAGTGGGGGACATCACCGTCCACCACGGTCGTCAAGACGCCGTAACGAGAAACACGATCCGGCGGCTTATTTCTTGGCGCCGAAACAATCGCAAGCGTGCCATTCGCTTTCCGGGGGCTTGTCACGGCGGCATTCGCAGAGGACGAGCGGCAGCCAAGCCGAGCTGTCTTTTGTGCCGACCACGGAGCGAAAGACGCGGCATCGATCGACTGATGCTCGTCCTCGCAGGTACCTGCTACGCAATCACAACAGTGACGCCGCTCTGATTACGACGACTGAACTTCGACGCTCTTATTCCGAGCAGCGGAGAGTAAGCCTGATAGCTGACAGAAGTTGGCAGGTGCGCAACGCTAGATGGAATGCCGCCACAGTGTTGCATCTGTGCGGTGATGTCGGATATCTATTTCGAGAAAAGAGGGAGAGAACTAAGAGACTTCGAATCTTTCCATTGTGCAGGCTTCTGCGCTCACAGTTAAAAAACAAATCACTGAGGGAATTTTGAATATTGTGTAGTATGATATGTGGGGCTTAACGTGCCAATGCGGCACAAGGGCTATGAGAGACGCCGTAGCGGAGGGCTCCAGATTAAATTCTACAACCTGGGGAACTTCAATGTGTACTGGCATCGCACAGCAAACGAGCGTGTTTTGCGCTTTGCTTCTGTTGAAATGCGGCCACCGCGGTCGGTATTCCAACCTGCGACGATAGGATCAGCAGTCGAACGCCGTAACCACTAAACCCCCGAGGTCAATCCTGTGTTAGTAAACTGTCTAGCTTTGCGTTCCCGTTTGTGTTTCCTTATACATGTATAGTTTGAACCCGACAACTGTCCCATGTCACTACTAATAAAAATAGCTAAATCCATTAACGAACTCAAAATTATGTGGTTGACAGATGAGATATGGGTTAATAGCTGAGGTAGAAACACATTCAAACAACCTTAACTCTTTACCAGTCAATAGGCACGGACCAATAGTTCTGCAGAAAGTCAAGAGGGTGGATAAGATGAGGACGTTTGCGGGGATAACGTAGCCGCAGTTGTCTCAGGGCAAGGCTAATTTGGAGGGGTATGAGCGAGGCCGTTCTCATGCAGTGGTGGACGTTGTTGGGCTGCTGCTGCTGCTGCTGATAATGATGATGAGTTGTTATGCACAGGCTGGTGTAACATTTTAATCCCAACAGTTTGAAGAGAGCAGCCGGAGAAGTCTGAAGATATACTTCTGACAGGCTTGTTGGTAAGCAACAAAACACGAGCCCCTAAAAGGTCACGCTAGATGAAGTAGTTATGGGTCGCAGTTAGTGGCGCACTGCGTCACTTGCTCTCGGTCAGGAAAGAGCCCGGACACCAGCCTTTACTGCACTGCACCCAAGTGTGCAGGATGAGCAGTCGACGCGCATTTCGCCGAAACATGCTCGCTCTCAGTCACTGCGTTCTGGCCGCACATAACCTGTCGTAGATTAGTCGAAGGCCCGTTCGAGCACAGTAAGAAGACACTGCTTTGTTGTCGACACAGCAGCACCTCCCTGAAGGTATGTTATACATCTACACTGGCATGGTTTGGGGCCTTCATCAAATGGATCGATGGAAGGTGAGCACGTTTTCAGACATATGACACAACGGTAAAATCTTGACACGGGGCACAGGCTTTACTTTGTAATATACAACGCACGGCTTTCAAAGATCGAGTTCCACGCATTGATTGAGACTAAGTTACAGACTGCATTCTCATTTCCCCAGGGGCCAAACCATTCAGCTCACTTCAGTTTTTACTGAAATTACGTTCAGTGAATATGCCACATAGAACGCTGCAGACAAAATGGATTGATAAACATGAGCTAATCGTGGCGTTTCACCTAATGGGGAACGTTACGACGCCCTGAAAAAACTTAACGAGATCCAAGGATGCTTCTGAGAATAACAAACGTCTAGAGTGATCGTAAGGCACCTGGACAACTGTAGTTTCTTGATTGAAAAGGGGGAGGGAGGGGGGGGGGGGATTTGGACGGGTACGTCTCGAGTGGAAAGAAAATACCTGTGTCATCGATGCAATTAGATATTTTGTTACTTTAGACTATCGAAAACTCGCCGAACGCGATCACTAATACAACTCCTACTAACAGTGGGATACTGTTATCCTGCTAGCAGGATATTACTGTGATTATCTTGAGTAGGTCCGGTGTATGAATTGGTTCTCCCGTGCTGCTTGAAATATCAGCTGACACAGAGCCAACGAGTGCAAGGACAGGAGAGAAAGAAAAAACTTTTAGTTAGAATAGATAAATTCGCAGGAGACGGGTGGTCGGGGCCCCTAGTCCAGGGCTCCGCTGGAGGAACTATCAACTGAACTTTAGTAACTTATATTTATATGCCAAAAAAATGTTCAGAAACCTTGCGAAGATTATTCAAGACAATTGAAATAATTACAGTATGTGCTGGCAATGCGACATTAGAAGCTGCTGATGTCTTTGCACTGATTTTCGTGTCATTCTTTCATGGTTGTGTTTGCGGACCCCCACACGCCTGTCTGCACACAGTCAGACACCTCTTCGGGTCATGTAACCGGTGGTTAGACGCTTCCCGAAGGTGTCAAGAGATGGCGACACGGACGCATTGAAGATGCATAGAAACGTATAGTTGCCGCTTCCGGTCTGGTGGCTCCACGTACGGTCCCGGGAATAATGTGACTGACGTAAATTTTTACCCGAGAGGGTTCTAATGCTATGGCGTTCAAAAAATCTAGAAATATGGGAGCAGTCGCTCATTCGCGTCCACCAAAGCTCAGCCAGAGGAATGGTATGGGGAAAACGGGACAATGTTCAGACGGAAGGTGGCTGCCACGAGAACCAGCTGGAGGGCGACTTGAACAATGAACATTCCAGCTAGTGTTGAGAGGACCTCGGGGCTTGAAAACTCTCCTTCAACTACCGCAGAAGCTATGGGCAAGGTTAACCGTATGGGGCGCGAGTGACTCAAAGCTGTGGGTTTAGCTGATTCTGGAAAAAAAAAAGAGGATTTAGGCACACCTTTAGCGTATTATGCTCCATTAATTTTGCGCCGTTAGAAAGTAAGACAAAAGTTTAACAGCGAAAGGTTCCTGGCTGAGATTACGACATAGACGGCGTAAATAGGCCCTTTCTTGTATTCCAGCCAGTCAGACTATCATAAAAAGAAAAAAAAAAACATAGCTTAACCAGCAACTCAGAAAACCTAGGTACCGATAGGAACGTTATCAGGTTGATTATGATGGACTGATGGAACACTAGAAAAAAAAAGGCTGCGATAAATAAAATGTGAAAGAGCGGGACCTCTTTTTTCTTGCTTTGAGGTTGTTACAAAAGAACACTCTGCTTCGGGAACTTGGGTTGAAGTATTGCAGAGTTGAGAGACTACAATCCCCTTAACTTTTTGTGAGTCGTGACTAGTCTTGCCAGGCACACGAAAACTGAAGAACTCCACCCACACGCAGCGCTCCCTGCCCAGGCAAGAAATGAGGGAAACGAGTCTCGATGGAGGAGGTCCCAACAGGGCAGGAATCTGTGTGTATACGATGGCGTTTCATTTAGTGGTGACGTCCACACTGAGGATGTGACATCGCTGATGAGAGGTCTCATCTCACCTCCGATGTCACTGAGGATGTGACATCCTCAGTGACACCGGAGGTGACATCCGCTCTCTCTCAACCAGAATTCTCAGAGATGCCCATGAGTCCGACGGACCAACACGTGTAGAAGGCCACGAAAACCTGCGCGAACACGGTTCAGTACTCCGTGATAACGGTGGCTTCCACAGCCGCAGTACCCCTGAGAGGCCACTAAGATGAAGTGATTACTCGCTCTGTGCCCTGCAAAAGCCCATATAACGCCCGCCAACACGAGCTGCAGGTAGTCTTGCTGTGCGAAATCACAGTGAGGGCAGAAGTTCCCAAACGACTGTGCTCGCTAGACACACACACTCGCTTGAAGCGATGAGCGCGCTAGCGGTAGTTCCCCGTAAGAACACCAAAGGCGACGCGACTAAGAGGGTGTATAAAGAAATTGCCTCCGAAAGGGGACTGCAGATGTTGGTGGACCGTGTTCCAGGCCGCGCTGACAGCCATGGCACCGAGGCTACGCACGCATGGGCGGGCGTGTCACTGGACAACCAACCGCTCGGCTTATTCGGCCTGATAAGAGCTGTAGCCCACGCCAGCGAAAGATCCGGAAAGCAGCGAAGCAACGATGAAAAGCGCTCTACGCGCACATTCAACACACATCCCTCATTCGAAGGCATCTCAGGAGGCGCACCTGTGATGGTGCACAAAGTTCGCTCCGGTTGCACATCGAAGGAGGCAAGATGGAAATGGATACGCGCACATGGCCAGCCACGTGGAACTGTCGCTCGACACACGATGTGGAGGATGAGCGGACCTGCCTGGCGGGGCCCGCGCCTGCCATTAAACAACTCCTCTGGGACTGCACTGATCTAGAAGACATCACAAGGAAGAACGCACGTCCAGCAAATTCTTTGGAGGATTGGATGTGCACCCCTGCTGAATACACCGAGGCGGCCTTGCAGTCTTGACGGCCCTTTGCAGTTGAATCTGAAGTTTTTGAGTGCGTTTGACGTCAGAGCGCTCGAGCGGCTTCGCAGTTGTCACATGTATACGTTCCGCTTACACAACCCAACGCCCCCTTCTCCCCAAATTAAGCGAAAGGGCCAGCCATATCAGAAAAGGTTAATTAAATCGCTTTTTTCTCCTCGGGAACACACTTGGAAAAATAGAAATCCGGAAGAAAGAGCCATGCTTTGAGAAAGTGGTGCTCCTCGCAGACGATTACTTAATGTATTAGATATGATATTTTAATGAAATCGGGAGCATGAGTGTGTTCCCAATGGCATCTTGTGTCTTACAAACTGTGATCACATTGCTTGAAGTACTTAATTATGCCTTTAAAGAATCACTAAAACACTCGCAGATATCACCGCGAAGTGTTTCGCTTCTTTTTTTCATGTTTTTTTCTTATCGCCGCCGGTAGCGGCCATATTACTTTCAGCTTGCTACGCGAGAAGCGACCACACCGCTCTATGAAAATTAGTATCACTCATGGTACTTTCTGCGCTTTTAGAAATGGTAGTCGATATTCTGGCGAATCTTACGCGAAGATCATCTGGTGCGGCTGAGAGCGACCGACATCCTGATCTTCGGCGATCATCGCCGCCGAGATTAGGGTTTTTTTTTTTTTTTGAGAGCATAAGTTCACCGAAATGAACAGTTTTCGCGCTTGATGGCAATCTGCCTGTCACCCTTCCGAACAGTGTCTAATACACAGACTTCTGAAGGAAAACATGGTCCCGGAAACAGACTGCAACTTCCATTTTCATATACGCCCCCTGAAGCAGCGTGCACGTTTTACTCGCTTCTTACAGAACTTTAATCGGGCCGAGTTTGTAATTGCACTGGTGAATGATAAGTCCACAGTGAAGTCAAATGGTTCGGAAATTCTCTTCAGCTCCCCGATAGTGCGAGTCGACAGTGACTTTAAATGACATAACCCTCAACCCGTTTACAAAGCAATCCCTTCACAAAGCAACAAGACTACCTTAAGCGTGCGCCATAAAGTATACCGAGCAAAAGCACTTTGCTAGAAGCTCGAACCGCCGCCCCGTCGCTCTAAAAGAGACACTGCGTTGCGAAGCAAACTGGCGCCTGCGAACGACAGCTCTGTTCAGCGGGTTCCTGCGCTTATAACCTCTTCGCTTCCTCCGCGCTCCCATCTTGTTCAGAGACTTCAGCCTCAGCGTAACACTCTCCCCCAGAAAAAAGATAGAAGGCACCCAAGGTAAAACCTGCTGAAAATCCCGTTTTTGCCAGCATGCCTGCCTGAAGTCCATTAAATACGGTGGCTTCCGCTTCCTAAAATTGATCGCTGCAGAAGGCAAAATTTATGTGTAGTTTCCAGTCTCGCGGTTGGTAGGTAAAAATATGGGGCACTTAAGAGCTCATCTTCCGCCAATATTCTTGTTTGGCTTATATACAGACTTACTGGTTCGCCGCGTAGAAGCCGGCAGAAAAAGTAAAGAAGGAAATAGTGAGAGATGACAGCGCAGCGACGCCTTTAACAAACGCTTATAGATCCTGGTTTGAGACTGAAATATAACGCCGTCAGTGGTATTTATTTATTTATTTATTTATTTATTTATTTATTTATTTATTTATTTATTTATTTATTTTATGTATACACATTTCTGCAGCGCCATGAAGGCATAATTGCAGGGGGGAATACATACATAAACAATCAACCGTACAGCACGTACCAACTTTTTGTACAGGATAGGAAAGAAAGGACGGCAGAGGATGAAAAAGAGCATCAACAGAGCATTCACATTAGTCAATTGGTCGGGAAATTACAAGAAGAGAAAAAGCAGGAAAACAGCAGGTGAACCTGTGTGTACAGGGTCGTCCAGTGCGAACACGGCGCAGCATGGCCGCGCTTCGCGGGGCGCGAGCGCATACGGCGCGGTCGCGCATCGAAGCTCAGCGGCGCAGGCGCACACGGGCCTGGAGCAAAGCCACCTAGACTAGACTTGCCTGGAGGCGGTGCTTCGTGTCGTCTGCTGCAGCGCGGGTGCGCACAGTGCTTGCTCTGCGGTGAAGCGCACCAAACTTTCTGCATGATTACAGCACTCGTGTGCACCGGACAGCACTGCGGGAAAGCGCACTAACTACAGTGCGTTGTCGCTGGTTGCGCGCACGATAACTCAGCGGCCTCTCTTCTCAATGCCACGATCTAGGTGAAATGCAATTATTGCTGCAGCGGCCGCGTTTCAATGAAAGCGAAACGCAAGGCACCCGTGTACTGTGGGATGTCAGCGCACGTTTAAAACCGCCTTGTGGTCGACAGTAATCTGGGGTCCTCGACTATAACGTCCCTTGTAGTCTGTCGCTTTCGGACGTCAAACCCCATGAACCGAATGAATTCAAACTTGAAATAACAAGTTTGCCGCAATACTTGTTGCATTTCACCGAGATCGTGGCATTGAGAAGAGAGGCTGCTGAGTTGTCGCACGCGCAACCAGCGACAACGCGCTGTAGTTAGTGCGCTTTCCCGCAGTGCTGTCCGGTGAACACGAGCGCTGTAATCATGCAGAGAGTTAGGTGCGCTTCACCGCAGAGCAAGCACTGTGCGCACCCGCGCTGCAGCAGACGACACGAAGCACCGCCTCCAGGCCCGTGTGCGCCTGTGCCGCTGAGCTTCGATGCGCGACCGCGCCGGATGCGCTCGCGCCCCGCGGAGCGCGGCCACGCTGCGCCGTGTTCGTACTTATTAAGGCGCGAATATAGTCCGACGTAAAGTGCCAACTCCAAGGGCCCTTCCTGGGCGTACGCGCCTAGCGTCGGCGCTCTTGGCGTACGCCAGAACCGGTCTGCGCATGCGCACTGCAGGAGACGCCAGCGAATCTCGGCGAGGCGCCGATATCTGTCCGTTCTAGATATCGGTACCAGTGCACAGGCGCTCGCGTACGCGTCAGAAGCCGGGTCCGGTTTACAACAATCGAAGGGTGGCGGAACTCTCTGTGTCTCTTCATGGCTTGAACCTCCTTCGGGTTCCCCGAACTTTTCTTCGCGGTTTAATTTGTCCTTTCAGTGCCCCCCAACCCCTTTTATTCACGGCTTAAAATTCTTTAATGAGTGGAGGAAGTTGGGCGAGTTGGTACTTATTCATTATTCACAACAGCGCACGAAACACGGACAAAAGGGGGGAGAATCGAAAAGTTCTTTCCCTCGACTCGAGAGGGGAAGCGAGCCAGCACCAGGGACATGGAGATGCATTCCTCTTTTCGACGCCCATTCCGGAGTACGCCAAGAGCGCCAACGCCAGGCGCCTACGCCCAGGAAGGGCCCTTGGAGTTGGCCCTGCAAGCGAGCGCGCGCGCGCGCGCGCGCACGCTGCGTTGCGTTGGTGAAAACAGCTCCGTCTATAGTTCGACGCACTGCAGCGGCCAACGCAACCGGCGGCTGCCAGCGTGCCCCGACGAGCCTGGCGCAGATTTGGCTCCTGCTCCAATTGCGCGCCGGCGCCGCCGACCGCGTCGACCCACAATGCATCGCGCGGAGAAAAATGGCGGATGCCAGCGCGAGCGGCGTGAGTGCGAAATCTTTCGCACATACATTGAGCGCCTGCGCTTTCGCCACAAGCGGTGGACTAGTAACACGAGAGCAAGTTTCTGTCGCGCGGATAACACCCTAGCCATATTTCATATAGTAGTCGCAATGGCGTGAATGGAGCGAAACGGATGAGGCGACGCAGAAAGAGGCGCGAACGGAATTCAAACTACCCGCCGGTCGACGATCGGCGCGCGAGTCGGCGGTCGTTCTGCGCATGCTCCGAAGCGGCGCGCGGCGTCTGGAGGTGGCGCTCCGGCCGGCGCAGCGAAACCGGCGTAGCGCGACAGACTGCGAGCGACGCTCGCCCGCGCGCTGAACACGTCGGACTATAAACGCGCCTTTAGAGTGGACGACCCTGTACATCACAGTTCCGACAACAGTACTCGGAACTTTACTTCGGACTGGCGTTCAACAATACTATGAGGCAGCTTATTCCATTCATTGATGGCGTGCGGAAAGAAAGAGTGCTGGAACACGTCCCAATAAAAGAACATTTGGCGAGAGGAAAGCTCGTACTAGTGAGGCCTATTGTCAAGACTGCATAGGAGAGAGCCTTACTGTTTAGAGACAACCCGTAAGGTTCGTCCTGCTGGAGGTACAACTACCGTTTTTACACGAATACAACCACGTTTCCTTTTCATACAAAATAAGAAACCCATAAACCAGGGAAAGGTGGCCAGAATCGAAGAGCGCTTCGACTCAGCACTTCGTCTTTTCTCTCATTTCTTTGACGCGAGGCTGTCAAAAGCATGCAGTTTCTCAAAAATATCTACAGAGAAAAGTGGCGCCACCGTCTATGCGGGTTTTTTTAAAGAACACTTCATCCACTGCGGGAATTATTAGGAGACAAGGTCTCGATTTGGCTCGTCTGGTGTTGAGCCGAAAATGTGGATTCCGCCTCGCAATCGATAACCACGTCGCGATGCTCTTCTTTGTCGCAGAATAAATTAATTTAACAAGGCGTTCTTAACTCATTCCACAAATTCAATGCAAGTGAAAGTTCGGTGTTAGGGTGGTATAGAAACTTTCGCCGCTTTTCTTCGAGGTTTGCCCCGAGAAAAGCCTTAATATTATCGCTGAGTTCACGTTTTATGTTCAGCGATAGCCAAGCCGTACAAGAAACCACATCTTTCCGGTATTTAGATGCTTCTCCATCGTGAATTAACTTGGTCACGTTCAGAATCGTGGAGTGCCTGATTACGTGCGAACACATTATACGCATAGAACAGTTGGAGTATGTGCTGCGGACGTAATTTAATATCGCTACATGTGTAACGATAGTTTTATATTAATTATTTTGCCTCTTTATCATAGTTACCACCTTCAATGCCATGAATAATGGTCCCAATATCAAAAGCGTAAATGACCTATAGCAGGTACTAAGAAACGCTAACAGATTCACAGGTGCAACCAGCGCTTCAGCTGAACTGACCCCCCTTACGGTTTCATATTAACATCCTGAAGCGATCCGGGGTTCTACACGCGATACTCAAATAAAACAGCGCACATAACAATGTAAGAATGCCGAGATAATAAGGCAAAGCCAGTAGTTCGTTACTGAGCCTCCATTAGAGAGGAATGAATTTTCTGCTTCAAGCAAAAAATTCAATCTTTTTCTTTTTCTATGACGGCGAATGACTCTGCATTATGTTTTGTGATTCTGCAGAGCTGGTCTGTTATTAAAGCCGAAAAACCGCAATAAACTCAGAAAAGAGACAACTAACGCAACATACTCCGGTATATACTGTTTTGCCTGAGGAAAAAGCAACTGCCACGTGTCCTCCTTTCTCACAAATACCTAACATACCTAAACAGTACCTTTGCAATGAAGAAATAAAAACTGGTATGGCGCAAGAAACGGGGACACAGAAGGCACACAAAACACAGGACTGACGCCAGTCCAGGACTGGCGTCAGTCCTGTGTTTTGTGTGCCTTCTGTGTCCCCGTTTCTTGCGCCATACCAGTTTTTATTTCATCATGAACCAACTCGCCCAAACTAGAGTTTTACTTGCAATGAAGCGCAGCTTCGTAGAGACTTCAACATCTTCAAGAACAAACGGTGGCCTTTACTCTCGAAGTTGCATGATTTTTTTCTTCATTACTCCTGGTAAATGCGCTCTATTATAATGAAGGATTGAACCTTCAGCCGGTCATGTTACCTGCATACCCCTTTATTTTCCTTTAATATTTCGTGGATACATAAGAGCCGCTCATACATGTCTTTAATCATCCCTAGCGCCGAAACGATGCTAGCCCTAACATATGCGGAGCTTTATTACAACGTTTGAAAGGAAGTAATGAACCAAAGTTCGAGGACGCAGGAAGATTATGAACTCCTTAATTGACCTCGAACGCTGAATTGACTTTGAACGAGTACCGAAAATTCCAGGCATGCCTTCTCGTTTAACGTTGCTGCGAACATGCCAAAGAAAGCGCCACCGAGGCTGAATAGATGATTAGTACCCTTTATGACTTTCTAGACACCGTCGATAGAGTTGTAAAAAGGGAAGAATGCAATCCTGCTGCATTATTATGTTCTTCATTTACATACGTGCGGCATGAGGTGAAACGGTTGAGTTAGATGAGTATTAATGAGAATACTGGTTGGTCTGCTTCTTAATGATGGCAACAGAATATTTCCCGGGGGAGACGGAAGGGGGGGGGGGGGGGGGGGGGGGGAGTATGTACCCGCACGTGTAGGAATATGCAGACTGAAACTGAGTGCATTAGTCTGTCCATGAAACGCAAATTGGTTCGAGCACGATCGCTACCCACGTAATATATAGTCGATAGAACCTAAACGAAGAAACCTGAGGAGTCGTATCAAGGGACTCCGAGCTTAATACTTTGCAGTGTAGAATTAAAGCAGCTAGCAACGTTAGTCTGATTCATTTTTTATGCATTTAGGAATGCGTTTACCTCTGACCAAACAAAATACGCCGGATTACAACTCACCTCTGCAATATTGGGACCATTCCCTTCCTAGATGTATAATGTGCAAGAGCATAAGAGCATACATCGTAACAAAGAAGTGCGCAGACAGAAAAGTCCGGTTTGATATTTAAAAAAAAAAACGAGGTTTAAACCGTACTTTTCTCGCATTGGAGAAGCTAAGACTTACAGCGAGCTAGGTCAGAAAATGCAGTGCACTAAAAAATAAAAAGAAGGAAAACATTTTGTCGCTGACTTCTTGCAATGACCTTCACCTATTTAATCATGATTCGAATACCATGTCATGCTTTGTTGAACACGCAAGCGTTCGGTTTTGTAAAAAATGATCACCAAGTGTAAGTTGACCTTTAAAGCCGGAATTTGGATCTTTTCCTATTCTTTATCGTAGACCTGCCTATCAACCTCGACATGGTTCTCTTTTATTTTACAACTTTTGTTTCTTTCATTGCTATTTTAGTTTTTCATTTTTTCGATCAGTAGGCCCCGACACTAAGTGAGGAAAACAGGCGTGCGCCCAGCGCTTCAAGTATTCGGTGACGAGTAGCCAGAAACGTGGAAAAAGCGATGCCGGGTAAACATTCCAGAGCTTCGCGCATCAAGTGCGGAGTAAACAAAATTCTTATCGAGTGCGGAGTAAACGAAATTCTTTCCGTTGATTGTTTATTACCCAGTACGTAAACAATGCAACTTACATAAGGTCACAGGCGCCCATTCCTCTAAACTGTTTGTTTCGTAGCGCTTCGTAGAACGTTAAGAATGCGCGGCACAGCGAGGCAAGGAAGGAAGGCATGTTGTCATAAGCCATGCCGAAAAAATCCAAGATCGCAGTACCCATGACGGTGAACGGTAGTTCCACCGCGAACATACGCGTCTCTGTTTCTTTTTATTCCGGCATTATTGCCGCATTTTCGCTGCAACGGTGTAGAATTCAGTGCTGTAGCATGGCCAGATCCCCACGTCTGATCTCAATGCCGGTCACCAAGTACATGCGAATGTGATTTAATCGTTACATTCGTTGTATGCGGACTTTTGTTGAAATGTGCTTTTGTTTCCGTGTTAGTTCGGTACATTCTCTGCTTTGTTTATAATCAATTTTCGGCAGTTTTTAGTTCGTACTTTCACTGGAAGCGTTCACTGGCCATGTCTTTTTTGAGCGGCCAGCTTTCAGGCAGCCTTCAACCTTGAGTCAGAGAGAACTTTAGCAAGTAATATAATCATTCGGTTCGTTAATACATCCATTCTTGCGTGGTCACTGCCGATAGAATGCGTTAAGATAGAGTATAAGGCGGGTACTGCTTTCATATTTTCATTTGATTGATTGATTGATTGATTGATTGATTGATTGATTGATTGATTGATTGATTGATTGATTGATTGATTGATTGATTGATTGATTGATTGATTGATTGATTGATTGATTGATTGCAGGACCAATCAGTCACAAAACCAGCTATGTTTGATGATAGAACTATATGTATATTAAAAATGCAATTTCAATGCACTAAGAGTATGTATTAATTACTGTCTGTAACGAAGCTGCACCAGTTTTTGTTCTTGAGAACTCGCTGTTCTTGGAATATAATGGAGCATGGTCGCCGTCAAGTGAATTAAAGTTAATTTCTTGTCTCTGTCCCTCATTTCGTATCGAAATGGAAATAAACATCAATCTTCAAAAAGTCTCGAAGGTGAAGAAGGTTGTTCTCCTTACCTTACACAGATTTAGAGCTTATGGGGGGCGCGGCAAATATAATGACCACTTTAGTTAAAATTTTTCATTTCTCATGTGAGACTGAGAATGACCGGAGCAGGCTTTATTGCCGCCCGATGCACAATACTTGCGCTAATCCCTCCCCCTGACGAAAGCGGCCGTCCTGTTTGCGAGTTAGAGTGATGACTGGTAACGGGCAAAGCGCTTCAGGCGCGACACCTGGACGATCTCGATAGCACTACAGCGACTGTCAGTAAAAGGTGCAGCGGGTGCGACATGATAATTAACGGGGGATGTTTGATCAAGCACTGTATAGGGGCCAATATAGCGCCACATAAGTTTTTCGCATAACCCTGCGTGCGCACGTGTGTCCAGAGTAAAACCTCATAACTAGGACAGAAAGAAACTGCGGTGGGTAAAGCCATAACTTCGTATCCTTTGAGGCCTGGCAAGATTCTGTGTTCCATCGCGCCAGTTCACGGCAGTGGGCGATAAGGGACTTAAATTGTTCGTGGCAGGGTGCTGAAGAGGGGTCGGGGACCGAATAGAAAGATGCTTCCATGACGAAGGTAGGGGTCTGGCCATAGGAAAGGAAAAAGGAAGGGTAATAGGGTGTTCTTTGCAGCGCAGTATTTTAAGCAAAGGTAACAAATGGGAGAAGGGGGTCCCAGTTGGTGCGGTCAGCTTGAATGTAGATGGAAACCATGTCCCAAAGGGTCCGAAGGGTCCGACGAAAGCGTTCTGTGAGGCCATTGCTTTGGAGGCGATAAACTGATGTTGCTTTGTGGGTGGTATTCGAGGCATGAAAACTTGCGCCAAGACGGCGGAGAGAAAAGCCTTGCCACAGTCGATGAGAACAACACGAGGGGCCTTGTGGCGCAGAAGAATGGCATGCAGGAAAAAATGGGCGATCTCTGCAATGAAGCCGGAAGGGAGAGCAACGGTTTCCGCGTATCCGCTGAGATGGTCCACGGCGTGGTCCACGGCCGTTACTATCCAGCGATTGCCCGCTAGTGTCAACGGCAGAGGTCCGCAAAAGGTCAATGCTGACAACTTCGAACGGAGTGAAGGCCTACAAAGTAGACGTTGACTGCTTACGGTGTTGACAAAGAACACACGAGGCGACGTATTTTACAACGCTGATCTAAAGACCCGACTAGAAAAAGCTGCTTTTAAGGCGATCATTGGTCTCCTGGAAACCGAGGCGACCGGCAGGTGGATTACCGTGGAACGCTTGCAACAGCTGACGACGGAGGAAACGAGGGACAACAGGAACCCAGGAGTTATCAAGAGGGTTGCAGATGTGCCGGAACAGCGTGTCATTATTTATTGGGAACTTTTTTTAGTTGGCGGCGCAGTTGAGCGTTCGGAGGCTGCGTAACACTGATGAGGCGATCGATGAACGTTCGGCAGTAAGAATCGAACTGCTGTTCGGAGACGAGATATGTCTGTGCTTGGTTGCGGAGACGAAATCGCTGAGGGCGGTTGTCACTGCAGGAGGCGGTGTACTCTCACGAATTTATTTTTTTTAACCCTCCAGTCTTCATCTGTCTCGTGACGAAAAATTATAGCGAAATATGCAGTACAAGTTTAAAATGAAGTCCTTTTTCGTTGTTGTGTGGTCGTAGAAAGCCGTGAACGAATAGAACTACTGTTCGACCCAAGACGTCGCGAATTCCAAGGGTTTCCGGCGACGAAGCACCATCTTTGTATCACCATGAAGAAGAGAGGTGTGAAGATTAGATCTTGCGTTAGTTGCAATGTTGCGCTTCCCACACCAAAAGCAAAAGCATAAGATTCGATGAACGAGGAAAACAAGGGAATACATTTCAGGGTTGATTTTCTTAGCTTTCATTGCCTCTGCAATTGTTATCACTTATTCCGATAATGAGAGAAGGAGCAGACGGACAAAGCGATAAGAATAGCTAGCAAGGAGGCACCCAAGAAGCGATGAGAGGTACTGCAATCAGCATGAATCAAGGTTTCGCTCTTGTAAGGATTCACTGGTTAAGTAATCCGCAGGTAAAGCAACACCGACGCCGTGCTCACAGACAAAGTCACATTGAGCACGGTGGCAGCTCTGAGCTTTCAGATTCCCAGTAAGCACGCTCATTACCGCTCCCATTAACAAACGCAGCTTTGGATGATACCTGTTCTAATTGTACACCCATATTTTCCTATGCATCAAGTTTCTCTCCTCAAGAAATGCCAAGGCCAGCTGCCGAGCTTAAAGAGCCAGGGGGCACTTTTCTGCACACGCGAGGTACCCTTCCACAGGTGCATATGATAACGGAAGAACTTAAGGACATGGGTAAAAGAAAATGGCGGCGTCTTCAACATCCTCATGTCTGCTACGTGCAGCTCTTACCGTTCTGCAAAAAAAAAAAAAAATTCTTATTTACGCCGTCCTGACAAGAACTCGAGTTCGGGTCCCCAGGCAAAATGAAGGGAGTAAGCCAGACTGCAGAGAAGTTATCTTTGGCTCATGAGCAAAAACACGCGCTGTCACAACAACCATTAGAAGACGTTCGAAGCTGTTGTCAGCGATTCTCAATTTAGCTGGCAAAAATGTTTTTTTCTTTTGTCCTTGTTTTTTATTGATTACCATCGCGCAAAAGCTGCCGATGACAATGTTCGTTCATATATATGTAGCATTCTTCTCTATCTTTTTTATAGTTATCGAACGATTATTTGCAGGCTTTGACTTCTTCAGGCAGTGCTTTTTCACTCTTGACATCTTAAGTATTCCCCGTCGACAACGTCCCCCCAAAAAACGACAAAAGCTTTGAATTCGAAAAAAACAAAAAAGAGCAGTTAACGGTGTAATCAATTTCCAGAGCATCAGGGTAAAAATGTAGATGTCTGTTGCGGTACCTGCGTGTATCGTACGCAGCACGTGAAATATCGGTATGCACTGCGGCAACATTTTGTTTCCTTCCCTTGAGATGGCTCTATCCTAATTAGAGTCACAATTAATGTTTATTTCTCATGTCGAAACTGCGACTGAGGTCACGAAACCTAAAATTACAGAAGCACGCGTCTTCAGCAATCTCCAAGCACATGTCTGCGAGGAAAACTGGGGGCGCCTTTTTTTTATGACACCCGAGCACCGAGGTATAACTCAGAACGACGCACGCGTCCACATAGATCACATTCATTAAAAATATTCTTAAAATCAGAGGACACACAGTAAAGCCTCTAAGAAAAGCCACTATAGGTGGTGTGCCGTACAATGCTGGAGACGCGTTTCCTCTGGAGCCTAAAAATTAAACGAGGAGCAAATCGCTGCTATATGTAAAGCATACTCGTGAGTGCTGCAGTGCCAGACACCTGCAGCCGCTGACTGCGTTAAAAAGCAGCCTATAATTTGGATCTTCCTATCCTCTCCAGAATCTTATTCCTCAGCACAGAAGACGTCGTTGGCTGCACGCGATGATTTATTTTTATTATGCGTTACTTTAGTTGTGCACGACCAAATCCTTACATGATGACTAGGAGGTGAAAGACGCTCCATCGAACAGCGGACACGAAGCGCCTCTGAACGTCTAGTTGCTACTTAACAAGCTTGCAGATTGCTTCAAGCGCGGCATAAGCGTGCAGAAGTATCGTGCATAAGCGTGGCGTGTAGATGTGCAAATAAAGGATGAAATGTATCACGAGGCGCCGCACTGATATTTTAAAGTATAGCTAACCTTGTCATCTATTGTTATTACCGAGAAGTTTCACTGCATCTTCTTTACTGATCTGTACAAATAAACGTTCTCTGTTTTCAGGCTCTGCCTCGTTTTCCTCCGCCGCCGTGGTGGCTCAGCGGTTATGGTGCTCGGCTGCTGACCCGAAAGACGCGGGTTCGATCCCGGACGCGGCGGCTAGAATTTCTTTGGAGGAGAAATTCTAGAGGCCCGTGTACTGTGCGATGTCAGTGCACGTTAAAGAACCCCAGGTGGTCGAAATTTCCGGAGCCCTCCACTACGGCGTCTCTCATAGCCTTAGTCGCTTTGGGACGTTAAACCCCATAAACCAAACCAAACCAATCGTTTTCCTCCCTTATATCCTGATCGACGAAACGACCGTTACGAGTAGGTTGCCATTTTCTGAACCCTTCAAAGATCATAAACGTTCAGCCGCAGCCTTGATTCCGTCAGTGATCGAAGAGAAACAAGCTGACAACTAATAATCTTGCTGATGTCGTCGATGTCACTGGGGCTAGCGGAGACCTGTGCAGCACTTAATAGAGCCATACTCGAAGTCCACAAATAGCCTTTTTACGACTCACCGCACGATGCTGCGAAACGAACTGAGCACAAGACAAACCCAAGAATATAAGAACCATATGCCTGACTGTTCGTTCTAGCATGGCGTTCTTTCCTTGTGCGTGTTTGTGCGTGTGCGTACGTTTGTGGGTTGTTTTGTTTATCTCCATGGTGATGAAGCTCTGCACACCTCAAAACAGCACAACTGCTTTCTAACTGCGCTTCAGCCAAACATTTTTTAAAGGCCAGGAACACTAGACACTCTCTCCGTTCCAAAAACAACAGCAGAACTACGTCTTCTATTCACTGCAGCGGAAATGTGTAAAACCTTAAAACTTCGTCACAGAGGGCCTATATCATTCGTGAGGCTATGAATGACGACACCCGGCAGGAAACATTCCACGAATAGTAGCGAATTCATAGTCGGACCGCCATTGTCAGCAGCTAGGAAGTACCTTTTGGGAACTCGTAACTTCGTTTGAAAGTGAATTAGTTGCAGTGCAGCCGCTACAAAACCAAAAAAAAAATATCGCTCTTGATTTGAATCAGTGGAGTGACAAGCCCTTTTTAACCACCACATCACACACACCTGGCCACCTGCTTCACTTTTAAACTTCACGGCAATATCTCTCTGTCGCTCCCCATAATGCATCCTGTACGAATATTTAAGTGCCTTCAGGTACGAAAGAAGGTCGCACTGAGCGTTGATGGAAAGTGACGTTGTCTGGGATTTTCAAAGAAGAAGCCTCCTAGGGCAATCTCTTTTACTGACCGGGTAGTTCCTCTTACTGAGTGATGCAACTTTATAGGTATTACAACGCAGTCTAAATTCGCTTGCAACAAATTCGCTATTAGGTAAGCCTAGACCATTGTTACATTACTGCTCCGTAACAAGCAGCAGAGCAGATTCGTGCGCGACATCATTCTCCGTATACGACAAGCGAGGGCAACTGCGCTAAATGACAAGGATGAGATAAGACTACACAGATGCTGAACTAACAGCTAAGGTTTACTGTCCATTGTAGGGAGGGGGCAGGAATATAAAAACAAAAAAGTGAACAAGCAAAGGGGGAGCATCAGGGTGCTTAGCCAGCGTTTCGACAAGAGGGCTTGTCTTCGTCGAGGCAAAGCGTTCATCATTGGCGGGAGTTTTATAGGTCCTTCGCTCCAAGAAGGAAGTTCCAATGGGGGTGTGGGAGAGGGAAGGGGGTGATGTGGGAAGACTGGCGGTGGAATGGGAAGCATAGATTTTAATATTTTTTTTTGCTCAGGCGAGATGGCTACTAAAGAAAGAGGATTAACCGGTTGACCTGCAAAGCTGTGATAAAAATATACGTCAGCTCAGCAGGAAGGAATCTGGAAGGTGGGAAGGGTGGTGGAGCTATCCATACATGGGGAGCTCCGACAGATGGTCTGATAGGCCTGATTTGGCTGACCTGAAAAAAACTAGGAGAAATCAGTTGAACGGCGCGACAAAAGAAACTACGGGGAAGCGGTTTTATTTTTTTTAATCAAGAGGGCGTGGAAAAAGAGTGTAAGAAAAGAGTGTGTGTGTGTGTGTGTGTGTGTGTGTGTGTGTGTGTGTGTGTGTGTGTGTGCGCGCGCGCGTGCGTGCGTGCGTGCGTGCGTGCGTGTGTGTGTGTGTGTGTGTGGTGTGTGTGTGTGTGTGTGTGTGTGTGTGTGTGTGTGTGTGTGTGTGTGTGTGTGTGTGTGTGTGTGTGTGTGTGTGTGTGTGTGTGTGTGTGTGTGTGTGTGTGTGTGTGTGTGTGTGTGTGTGTGTGTGTGTGTGTGTGTGTGTGTGTGTGTGTGTGTGTGTGTGTGTGTGTGTGTGTGTGTGTGTGTGTGTGTGTGTGTGTGTGTGTGTGTGTGTGTGTGTGTGTGTGTGTGTGTGTGTGTGTGTGTTGGGGGAGTCCTGAGAAATGAAAGCAGGAGATGCAGAGAATAAGGTAAAAATATGTAAGAATAAACGATATTAAAAAAGGGAGAAAAAAGTTTCTTCCAGGTCAACCCAAACAGTCTTACCAGGCCATCTGCAGCAGCTCCTCGAAACATTGGCCAAGCACCCTAAGGCTCCCCCCTCCATTGTTCACTTTTTTTTAATTAACTGAGGTTTATTGTTACATAAAGAGGGAATTTACAAGTCACACAAACGAAAAAAGAGCACGAGACGGAATAGTATCAACCTACTATCAGTGGCAGACTACGTGTCCGAGCCAAGCTAAAAGTGACACCTGTCAATAAAATGAAACGATAGACAGTCGCGCAACATGTTGAACAATAACGGCGGTCAAAGGTCATGAAAAATGTATAACCTCAACAGATAGAAGTGGTCATCAAGGTAGACAAGTTCCTTCTTGGGCAGTGCGCTCGAAGGGCTACTGGCTCAATCACGTCCAATCTTCTGTATGCATCAAGCCTCGTAAATTTCGCGTGTGCGCTTTTCTTTGTATGTGTTTAATATGCCGCACTGGTCTAAGGAAGGATTTCAGTGTTTGCAAGAAGCCCAACGACCTGCCAAATTGCTCCCGGTTCCAGTCCCCGGATCGTTATTTCTCGCTTTCTGTCCGACAATCAACCTCAAGTTATAAATGCTTGGGCTTGGGCTAGTTGGAATATCGTCATTTCAAAGGCTGCGCTGCTTGGGCAAACAGGGACGTGTGAGAGAGACAAAGATATGTTAACTGCGCTTAACAGAGACGTTTTGCGCTTAACGTCTCTTTTTGTCTCTCTAACACGTCCCTGTTTGCCCAAGCAGCGCAGCCTTTGAAATGACAGTAAACCTCACTTGTTAGTTCAGCGCCTATGTAGTCTAGTCTCGTCTTTGTGACTAGCTCTTTTTCCCTATTTAAGCCATGCGCCAACAAGCCCGCCAGAATGCCCTTTTGCCACATACGTCATGTACGACGCCACGCGAGCCTGCAAAAAGTTTTTCATGACTACTTCCGTGGCGCAAAAATTTTACAGGAGCCCTCACTCAAAGATAAAAGCGAAAACATGGCGTCAACGTCGTGAGTGGTAAGGGCATTCAAAATTTCTAGCCACTGCGGTGGCTCAGTGGTTATGGCGCTCGGCTGCTGTCTCGAAAGACGCGGGTTCGATCCCGGCCACGGCGGTTGCATTTCGATGGAAGCCAAATGGTAGAGGACCGTGTACTGTGAGGTGTCAGTGCACGTTAAAGAACTCCTGGTGGTCAAAATTTCCGGAGCTTTTAACTACGACGCCCCTCGTAGCCTGAATCGCTTCGGGACATTATGCCCCGGAAACCAAAACAATTCTAAATATCTGCGTGATGTAACAACACGCGTTGAGAGCGGGATTCCCGGAAAAAAAATAAATAAGCGCCAGCGTTATTTTTTTTTTTTTTTTGGCATTCGAAAGTCTTGCACCGCGCCCCTCTCGATGTTTTTGGTCACGTGCAGCTTCGAAAAACAAGCTTTCATCTTTCACTTCTGAGTCAAACTGCGATTCTGCTCGTATGGATTTCCTGTAAATAGTGCATCACTGCAATATGACAAACTATGTGGTAAAGCCAACAAAAATGCGCAATTTTTGTTTTCTTTAGTGAAGGGTTTTTTAACCTACCGTACTTACTCACATTATGAACGCACTTTATGTTCCTCAAAAATTTCTGAAAATTCGGGGGACGAGTTATTTACGCAAGCTAAATATACAGAAAAAAAGTGAAGCAGTAAAAAGGAGGAAAAAAATAGGCTGATTGAATAAAACTGCATTCAGTGCAACTCATCTTCGAAAGAAAACAAAATGTGCTCTTCAGCACAGTTTCCGCGCTACTAGCAGAGGCAAAAACTTTTACTTTAAACTCTCGTGTATAACCCATACAACCGCGGAGCATTTTTATTGATTTGTTGCTTGTCCTGTAGGGTAAAGTAAAGTAGTCTTGACATTTGACCGATGGGGCTTTATAAAAATACGTAGTTGTTTCGGCGTTCCAAAATGGGCGCCTGCTAGCATTAACTATCATCAGTCGCAGACTGCGCGCTGAAAAAAATGAATGCATTCATTACGCGAAGGAAAAAGTTTCAATTTTTGACAGCCAAAGTAGGAGGTTCGTTCATTTGCCAACGCGTCCATTACGTGAGTAAGTGCGGTAATTAGACACCCACGCTTATCACTTTGCTAATATTCAAAACACGAGCAAAGGCTTCGAATGACGCAAGCGGCGTGGGCGTTTTGCTCTTTTGAAAGACCACTGTTAAGCTCGCCCAACTTCTCGGACCACTGCATGCATCACACATCCTGTATTCTTGACCCTCGCCTTGGCCACGCATTCGTCCTTCGGTTCTTCTGTCGGTCTTTAGCATACATCAGTAACACCTTTAACAGCACTTTATCTATATCCTGGCTAAAAAATATATGCAGCACATACAGCCTTCGCATAGCTGCATGTTGTCGAAGCGTTCACTAAATAGCACGCCCTCGAGAAAGTTGTTGGGCATTAAATTTATAAGGGAAATATAATCATGGGGGATGTTCAACATGAGAGAGAAATTGTTAATTGAATTACAATAGTGTGAAGTGCAATTTGCTGTAACGCCTTTATTTTTATATATTTGTGCATTTTTATGTGCTTTCCTGCTCGCCTCCACACACTATAGCACTCAACCACGGGGCCGAAACAATGAGAGCGACGAAGAGTTTACAAGAGAGATCGAAACAATTCATCGAGCAAAGCAAAGAAAAAATGATACGTGTAATCTGAAGAGAAAGGAACAAATCAGCAGCGTAGATTAGAGAAGATAGGGGCGTTGAGGCCCCATTAGCTGAAATTAAGAAGAGGACATGGACAGGGAATGTAAGGTGAAGGGCTGGCAACAGATGGTCACTCAGACTAACAGAAAAGATCGAAAGGGGATAAAGATATACTTTAGGGTTGCAAAGAGTCAGAGACTGAAACATGCTTACAAGATTTTCAGGCAGAATAGACGCTGCTGATGCAAGACAGAAACCTTCGAATGTCATTGAGGGAGACTATGTACTGTAGTGCCCTCAAAATGTGGGCGGCAATGAGAAGCAATTATTTACGTATAGTTTCAATGCGATGGATTCTTCCAATAATTCTCTCGTAACAGCCGCTTTATTCCTTCCTATCAATTGATAAAACTACTTCCTTTCTTAATCTGAATTATATACTTTTTATGGTATTCATCCAATCCACAGTGTAAACATTTTGCAGTGGAAGTAAATAAATGCGTGTAAATTTAAATATGGCATCAAAGTGAGCTGCCATTTTTAAAAAACAAACAAGCAAACTATGCATCCATATTTACGGGAAGACAACAGTCGTGCTTTGTTCTTCGACCAAAAAGCATAGAGGGATCTATTAAAAGCTGGTGGCACATAAAAAGATATATGAATACATAGACAGAAGTAATATAAATAATTACCTTTCGAACGAGGTCGTTTATAGCAGCTAAACGACCCGGACCTTCGCCTTTTACACACTAACTTCCCCTTACAAACTAACACTTTAAACAATGCCACTCACTCATCGTAATAAAATCACGCTAGGGAAGACCGTTTATCTCCTTCGCCCTTATAGAGCTCAAATTTATTTCTTCGTCTTATTTCAGCTAGCGCTTCCAACTTGCATTTGTTGTCTAAGGTCCATAATTTTTCCTTTCTGTCTGTTAAAAGTACACCCTGTCATGCATACCTTGAGCGCGAAGTGAAGGCCGATTGATGGGACCTCCTCCTTTTAATCATGAACATCTGGAACACTCAGAATGGGTGAATGGACGACCAGGCAGCGGTTCTATTCATCCTTTTGTCACAAGTAGGATCTGTGTGGAGCAAATGCTGGAAGACTGGCTTTGATCGGGCTTTCTTTGTGCACGTGTAACTGCCAGGCAACTCCACTTCAACTTCTCCCAACACAGCAAATAAAGGTAAAGACGCATCAAGCAATCCTGTAATCTAGAGTATCGCCTCGATTGCGCATTTGTCATTCGGAGCTCCTCCCCATAGTGTAGTTCTCAGTTCTTTCTTCTGATAGGTCCTCCAAAAGTAAGAAGCCCACTCTCAAGCACGTAACGATATTTCGCCACGCTGCACGTGAGGCATTTGCAACTACAATAAGGCTCACTTTATGCCTGAAATTCCCAAAATAAAGAAAAAGACAGTTGCTCTCAGCGAAAAAGAAAAGAAATGGTGTGCGTCTGAAGGTTCTGAGAAGTCATTCGTTCAAAATTCTTGACTTCAATTCTCTTTATGCTCAGCGTTAAGCTCAGATCGACGACGCTATAATCGCATTCTTTCTTCTCTGCGTCTTTTGTTGCGTGTGTTAAGAATGGCTCAATGTAAAACGATGTTAGACGTCCAGGTCATAAGATACAGAAAAGAATTTTCAGAAAACTATTGCAAGTCAATATAGCGCGCTTACATAGCAAACAATAAAGGAGGGTATAACAGCGCAGTTCGTATTATATTAATGACAGCGCTTGAAAACCGGTATGAAGAGCACGCTTACCTAGTGTTTGCATCTTTTACCAAGCGCTTATACTAACGACCGATTTTTTTTTTTTCTGCACGTGCATTAGTGTACGACTAGATTGCCAGTTAGCGCAAGAAAAAGCACGACCGCCTGAAGATTCAAGAGCCGTCATTGTCTGTTAGTTGTTCCCATATTTGTTTGTTTTGCTGTGTTTTGTTCCAGATGAATGAATTTAAGGGTTTGATGTCACCAAAATGAAAAAAGATCCAAAGGCGCCCAAATTAAGATGCTATGTTTACTATTCGTAATGTTCAATGCTTTAATGTTTACTATTCAATGTTCAATGTTTACTATTCGTAATAAGAATTAGTATCAGATATCGCAGTGGGGAGGTTTGTACGGATACCCTGAAAATAATTAAAGATGAGAAGCACCCCGGGAGTCGTGACGTACACTTCATGGAAAACCGCGGAGAGAACTTCAGGTGGTTAAAATCTTTGTGCAGCGTAAATTTTGGTCAGCGAAAGCAGCTGTGCACACTTAAAACATAAAAGAGTAAAAGGAGAGTAAACTGTCCTCTAGCGCACTCCCTTTTATAAAAGGGAGTGCACTAAAGGACAGTTTACTCTCTTTTCATTCCCATATAGGCACATTCGTGTGTATAGTGTATGTCAAGTGGTAATTTTCAATTTTCGATGTGACTTTAGGTTTTGCATTAGGCCGGTCGTCGAGTGAGACAAGACAGTGAAAGTTGTTATCAATTTGAGTCAGCAATAACATAGTGCCAAGTTATTCCGCAAAGTCGCTTTCTCTTTTAATCAAGATAACCCCCAGAAAATAACTGCGGCTGAAAGCAACGTTCTATTGGATAAATTAGGTGTTCATTGAGCAATTTTGCCAGTGTGAATAATACATGCGCTGAGAGCTTCCGCGAAAGTGCAACTGAAGCACAAAGGGGAGGCCATGTACGCGAGTTAGGCTTACGTTCTTCCATCATTATACAGTAAATGGCACTACTAACCTTGAATTCTTTTCTCTCTGCAGGATGGCCTTCATTTGAGGGCGACGCGCAGAAGTGAACCGAGATCTTTGCTGTCGCGCTTGCCGGAAATATTGGCAGGTCCCAGCTGTCAAACTATTTTTGTTTGTTTGAAATGTGGTCCTTGGAGCATGCGCAGAAATCTCCAAGCTAACTTCAGCGGTGATGCGTCGTAAATGAGGCTACAGAAGCACAGTCCGATATCCCATGGGTAGTCGACGAAGCCGCTCGTCATTAAGGTGGTTCTCATTTTTCTGAAAGCGTTTTCAAAATAAAAAAATAAAAATAAAATTCCCCGGCGCGTCTGAGCTGCTAGAACGCGCGCAATTAGCCGCGTGGGGAGTGGTCCGAAATTTGCTCCGAACCGATGTCGCTGGATCATCGGAAGGAAGCATTAATGAGAACTTCGGGCAATAAACGAAGGCGCCTTCGATCTTTTTGTTTTTTTTTATTGTGAAAAGCCGCAAAAAAATCTCGTCTGCTCATCTATTTTTCTGCCGTTCTAATGCGCTTTTCACGGTTCTCGAAATGCCTTTTTGACGTGAAAACACGCTTGCGACATATTCGGCACTCTGATTACACAATTTCCTGCTAGGCTTACCCAGCCTTTATGTTCTTCTGCAAAGCTTCTGACGTTCTTGAGTGAAACTGCAGAATAATCGCTCCTATTGTTTTGCTTCCGCGACAACGAGATGTCAAAGAGTTTCTATCGGCTCAGAGCACCGACTTTTCTGGTAACGACAGACGCATTCACTTGCGGCGTGAAACGGTAATCGTACCTTGCGTGCTGCGGCTTCGAAAATGTCCAAGCACGCAAAATGCATATCGTCCACGCGTGAGAACGTTTAATGCAAGCCGAATGGTGTCATTTAGACGCACGCGCTGCGCGGGAAGTTTTCTCCCGTGTATTAGCGAAGGAGACGAATGCAATAATATTTTTTACGCACGCACACGCATGCACTCGCACTGACATACGAGGCGGTACCCAAAAGAAACCGGACTAATTTTTGTTTGAACTTATTTGTTCACATTTTAAGCACAAACCTCCAACCTCCTTCAAAGTATTCCCCACTTGCAATGATACGCTTGTCGAATCTTTCATTCCATTTTTCAAAACATTGTTTAAATTCATCTTTTGTGATGCTTGACAGTGCCTCCGTCGTTTCTTTCTCCACCTCAGCAACATCAGCGAAACGCTTTCCATTCACCTATTTTTTCATTCTAGGAAACAAAGAAAGTAGCACGGGGCAAGGTCGGGAGAGTATGAGGGTTGAGGAATAGGGGTCATGCCATTTTTGGTCCAAAATTGTCGTAGAGACAGGGCTGTGTAAGCAGGGGCATTGCCATGATGGAAAAACCAGTCACCCGACCGCCACAAATCTGGCCGCTTCCACCGCACACTGTTGCCCAATCTTTTCAAAACATTCAAGTAGAAAGCCTGGCTAACTGTCTGACCCTGCGGAACAAATTCTCAATGGACGACTCCCCTCACGTCGAAAAACAAATCAGCATTGATTTGAGGTTTGGTTTCACCTGACGAGCTTTCTTGAGGTGAGGTGAATTTGAAGTTTTCCATTGGCATGATTGTATCTTTGGTTCAGGATTCGATTCAGGAACACTTGAGTTGTCCCCATAGCATCGTCCTTGTACGTCTTTCTTAATATTTCAAGAGTTTCCATTCAACTTTTTCCGAGCAAAAATCAGAATTTCACCGGCGCACGCTGTTCACGAAAATCAGCCATTGCAAAAACGACACTGACACAAAACAGTCGTCACTCTAAAACTCTGCCTAAACTAGTCTGACCTCCTTCAACGACGGCACTCGGCTTACTGACTCTGGAATGTTCGTTCTATGCGCTCCTAGTGGCAAAACGCGGTACCACAGAAGCTTTGCCGACCAAAAAATTTAGTCCGGTTTCTTTTGGGTACCCCCTCGTAGATATAAACGCACTCTCACACATTCACGCATCAGCACAGAAATTTTAAAGAAAAAATTTGGGACACGGTTCAAAATAAACACTAAATAGGATTCTCAACCCTGCGATATGAACGTTCGTGCAAGTTAGAGTTGCAATTCAAGAAGGGCAATTAACCTGTATTGGGTGATAGTGACATGTGAATAAGCAAGGGCAACCATCCTTACGTTGTAGCATGGCTAAGATGGTTTATGGTTTATGGGAATTTAACGTCCCAAAGCGACTCAGGCTATGAGGGACGCCGTAGTAAGGGCTCCGGAAATTTCGATTACCTGGGGTTCTTTTGAGCTGCACTGACATCGCACAGTACTCGGGACTCTAGAATTTCGCCTCCATCGAAATTCGACCGCCGCGGCCGGGATCGAACCCGCGTCTTTCGGGTCAGCAGCCGAGCGCCATAACCACTGAGTCATCGCGGCGGCTCATGTTTAAACAGCCCAAGGGTGTTTGACCTCATCAAGTGCAAACGAAAAAAAAAAATAATAATCCCTGTGCTATGCCTTCGCTACGGCCAAGCTGCTATGCACCATTCAATTTGATAATAAGTATCGCAATCATCGCCAAATTTCTCAGCCGCAGGACAAAATGTGGCGGCTTTCTTTGTGTAATTTTTCTAATAACAGATTTCATCAGAATAAACGATCCGACAGAAGCGAACATTTAGGAGTCTACCTAAAAAGTGTATTTAATTGTTACACGACTTACTTCTTTTTCTTACGTACTCTGCTACAAAAATATATATACAAAAAAGGTATCTACTGGTATAGAAAAAATAAAAAATGAAGGCAAAATTACACGTGACTTTTGTTGCGGCCAGAAGTATTCCCCAGTCATACTATTTTGTCTACTGCATGAGGCGCGCCGAGTTCTTTCACAATCTTTCTTTCCGTTTTCTTTCTGCCTCCAATTCAGTGTTTCATATTTCTCATTATGTGAAGAGTACTGTGCGCGCATAGGTGCCCGTCGCATGCGATCCGTGCCTTCAGCAGGGAATGGTGCGGTAGTTTCGTCGTTAAATGCGCCGAAGTGCTCGATGGGAGCCCATCTATTCATTTTCGTTTTGTCTAACACTGCGCGATTAAAGGCGATGACTTGGCTTGAGACATTCATCTTCAATTTGTCATTTCTGACCGAAAAATTTTTTTCTTAATAACGTATAGGTTCTCGGAGAAATCCGAATTCTCTCAGGAGAAAATCTAAGTGATTTCTTGGAGATAAGCCCTGCAGAAGTTTTCTAAAACAGAGCTATCAGCCATGCTATAACCCGCAGTTTTCTGTAAAGGACACCGATCTGACCAAGGTCATCAATATTGGGGGTTAAGCCATTCAATCAAAGTTTCACCTTCATAACGTCGAACATATAAGTTTATTTAGAAAGGTCATGTCCGTTGAGCAGTGATTTCAGGTACCAGTTTTTTTTTTTTTTTTAATTTATACACGTAGTGTTCCTAACGTTCTTTGCCGTTTCCTGGCAGCAATTTTTTGACGGTTTCTTTTTTGCTGCTGCGACGCAGACCCAAAATATAGTAAGGTCTTATGTGAAACTTTGTCAGTTATAGTGTGCAACCCTTTATGTCCCTTAGGTGCCATGTCCCTTAGGTGTGCCTCCCTTTGAGTGTACAATCCATAACGGCTTATTAGAGGGTCTTTTTCGGGGGAGAAATACAGAGGGGAGAGACCTGTAGAGGAAAGAATCCCAAGTCTCGTCGGCATGAAAATAAAAAAAGGGTGAAAACACTACTGCCTAAACATAGGTTACGGGCTATATCTAAAACTTGGTCGAGAGTCGTCATGTCCCTCCATTTCTCCCCTTTTTTCTCATCTTCTTTCTGTCTTCTGTCTTCTCTTCTTCTTCTATTCGTCTGACTTCTCTCTTCTCTTCTTCTTTCGTCTCCTCTTTTTCTTGTACCATCTCTCTTTCTTCTACTACTTCGTTTCTCTCTTGGCTTGGCCCCGTAATGTCCCTCCATTTCTCCCACCTTCTGCTCATCATTTTTTTCTGTCTGCTCTTCTTCTGTCCTCTCGGCTTCTCTCTTCTTTTCTTCTTTCGTCTCCTTTTTGTCTTCTTTCATCTCTCTTTCTTCTGCTACTTCTTTTCTCTCTTGGCTTGACCTGACACTTGGCCTGGCTTTCCTTGGCCTTGGCTTGCCTTGGCTTGCCTTGGCTTGCGGATTTCTACGACAGCTAAAACTGGCTTCAGATACACGACTACTCAGGATGGGCTCCCATTTACGCCGCAAAACATGCGACGTACGCACCGTTGCATTTATTGTTGCCTTCACGTTGCGAAAAGACAAAAGATGAAAAGAACGAATCGGAACACGGCAACGCACCCAACTCGACGGAGCTCCATCCATCGCACGTCACACGTTTCTTTTTTTCTCTCAGAAGAACAGCACAACATTTTAACGCTCTTTTCTTCTTTTGGCGCCTGAAATAAAAAATAAAGCAAAGTTCTTTTTCCGGATAGTTTCCTTATCCTCCATCGACAACTCCTCGGAGCTTCGGATTCAATCTTAGCCTTCTTGTCTATTCTATCTTTGGGCCCATTACTGACTGCCTTAAATCAGTCTGTAACGGCGCGACGTGCGGAAACGCAGAAATGGTTTCTCAATAAAATCAGAAGCCCTCAACGCTGATGCCAACTTTTTTTCCGCAGTGAAGTACGGAAGGAGACCGGTTAGAAACGAAAAATGTGGTTGGGAAATCCTCGCTTGTCTCTACAAATCCGCTTTTCGAACTGGAAGACGCCTTGAATGGAAAAGGGCATGCATTCTTTTTGCTCTTTTCTAGCAATGTTTTTTTTTTTTTTTACCTTGAACGGAGCTTCGCGCACAAGTGCAACTCTAGCAGAAACAAAAAAAAAAAACAGGTGCCAGGTGGTTGGTCGGAAGCCAACCTCTTTTAGATTTGTACCATAATTGCGTTACTGCGCCCGCAGTCAGTTCAATTGCTAATCTTTCGAAGCGACTTATTCGCACTCGGCAGCAGTATATGGGTGGTGACTATTCTCGCACTTTAAATTGCACGTCAAAGCAGCGGCACTGGAGCAAATTTTGTATTTGCGCGCAAGCTACTACATGTAGCGTATTTTTTATTTATGCGGTTCAATGTAGCGAAATGCGAGAAAACACGTTGATGTCACAGCTGAAAAGCCTCTACCAAGCGATAGCACGGACGGTGAAGAAAACGATGAAAACACCAAAGTTTCTAGGTAGATAAAATGACAGAGGTTAGGGCGAAGTAAGGAGTGGCCCAGGTCTGCAGAACTTATTACTTTCATTCAGGAAGCGCAGGCAGTATGAACGAAATAGGATTAGTGACCAAGGGAAGAAATTTCATCGGCCGCTTTCACCTGCGTGATTTTTTTTCTCAAAGGCACAGAACCTAAAACCTCCCGTCAACGAACACCTCCCAACGGCACTTCAATACTACAGATAACACCAATCCGAGGCAGGTCTGCACATTTGTGCTGTGAGGCAGTCGGTAATATCAATCTTTTCACGCTTTTCAAAAATTTTCCTCTTTAACTTGTATAATCCGCTGATCGATACATTTGTTCAGAAAAAGCACAGTCTAATATATTTTGCTTGAAATTACAAATACATACGCTGTACGCAAAGTCAAGGTCGGAGGAAAAGGGCTTGTATTTGTCACAGGAAAATGAACGTCTACTGCGAAGTTCGTCGAGCCCATTTTCATCGACTGCCTATGATGTTTCATACTGTAACCGAATATTCTCTCAACTATAATAATAAATCCCTATTTCGGGCCCTTTTTCACTGGAACTGTTTGGAAAGTCATGTAATTTTTTAAAAAGTAATAATTTCGGTTCTTAATATTCCGTGAATACATATAAACATTACTTTTTCGTCGAACTTTACCCCAAAAATTTACTGTAAAAGGAAAAATTCTCCGGATGGAACATCATTATCCACTTCTGGGACAAGTTATTATCTCGGGACTTGCTCCAAGAACAGCCGCAAATCTCTTACCCCTTGAGCCACAAGAGATTGGGTTCTTAGTAATTCACTCAGACCTATGGGAATGAGGCGTGTTTTTCCTCCTTAGCCTGCACAGTAAATGGCGAACATGTACGCTGACGCAACAACTGCTCTTAGTTACTTGAAGTTACGAAAGGAGTCCCAACATTTATGAGTTGCTGATCCATTGCTTATTTAGTCGTAACAGCTGTTTAATGGAAACAGTTTTGAAAATCCACCTACAGTTCAGTGAACAACAGGCACATTTTTTAGCATTAAGGATGGCGTTTGATGTAGTACCTTTCATGATTAACTCTCTTCTCATCACATCGTCCCCCATCACGACCCTATTTATTCTCCTCCTCCCCTTCCCCAGTACAGAGTAGAAGGCTAGATATCAATCTTTCTTGCCGACCTCTTTACCTTTGTTTCATTAAATTTATCTATCTATCTATCCTCCAAGGAACAATAAAATAGCCCCGCGTTTTAAGCATGAAATCCTTTTAGCTCCCACTGTGGGCGTTCCCCTGATGACCTTGACGCAGAACATAAGGAGAACACGGCTCTGAACCTGAATGAACTACGACGAAACTTTCAGTCACCCCCTAGCGCCAACGAGCTGAGCTGCCGCTTGAACAGCGCGTGCGTCAACAACAGCGTCTCTAGAATGTGCTACGCCACTGTTACTGCGCATGCGTGATGCGCGCGGCTCGTCTCAGCGTCGGAATGAAAAAAAAAATAGGCGCGTAGCAGCACCCGCGTTCGCCCAAGCAATTGCTGCAGCAATAGATACCCCGAATTCCCCAAGATATGAAATGACACATATGACAGCTTGTGAAGATGTAAACGAAAAGGAAAGATAAATGTCCCCGATATATAAAGCCTCTTCTCCGAAAATGTTAGCTTCTCTGAAAAGATGTAGAGATGTAGTCCCGCGGCGTGAGTAGAACTAAAAAAAAAAAAAATCTGGACAAATTACACAGGAAAACACACCACCAAGGCACGAAAACGCAGTATTAAAATGCAGATAAGCAAGGCTTCTGACTGAGCTAATTTACCCTGCGTACATAATACGATCTTACATGCTGATCCGAATTAGGTGCGGCGCTTAGAAATCTCTTTACTATGACGTCACTGTACCGGAAATGCCCTTGGTTGCGAAGGGAACCGCACATGTCGGAAAATTTCGGCATGCTCTTGATTATACCTTGTCCCAAGTTCACCTTTCTACCTTTCGTTTGATGCCGTTAGAAAGCATACTAGCCAATTTTTCTTGGAGATGCTTACTTTCAGGACAATCGCTACTGTTCGAAGAATTTTCTGCAATGTGCCTTGTTAGCGTGATGTATCGACGTGTAGCTTGTTATCGTGGCCGGACGCAGGGCTTGCTTTCTTGCGCACTTCGTACCGCACCCATACTGCCTCTTTCTTACGCATGTAAATCCTCGAAGTCGAGTGGTAGTACTCACATGCTTAACCAGAAGCTCAGGATTTGTGTATATTTTGAGCGCTTTACAAGCTAGGCCAAACGAACAAGCATGACGCATCTATGCTAGTCGAGGGCAACAAAACGGCTGAGGCACCTTCGCTAGTAAGGCGCTTTATTTTAGGGGGACCGACGTCAAAGCAACTGCTGTGCGTCAGTAGGATTCAACCTTTCTCTACAAAATGGTCCAAAATAAAACCCCAAATAAAATAAAAAATAAAATCACAAAATAAAACAAAGGTTACGAGTGAAGTCCGGCTGTGGAGCTGGAGGTGTGCGAATGGCCGGCATCTCCATTAATTATTACAGAGGCGGTACCGTCTCGGCCATAATTATAAGGCTTTCAAGCATTAAAAGCCTCAGCGGGGTAAAAATGTGTGGTCTGTTATCAAATTCGCACATTGGCTAGAGGTAAGTGACGTAAAAAAAAACGGGATAATTCTCATTGGCTGGTGGGAAATAATGTCACTTCCGGTAAAGGCATCAACAACTTCTAACGCTATCACACTGCCATTCTATAAGGCAATTAAGTGTTCCTGTGATACTTTTTTTTTCAAGATCGCACCTGCAGCGTTTCGTCAGAGTTTATATGAGCGATCGAGAGCATCGTGCCAAGAATTACTCTTTTAATTTATTTAATTTTTTAGTTGCAACCTTAACGGCTTGGTCAGGCGCCGACTTATTTCACTGATCTCCTTTAACAGTCCCCACAGTTCACATCGCCGACAAAAAACTACGCGAGACACTATTCTTTAGAAAGCTCTCTCAGAAACCCCAAGTCTGCAAATGTTGGCTTTAGACTGGTGCGTCAAGTCTGAAGTTTAATTCGGTTAGATTCGCACTGCGGTACTAATAGTTACAGGTTAGACACATTAACGGTCCGCGAACATTATTACTGTATATGAACCTCTTCTATTAAAACACAAATTTTCTTCGGCCTTAATTCAATATCATTATTTATTTTTCTGGTTACGTCATCAGTGAGACGAGATGCACGGGGAAGGCGCGCATCCAACTCTGTGCATCCCGCATCGCAAAATCAGCGCTAACCAACATGCACGAGCGTGCACGAATTAGCCACCCAGACACGTGCGTGCAACGAAGTGCTGATTGGTTGTCCACAATACTCCGCGTTTCATAAAAACACCATCAACATCATCAGTTGCTCTGTACGCTTCATCATTATGATTGTCATCATCTTCGCTTCACTTATCTATTATCCTCCTCCCCTTTTAACCCGTCTATAGTGGTACGTCATAGAAAACCTCTTTGAGCCAATTTATCCTCCTTTCTATTTTTTTTTTTAATAAATAGCTGCCTTCGTGTTCTCCAGCGTGATCAATAAGTAGCCCGAGGACCATCCTCAAGTCACCGCAATGGGTCAGAGGTCATGTCACACACCTGAAAAGTCGAAGGTTTCGGGTTCGATTCCCCACTGAGGGTGCTGATTTTAAGCAGCAGTGAAGCGCAAGAACGCCCGCTTCCTAAGGGTTTGGCGTAGATACGAAAGCACAGAGCGATGGGAATCGATTCTCAGCCTTTCGCTACGACGGACTCCTTCTTACGAATATAGCCTTCGTAAAAAAAAAAGAAAAAAAGTGCAGCTGCTCTCCCGTGAAGCCAGACCAGAAAAAACCTCTCCCAGAAAATGCCCTGCATCGAGGTATGGAGTGTTATCCGTGAAGAATATCCTTCCCAAAAAGCACTTGCCGTGCTTCGGTAATGCACTCCAGTGCACCCACTTTACGCGACTTCGCGACCAGTCATGCCTACAAATACGGAGACGAACAGAAAAAAAAAAAAAAAGAAACTTATCAGACCTGTGCTGCTTGAAAAGCAGCGAATATTGTTTGTATAACCTGTCCGTAAAGCACTCAGCGATGGCTAAATATAGTAGAAGTAAGGACAAACGCAACCTATTTCGTTGTTTCGGAAAAAAAAAAAACGTCGAAATTTGCGCGCCTCGTATTACTTACACTATCGAATACACGAACAAAAACATCAGGACACGTGTTCTTTTCTTGGAGTCATATTTCAACAGTGCAACGTTGACGTCCACTTTTTATTGTTTAAAAAAAAAGAGCTTCCGCACTCTCTTGCGGACCTCTAATTAGAGCGTCCCTGGTGGGTACGGCCTAATTACCAGAAAAATATTCTTTTTCCATCGAATTTTGAGCCTCTTGCGTCATACTCATAAGCCGGTTCCTGCAAAACTTCAGGTATAATGGACATACAATTTGAACGGAACGAAAAATTTGAAGCGAAGGATAAAGCTAATTATGTGTGCAGCGCTTGGTACAAGAAGGCGCTCAGGTATGCAACCCTGGTTAAAAACAAACTATATATCAGTTTTGCTTCTAAATTCCGAAGCTGCCCTTTTTACCGCCTCATAATTATTTGACTGCGTGATTCATCTAACTAACGAAGGCCCCTTCTATTGCTGTTGAATGGCTTCTCATTTGGGCTGTTGGCTTTGCCATTTAAAACATCAACACATGTAGCTACGATGCAATCTTCATTCAACAGCAAAAGTATGAATCGTGCGAAAATCCTTGTCATAGTGTGGTTACAAGCTATGTGAACGGTACATGCCCGTGTATACGAATCTCCCGGTGTTCTGAACTGAACAGAGAAAATATGGTCCTTCTTTGTGAGGCCAGTTCGTTTAAATTTCGTTCTCAGATAAGACTGTCGTTTTTTGTTGTTGTTTTTTTTTTTTGCTTTCTGAACCTCCGCGTCAAATCTTTCTCTGCTAGTATTTTGGATAAAAGCCAGGGTAATAGAAACATGCGCGTAGTGATAAGAATGAGAGGGGAGCATTCAGGCGATAAGGCGGCAACAGATGAGGAGTGCCATCGTCATGGTCGTAATCAGGCTAACTATTATCCACTGCAGGACAAAGGCCTTTGTCACTAATCTCCAATTAGTCCCATCTAGCGGCAGCCGTGGGCCGTGGGCCACGCTATTCCTGTATCTGATCTCTCCATCTACCTATCTGCCGCACCCGGCTGCATTTTCCATTCCTTGGAATTCATTCCGTTATTCCCGCCGCCGCGGTGGCTCAGTGGTTATGGTGCTCGGCTACTGACCCGAAAGACGCGGGTTCGATCCCGGCTGCGGCGGTTGAATTTCTTTGGAGGAGAAATTCTAGAGGGCCGTGTACTGTGCGATGTCAGTGCACGTTAAAGAACCCCAGGTGGTCGAAATTTCCGGAGCCCTCCACTACGGCGTCTCTCATGGCCTTAGCCGCTTTGGGACGTTAAACCCCCTAAAACCTAAACCGTTATTCCCGGGGATCCTCTGACCATTGCACGCTCGGCCCAAGCCTATTTATCCCCTTTATAAAACAGCATTAACACATATTCGTACTCTAATTCACACTGATGTCCTTCTGTTACTTCCTGTCACAGGAAGGAAGGTATGGCAAGTGAGAGGAATGAGCACCCGGAAGGCGGTTATCACAGGAGCCATACAAAGGGTGGTTACAGTGGAAAGAGGGCAGTGTGGCGAGAGCGTAGGACTGCGCACCCGAAAAGGGGTTTAAACGGGAACCACCTTACGCTAGCGGCTAAACCTTCTTAGCAAACAGGATACACGGCACCGAGGAGGCTTACACTTCTTTTCCGGAGAAGCAGAGAAGAGGTCGTAATGGAAACGGAGTGGCCTTGCGAAAAAACAACAACAAGGAAGTCGTGTATAAACTAGGGAGTATATAAGCAGTACACAGAGCAATACCGAAAGATGGAACACCGTGATGTTAGTTCGTGATGTCCCTCGACGTAGGGCTCAGATCAAAGGGAGGAAGAGTAAACGTAAGGTAGTCGATCACAAGCTGGCACCGCGGGACTAGATTGCGTTGTTTTCCAGCCGGAATTATTTGTTGTGTCCAGATTAGGTTGCCGCAAACCGGCACGGAAGGGTTATTTGACGCCGCTTGGCGTCAGAGACTGGACCTATGTTTGCACCAGTCGTGATTGAAACCAAGGCTGAGCAACAACACAGCCCTGCAACGCATTTATTCTTTGCTTTTTTTTTTTAGCATGGCTCTCAGTTTCTCTGTGGCTGTATGACCGACACAAAGGAGATCCGGTCTCTGTTTGTGTGGCAAGAGTGGGACCTAAAAGCAAGCTTTGCCTTCGCAGAGCTATCATGTTATGCATAAAAAATGCAAGCTAAAGCATAGTGACTGTAAGGGGCAACGTTCTGACTCAGAACGCTACTATTATATGCAGTGGTGAAGTGGTGTAGCGTACGCAAGGAGTGCTACAAACATTGTCAAACCTACTGAAGAGAACAAATCACCAGCCAATTTCCCATGACATTGGATACCTGCACCACTTGGCTGTTGCTGAAGGCCACTGTAATTTTCAGTGGATTCCAGCTCACTGCGGCATCCTGGACAACGAGAGCCCAGACGAAGCGGCCCGCAAAGGTCTACAGCGTCATGACTATTGTGGGGACGCACTCATCCTCTGTGGTTCGCTTTCCCGCATTGCACCCCCTACTGTGGTTAGCTTCCCCGCAACGCACTCCCCGTAGTTGTGTTACTTTAACCGTGGCCGCCGCGATCTGCTCCGGCGGCGCGCCGTTGCTCCGGCCGTCCCATTCGGCGCCTCGCCCAGCAGAAGTGTGTAATGCTGCTAGTTCCCTAAAACGCCGCGAGGTGGCGGTCTTAGCCTAAGCATCGAGCGGCGCTCGCCCGGCCGGCACTGCCTGCACTTCAGCCGCTGCACCAGCTTTGTTGGCGCGCTTCAACGCTGAATGCCTCCGAATACGCAGGCAGTTTTTTCTGACTCTTTCCTGAAGTGACAAAGAAGTTGAGGTACATTGTTAAACAGTTTCGAATGTCTTCTGCATGCAGCTTTTGTGGTAATTTAAGAGTTGATGGGGGCAAAACATGCTTTCATCTACATGTCGTCTAAATTGCATGCCATCTCGCTGAGTTTTTTCTTCACATCCTTGAAAGCGATGCGTCGTGAGTGCCTACTCGTTCACCTACTCCATCCATGAAGTGCAACCAAAAAGCGACCACTTTGCTTTATCTTAAGGCTATAATAACTGAGTGGCAACAATGCCATGATTTGAAAAATTTGCAATACATTGCAGAATGTCTACGTCGGGATCATGGTCGGGATACTTATATGGGAATTTTCTATTTTACTGCAGCGGCCGCCATCAGGCATCACAAATGCCAGCATTGCTTTCATAGCAGGGTTCGTGGCAAGAGCTCTTGAAGAACGTAGAAGGTGCAGCTCCTGGCCTGCCCTCCACCAGTTGGATGGGTCTAGTCCGTTGCTGGCTAATTAGCCTACAGTCAAGGGGGGGATTAACCTACCCAAAATCAGAGTTCGTCAGTGTTCTGGTGGCCACTAAGAAGGCTATTGATATTGCCACGCCGCATATAAAAATAAGCAACGTGCGGCAGCAGCTGGCTGCAGCTATTACTTTCGAGGATCCGGCAGTGCTCCCTTTTTGTTTGCAAAGCAAGGGAGGACCACGCCGCAAGCAGAGTATCTGTGGTGTTCGATAATTTCGTGAGGCCACTCGTATCTAACATAGGATCTACTGTCACAGACTAGGGCAGCATATACCGCAAAAAAAAGCTCGCCAGCAAGCCGCTCCACAGGAAAGTGCTCCGTGTTTAGAATGAACACTATGCGAGAAACATTATAGATCTGGTTTAATGTGCGTAAATAAAGCATTGCGTATCCTATGTATTTCCAAATAATTTTATTTGTCCTCCTTTTTGCTTGCAGCGCGCGAGAAAAAAAAATGTAAATGCTCCTCGGTTCAGGCTATATGCGCCAAAAAACCTTATGCATTGCAGGCTGTTGTGCACGGCCCTGCCCAACATTCGACTGGCAAAAAGGAATTGAGTGATATCTACAAGCGCCGAAAGCAAACGTTTATTGGATGCATTAAAGTTCAAATCAAATACCATTGCTACACAGGAAAACCGACAGAACTCTAATCTCTATATATAATTTAAGGCTGTAAACTAACGTTTACATGAATAGCAAAATTAAAATTGACCACTGTGCTCAAATGTACAAATAAAAAACGCTCTTAGGACGATCTGCTTTATCTCGGTCCTAAGTCTGCTTCTGAATTTAGGAAGATATTATACCAGCAAGCTACCTTGTTCTTTGCCGGCGCTCCTGTGCGGTAATTTTCTAGCGCGCATCGCACACAGGCCTGCGACAACTGCGTTTTCGCGGTCTACGCACGACCGCCGCAGGGAAAGCGCGCATGGGGTAAGCGCGCCACCGTGCGGCGAGAGGAGCGGTCGCACGCTCTCTCAAATTACGCTTTCTCCGTGCGAATGGGATGGCCGGAGCAAAAGCGCGCCTCGATCGCGGAGGCCACGCTTTAACTAACAGGGGAGGGCACTCGCGTCGCAGCGACACCAGCGCCACGGATGGCGTTTTGCTGCGCGCGCGCGGGGGAAGTGACGGCTCTCTTCTCGGGACCGGGGAAGCACGCGGACGTTTCGCGCGCCGCTCCGCTCTTCGTCGACGGGCGTCTCGTGGTCGGAAAATGCTCCCGCTACCCCGTCCCGTCCGGCCTCGGAGCTTCCCCTTTGCCCTAGCGTGGGCGAACGTTCGCTCGTAACCGTGCTGGTGAGTCGAACATCCTCGATTCCTCAGTGTATTTTGTTGCTAGCTGGCGTTATTGCTGTTATAGCAATAAATGCCTTGTTTGTGTCAGCCAGTGTGTCGTTCCTTTGTTCCCGTAGAGCAAGGCCCGCCGTGGTCGCCGTGCGCTCGATAGCGCTCGCGACCACGGGGTGGGGTCCGCGAGGCTTTGAACTGGTTCAGCCGCGGTTAAACGGAGAGAACGAGTATATCTCCCCCAATTTAAACCCCACACTATAAGCGCATCTTCTTCACAAAATCAGATCGTCCCACTTGCCAAAATGATGAAAATAACCGCCTTTGGAACTTGCCAAGTCGTCATTACCTCTTTCTCCATTCCATCGGCCCGCAGCTCAAATCAAGACTACCACTCGGGCTTCCGCGTCATGTAGAAACAATTTATCATCGCCTCCGTCTTAATGTTTCGTTTACGAACAATCTACGATACTGTTTCAAGCAAGCAGACAGTCCGTATTGTGACAACTCGGCTCAATAGAGAATGTACTTCATATTCTCTTCGAATGTCCAGCGTACGCCAACAAACGTGCGCACTATGAACAATGCATGCAGTCTGTCACCGAAGTGACACTCACAGTGGACTCTACCGGGTGTCCCAGCTAAATGTAACCAAACCTTTAAAAAAGGCGAAATGTCCTAGTCCAGTGAAACCAACTGAGGGTTGTTCATAGTCGCGTGGCCTAGTCTTGAGTATTTTTTTCGCTCTTCAAAGTTCATTAATTAGTTACGTTTAATTAGCTAACTTTTTAATTATTTACTTCAGTAAGAAAGTGTCAATGAAAAAGTTTTAGATCGCCTCGAAAAACCGCTAGTAGTGTTGTTTCCGTCAAGTTACGATTTACGTAGCTTCATTTATTGACCTTAAAAGAAAGTTATCACGTGACCAGCTGCTCGCTCACTTCTCTGCCCCAATGTGCACCCAAAGTCTCATCGAGGAGAGAACTTCAGAAAAAACGTATTTTATTCTTTAAGGCGCGTCTTGGGACGTTGAAGTGGCACAGTTGTCATGTGGAAGCTTTTTCTTATTGTGCGGGTTATGGTTAAAGGCCGGTGAAAAAACTACTTTACGTAAATATTACTTTGCTGCGAATGTCTTAGTAAGCTGTTTCTCAAAGCGACCTACAGCTTTTCCATTGTCACTTTGTTCCTGAAGTCAATAATTAGAAAGTTAGTTAATTAAGCTTAACTAATTAGTGAACCTTGAAGAACAAAAAAAATACTGCAGACTAGGTCACGCGACTCTAAACAATCCTCATTTGGTTTCAGACGGCTAGGACATCCCGTGTTTTTTAAAAGCTTGGTTACACTTAGCTGGGACACCTGATATATTAGGTTCTCTAGGCTGCTACATATAGCAGCAACGTGCAATGCGATTCTTATTTGCCTATTTAGACAATATTGGTGTTTTAGACAAACTATACATTGTCCGAACACATGATCACCCCGCTGTACATGCACAGAACTTGACTTCGGTCTCATCCAAAGAAGGAATCATGCAGTGAACTATTGCGTTGCAACCCCCTTCAGTGACCGCACCCTTTTCTACCACCCTTCTTCCATCTTAAATCTCCTATTTCCTCCCCTACGCAGAGTAGCATGTCAGCGAGTATTCACGCCCGCTAAAATCTCTGTTTTTCATTAAAGAACTCTCACTTCATTTTATGCAGAGGTGTTCCATTCGAGGATTTCGGCCTTTTTTAAAGGATTTTCTAGTCTAACGTTGGGCCTCAAGTGAAATTTCACTTAGTTTTCAGGGAATTTCAAGGAGGGAATTCTTTCCCGCTCACTGTGTTACAAACTGGCTCGATAAATTACTGCCGTTTTGCACGACATCGATGACGCTGTCGACGGTTGGATTATTTGCCGAACAGTAGAGAAGGAAAAAGAAGGCAGTCACATGTATCCGGGAAGTCCCATGTATCCGAACTTGAAACGAAACTTATCCTAAATATTCCGAAACTTTCCTTCCGAATTAAACCCAGCAGAAACAGTACTTTTTACCATAGCCCTAAGAGGGATTCGAACAATCTGGGACTGAAACAGAGCATTTTCGTCTCCTGATGCCTCGAACCACTCGGCCATCGCCGCTTTTCTATTATTATCATTATTAGTGCGCTCAGCCACCTCCGCGGCCTCACGTGCTGTGTGTTCGAAGTTGTCTTCGCCATCTTTCAACCGTTCGTTCTGCGCCGCGAATGTTTGCTAAGGCCACTTCAAACAGCGAAAGGCACTGAGTGCCCTGCCCAGCTGGCACGAAAAAGGGAAATGGCTGAAAGCGGTGACATGTAAGGCAACAAAAGAGGAGTATGAAGCCGATCATTCTTTCTTCATGATCGCGCTAACTAGGAAAAGAGGCTGATAGCGGAGGCTGCTAGAGCTCGAAGAACTTACGCGGGCGGAGAAGGAGGTACATTGAAATTAGTTTTTCAGAAAATTAAAGGTGCAATAATTGCCTCATATCTCGGTGGACATCTGAGCCTCGCCGTGAGGGAAGGGAGGAAGGAGGGAATGAAAGGTGAAATACAGAAAAAGATGCCGTAGTGGAGTTCATGGTTGAAAAACAGCGCACAAAAGACTAGAGACAAGAGTAAAGGCAACGACAGGACAAGCGCTGAACTCACAACTAAGGCTTTATTGCGAAAACCTGGGTATATAAGGAAGGCATAATACATGAAAACAAAATTAAACAAACAAAACTAGGACAATGATAAAACTAGCGTGCGCCCGAAGCCCAAAATCTGCCAAGAAACGTGATCTCGTTATCACTTAAAGCAACCGATGGTTTGCTAACGCAGCCCCGTTGCGTTCAGCGCTTGTCCTGTCGTTGCCTTTACTCTCGTCTCTAGACTTTTGTGCGCTGTTTTTCAACCATGAACCCATACCAACTCGCCCAACTTAACGTTCTACTAAGCCGTAGTGGAGGGCTCCGATTCCTACCACCACCTTAGTAACTGACGGCGCAGGAAGCTAGGGACTGGAGGCAACTCCAGACCAACACCTTCCCCAGTCTACACAAATACGACATCATATTCCCAGAACGATACCGCCCCACCTGCCCACGGTGCGCCGGTCAGCCCACAGCCCACCATGTGACATGGGGGTGCATCGGACATAAGCCACCTCACCTCCAAACATATAGAACAAAGGAACAGTGGGAGGCCTCTCTGTCCAGCTCCGACCTACAAGATCAAAGCCAACTGCTTCGTCGGACCCGGGTGGCAGCGACGCCCACAGGGGTCCTTAACTAAGAACTCCAACCACCTCTCAAGGCCCTTGAACCTCTATTACTAAGCATAATAAATGTTTACTACGACTACTACTACCGGACTACAACAGACTACAACAGCTGTATCTTACCGGTACTCACCTATGGGGCAGAAACGTGGAGGCTAACAAACAGGGTTCAGCTTAAGTTAAGGACAACGCAGCGAGCCATGGAAAGGAAAATGATAGGTGTAACGTTAAAAGATTGGAAGGGGGCGGAGTGGGTGAGAGCACAAACGCGGGTTAGTGGCATCCTAGTCGAGATCAGCAGGAAGAAATGGGCTTGGGCAGGGCATGTAATGCGAAGGCAAGATAACCTGTGGTCCTTATGGGTAACGGAGTGGATTCCAAGAGAAGGCAAACGTAGCAGGGGGTGGCAGAAAGTTAGGTGGGCGGATGAGATTAAGAAGTTTGCGGGGACATGGTGGCCGCAACTGGTAAAGGGCAGGGTTAATTGCGGAGACATGGGAGAGGCTCTGCAGTGGGAGTAGTCAGGCTGATGATGATGATGACTACTACCGGAATAATTTTGACCACCTGGGGATCTTTAACGTGCACTGGCATCGCACAGCACACGCCGCGCCTTTTTGCGAACCGCCTCCATTGAAACGAAGCCGCCGCGGTAGCAACCAAAGGACCCGACTAATACCAGAGTGAGTCTGCTGCCATCTATGAGCTGCCAGCGTTTCTGCAATGCATTTCATGCTTATGTATCTTCTATCAACGACGATACCTATTGTTTTTTATGCGAAGCATATTACTAGAGCTACACTACAGCCCGTCGAGCGCGGCGGTGGAGCTACCATTGACCTTTAGCGTGACCACGTGACACCACGTGACAACATGAGGTCACAGCAGAGGAGAGATGGGCTGCCGGCTCGCGCGGTCGGCCGCGGCGGTGGAGGCTCCACATCAGAGGCGCTGCAGCTGACCACGTGACGCTACAGCAGCGGTATAAAGCTGAGCTTGCCTCGCTCTCCGGGCACTTACGAGGCGGCCAGGTGTTGGGATGCCGCCTAGAAGCAGGGCTGATTTGAACGAGAAGCGAAAGCTTCAGCGTGCCACAGAGACCGATGAAGAGCGGGATGAGCGTCTGGCTAAGCGGCAATGGATGGCGGCGGCCATGGCGGCTAAGTGAAGGAAAGCCATGTATTACCAAGCCTAGCCATCAATATGCTTCGCATCTGACTAGGCTTAACCTTAGCTAAGCCTCAGCCACTTTTTCCTCTCTAAACTTATCTCCGTTGTGATGGCATATATTATAATCAGAGCCCTTATTTATGCCTCCCAGCCAATCGTCTTTGCCTGTCATTTCTCTCTTCTCAAGGTTCGTACAGGAGGTACCCAGCGTGCACTCTTGAATGCATTGCTCTGTGATGGTAAGCATGGTTTGAAGATTTATTCAGGCCCATGTGTGCATTGTTCTTCATTTCGCATGTTCATATCGAAGCGACTATGACCTGTGTTTCAAGTCTAGAAATACATTTGTCATCTGCGGTGTCTAGGAAGGCAGTGTCAGGAAATAGCGGCAGATTTGCACAGCTTTACTGTAAAAAAAAAATATATAGGAAGGAAGGGGGGACTGCTGTTTTCACAGGGAGCGTATAGGTATAACTTGTGAAGAAAAAGTGTAAAGTGCATCAGTGCCATTGACTGCGTTCAAACGAAAGAAATGTTAGTGCAGTGCTACGAAGTCATTTGCGGCTCCCTGTAACGACACGGCGGCTGAAGGTATGCTCGGCTCAGTGCGGAACCAGCGGATACGTTGAGACAAAAAGTCGCGGTGATACCCCTACATTAGCAACGGAGGGCGACAACCCATTTTCGACACGCATAGTCCCTTGCGCGGCTTGCATCAGAGTCAATTTTGAACGGCGAAATTGGTCTTTAGAGGCGCCCGCCCGCCTTAGGCGTACCCAATGAAACTTTGAGAAAACCAAATGAAGAGTACAGGCCGGTGACAACGAACGAGGCTTTGTAATGCATCGTTGCTTCCAAGGATGCCTTTTCGCGTAAGAACAGTGTCTGCGTTGTTGCGCTTTCTGCAAGCCGAACTTTCTGAATATTGGGAAAGTAAGTTATTGCATGCAGAAAAAAAAGATAGTCGGTTGACGCAAGGTAGGATGAACAGCATGCTTCTTTCGATTTGTTATCGTTTCGCCAGCGGAGCTACAAGTCAAATTTTCTCGCACAAAAATTTTGAAAATTCGAAAATTTTAAGATATACTCTTGTGGCAATATTGAAGGTAATGGTCCACTCTCCTGATAGGTAGCAAAAACTTTCATTTAAGCTGTTTCCATCGATCGCATGGAACATTTAAGACCGCCGTAGAAAAGCAATGGTGAACACTTTTGACGCTAGCAAGAACGTTAACAAATAAAATATGCAAGACAGACGTCGGGTGATCTGGGGATATATTGATTGTTATAGTGAAATCTTACATTATGTGAATAAATTGCGTTCATAAACGGTTTACCGCTCAAAAGTTCTTTTGTCCAGAATTGCTGGGTACGAGTAAAAGAGAATTGAAGCACGTTGTACGCATCTGCTGCAGCCGTTTGACATTTCGATGTGTCTTCGCGGTTTCACGGACCTGTCAGAAACATGTCTGTGGGAGCTTGCATGCGCATAAGCTAGCCCCCTCTTACTCAACTGGCAAACTCGTGACGTGAAAAACCATTTTCTCTCCGAATGATTTGCTTTTGTTGAATCCAATCCCGGTATTCTCATGCATGTGAAAAGAAAATGTCGATGAAGCGAAGCACGGCGCAGAATTTCGAACCGTATACGTCTAAATACCGTATAGAAAGCAGACACATGACGCCGTGCTTGTGTCAGCTACCTGCTGTGTGCTCAACTTTCGTTACCTTACTTTAAGAAGCGCAGGAAGAATGTCAACGTACAAGCATCGTCTTTCCCGGTCGGCGGTTTTCCATCGAATGTCAACACTACTGCCAGCATTTTGCGGAAAAAACTCCGAGTTTTAAAGATGCCCTGACGTCTCAACTTTCAGAGCTTTTTCTAAAACCTAAAACCTAAAACCACTGATGATGTACCTTGGAAAACATGGAAAAATGTATCCGACCATAATGGTAAACTAGCATTCAGAGCAATACAGGAAAGTAAAAGCTATATTACGAAGGCGAGGAACTATTTTCAGAAACTGCGATGCCATTCGGTCTACATCGACATGTAATACCCTATCATGTAATACCCCATTCCTGGGGCATTTGAGGTATTGATAATAAATAAATAAATATACCCGCAGTAGAAGACATTGGGTTGTGTTACCTACTTCATTTAACGATGGTACATTTCAGCCAAACTTCATTCAGCAGAAGTTAAGCTTTCGACGTGCCCTTGATGTCAGAAAGAACTGAGTTGAGTCGTGGACGAACACTTGACTTCTATCGTCAAACTTTTTTTCTTAAGCGTTGATTTGCAGTTACTCTCGACACGGCAAAAACCATCGTCGAGCGCTCAACTTTGACACTTCTACATTGCGACAAAGAACGAAGCAAGCTGCCGAAATCACTGCGCTGATTCTCGCTGAAATGCGATACCACTTATGGGCTCAGCGCGGGGATTACGGAACGGCGAAACTGAGACGCGAAAGCTAAGAGAACTGCGCATCGTCAAGAAAGTGTTTTACTGCCTTTAACTGTGCGGCGGCTGGGATACGGTTTCAACGCCCACGCTTCGCCTCCGGGTCTCGAAAGCGACGCTGCCACATTCAGCCGATTTTGAAAGCCGTTTTGTTACGTGTCACCTTTCAAACCTATGCAGTTCACTTCGTTGTCGCTCAGCATCGGCACGCATGCGCTTGTGCTGGAGCAATTATCTCTCTCTCTCTCTCTCTCTCTCTCTCTCTCTCTCTCTCTCTCTCTCTCTCCCCCCCTTTTTATTCCCTCCATCCCTCCCCTTACGCTGCTGCTCACCCGCCCGCGCCTTTCCTTTCCTCTTAACCTCCTCCCCCTGATACGAAAGCTGAATATACGAAGGTGGTGGTGGTGAAAACGTTTATTAGGAAGGTACAGGAGGTATGTTTGGATTAGCCCGTAAGGGACCGATCCTTACAAGCACTAGGTGGAGGTCTCTAGTTTGGGACCCCAGTGGCGGTGGCCACCGCCACTGGGGTCCCAAACTAGGCGCGCAAACTAGGTCCCAAACTAGGGTCCCAAACTAGGGTCCCAAACTAGGCCCGGGCGCGCCACTGGGGGCGCGCCCGGGCGCGCCCGACTAAGGCTTGCTGGGTCTGTAAGTCGTGGCAGCCGAGCAGGGTCACCCCCCAGTCCTTCGGGGTTGAGTTGGGGATGGAAGGAATAGCCAGGTTGGAGAGGCAGGCCCACACCATGTGATAGGTGTCCGAAGACACCACACTACAGTGCGGGCAGCTGCCGTTAAAGGAGGGGTCAAAATGTTTTGGTGGTGCCGGGCACAGCAATGTATTGGTGAGAAGGCGGAGAAGGAGCCGCTCATCCGCCTTCTTGAGTCCTCTAAATGGGCGAGGGTAAAGGCGATGACTATCTTGATAGAAGGTTGTAACATCTTTGAAGGTATAGACCGGATTAAAATCGGCTTCCTCATCGGATGAGGAGGAGGAAACAGCCCGGTGAGAGAGCGCGCGGGCGGCTGCGTCTGCTGCCTCGTTTCCTGCCAACCCCTGATAAGCAGGGGTCCATATAAGGTAACGGTGTGCGGGTCCGTATCCCGTATGCAATTTTGGTATATACGATAGGCTAGAAAGGGAGTGCAGCCTTGTTCGACGTTCCGACAGGCCCCTCGCGAGTCGCTGATTATGTATTTTGAATCGGAATGTGAGGCCGCGAGAGCAATCGCGACCTCTTCTGCTTGTGTTGCACTGCAGGCTCTGAAAGTGAGGCCGTTAACTGAGTTGCTGTTGTGAACTACCCAAACCATGTACCATCCCCTGTGGTGAGGGCCGGAGGCGTCTACGTAGCATACACCTGTTTTGTTGCCATAATGTCGGGCTAGGGCTTCCGCTCGCGCCAGGCGCCGACCATTGTGGTCTTCGTGTGATATGTTGGCTGGAAGAGGCCGCACATGGAGGGCGCGCCTCCACAGTTCTGGGATGTGAAACCTGTCTTCCATGGGAATGGTATGTTGGATATAGAGCCGAGCAAGAAGGCGGCGACCCGACTCCGTTAGCGACAAGCGCGTGTACTGGTTTGTAAGGTGCGCCTCCCGGAGCTCCCGGAAAGTATTTACCACCCCAAGGGTCATAAGCCGGCTGTTTGAAGTAGTGATGGGGAGGTCAAGGGCACGTTTAATAATTTTTCCAAGGATGACCTCAAGGGCATCCTCCTTTTGTTTCCGTAGGCGGAGATAAGGAGTCGAATAGAGAATTCGACTGGTTACAAAGGCGTTTGCCAGCCGCAAGGCATCCTTACTTCGTAACTCCCCGCGTTTGTAGGCAGGATGTTTGCTTATGCAAGCAGTCGCTTTCGATATGCAGGGACAGCTACAGCGCGGCGACATCACTATGCGCGAACCTGATGCACGCCTTTTATTGGCATGCCTCTGAGAGCGACCTTCCAAGCCACTTCACCAGCTTCCTCTCCATCGGTGTTCTCTCCAGGCGTCACTCCCACCTGTACCTTCTATTCTCCCGCTCAAGCACTCTTGCACCCTCCTTTTGCTCTGCTGCCCAGATGCAAACGCACGCCTAAAGTGCCCACGGTGCGGCCACAAATGTGATTGCATTTAAAAGCGCGCCATGTCGCTTTCACAACAGGTTCCTCGCAAACGAGTGCATGTGCCGACCAAGAAGAGGTGCGGCAGTATGACGATTACAACAACGAGTCACAAGGGCGACGACCCAGAGAGAACACCGTGGTCTGCCAAGCCGAGCGAAAAATAAAAAAAGAAAACATAATGAAATGAATGTGCAGCTTGAAACTACGCTTATGAAACAACCTCGGGTGACATGAAAGCCAAATCGACTTTCAAAAAAAAAAAGCAAAGAAGTAGCTTCGAAACCGTGCACTTTTGGTCCTAATAAGAAATATCACATATAGAAGTAGCCAGAAATCTTCGTGCAATAGTACACAAGTACTGAATATACACCAAGAGACAAGTTCAGAGGCGCGGTCGATTGTACACCTTTATGAAGCACGGGTGTTTAGAACGATAGTTACCAGCGCTTTACGTAAACATGTGAGCTCAATCAGGCTCGCCGAGCGCGCTAGCAGAGGCGAAAGAATATTTCCAAAGTGTCTGAACGCTCTCCCTTTTTACCGCGAACTACGTGTAACAACAGAAGATTGCTAATTTCACTTTCATCTTCCTATCATCCGCTTTGTTGAAGTCGTATCATCCGCTTTGTATCATCCGCTTTGTTCAAGTCTTTACGAAGGGGAAGTGAACTGAAAAGAGTCACTCGGTCTCCCAACTTTTGTCTCAAATTTTCATAGTATGAAATATAAATATTTGAGATAAGCCAAAGCCAGTCTTGAAACCTCTATGAAAACAGAGCTAGCTGCACAGACACAGAACTATTAAAGCATGAATACATTGCATTGTAATAATAGAACAAGAAAAATAATGAAGATATGCTCGATGCCATGCAAGTCGTCTATGACAGGCTTTCAAAATTTAAAAAAGGGTAGAGCACGATCCCTTCATGGAAAACAAACCTGTGCATACACAGCAGATTTATTAGCGCATCAAGGAGAGAACATGCAAAAACTGGCTGAAACTCCAGCATAAAGATCGTTGACGTAAATATGATGCGCAACACATTGGCCCAGAAAAGGCATAGAAGAAGGAGACAAAGATAAGCGTCGAAAAGAATGTCAGCAAAGTTTTCAATCACCCCGCGACTCACCTGCGCAGGCCACGAGAACCGCTGCAAGCACCACCACCGGGCACTGTATCCACAGCCGGCGAAGGAACGATCCTTCACAATTTCCGCGCATGCCGTCGCCGGCGGTAGCCGCAGAGGAGGCTTTCGCACGAACCACGGCGGAGCGATTCATCACGTCGCGCAGCGCGCGTCTTCGGGACGGGCCCAGCTGCCGAGGAGCAGACACGGCGCATCCGCGACGGTCGGGGTCGGTCCCGACTCTGACTCGATGCCGCGAGAGCCACTCTAACCGCGGCCCGCCGCCTGCGATCGATGATGAAAGCAGCCCCGGAGCACCTTGCGCCGGTCTGTCTTTCCGCGCGGGCGGCCCTTCACCTGACACAGGTGTCTGTGCGCTTTTACTACAAACTAGCACAGGCTGTCGCGCTCAGAAATCATGCAGTGTCTCGAAAGCTTGAATTGTTTTAAGGCGTAAGCATTACTTGCCCCAATAAGCGAAACACGCACCTTAAGCGAAATGTGTGTGTGTGTGTGTGTGTGTGTGTGTGTGTGTGTGTGTGTGTGTGTGTGTGTGTGTGTGTGTGTGTGTGTGTGTGTGTGTGTGTGTGTGTGTGTGTGTGTGTGTGTGTGTGTATGTGTGTGTGTGTGCGTGTGTGCGTGCGTGTGTGTGTGTGTGTGCGTGCGTGCGTGCGTGTGTGTGTGTGTGTGCGCGCGCGCGTTTTTAACTTGTTACGTGCACTTTGTCACGATGCACCCGGACTTTGTCGAGCCACAGCTGCGAAGGTAATCGCGTTCCCGAAATTATAAAATTTGATATGGCTATTCCTAACGGCCGGCTACAAACCTCTAGTTGCAATCAGGTGCCTATCGGTACTAGTTAAAAATATAACTATTGATTTACTTTTCTAGTTAACATGATTCACCTGTTTTTTGACGTCCGCCAGCACTGGTATTAAAATGCCACAAAATGCTTCTCTTTACCTCAAAAACCTTTTTTTTAATTTGTGATCACCTTCCCTTAAGCACCTGGTATATTTAGCTGCAGTGAGGTTTCGCAGCTATACAATATTTTAGTAATTTGCTGCCTCGGCACTTACATCATCTCCTGAGTACCAGCTTCTTCTGCACCCATGGAGTAAAAAATACTGGCGCTCGCGCAGGCTGGAGGTACGCGTTTGCGTTGCCGGGTTCCACTGTTAAACTTCTACCTTCACAAATCTCGTCTGGCGGTCTCTCCAATGTGCCCATTTTGTGCCGAACCTGAGACAATGGATCACTCTCGCTGTTCTGCCGCCGCTTCTCTTCTTTGAGGAGGCGTTTATTACAAATTCCGTTTCAACAGTCGGGTCTGCCTGTGTCCACTGCGGTTGTTCTTTCCTTTGGCGCTTCATCGCTTGGACGAAGCAACAGGAGTGTGCGCTCTGCTTTGCGAAATTTCATTCTAGAAAAGCAACGACTCTCATTCCGAGCATTTTTTTTCTTTTGCCTTCCAGCCCAGTGAATGAGAACCCTAAACATTGCATGCATTATATACGAATATGCGCATAAAGCCATTGTTCCGTATTCAATCTTCTAGTTAACAGATCCCTTATCGTTCCGCCGTCCAATCTTTCAGGCAATAACCTATTATTCCTTTTTATCTTTATTTTCCCTCCAAACCCTTCTCTTTCCTGCAGTTAACAGCCTGTGTCTTGGCCACTCCCCGGTAGGGGGTATTTGCTATTTTTACTTGAGGCAAACGAAACAACCAGCCTTAATCACTGACTCAGTGGAAAGCACAAGTTGCCAGGTGGTGTGAAAAACGCGCAAAAGGTAGAGTAAACGACCTTTTTTTTTCTTTTCTGGTATTGCGTAAAGCATTACGCATTCCGTTGCGCCATGTAACGGGCGGGCGCCGAAACTCGCCGGATAGAAACCGCCGCTGTTGACAAAAATTAAAGGTGCACTTAAAGGTGCACTGAAGAGGAATCTGAACTTGTCTTTTTGCCGCGGGAACTCGATCTACACGCTCCGAGCTTTCTTAGAAACTGCGATTTATTGCCCTGTGTGGCCGATTTCCCTAATTAAATCGAATTAACGCCCGGCTCCCGCCTTTTTTTTTTTTTTTGAATTCTCCCTCGTACGGTGGGCGGAGTCGACCAACGCGTGGAGCGCCTTTCACCCAGTCCCGTGACGGCTTGCCGCTCTGACATCGGCGGTGTAATACGTAGTAGTCCGTAGTAGCAAATAGTCCGCGCGTATTTTTATTTCTTCGGGCTTATTTTGCGGCTATATTATCTGCGAATGAAATTATTTATTCATGGAAACCTAAAAAAACAAAATAAAGCGAAAGCAAAGCCTCCACAGGATTGGGTGAAAGGCGCTCCACGCGTTGGTCGACTCCGCCCACCATACGAGGCAGAATTAAAAAAAAAAAGGCGGGAGCCGGACGTTAAATCGATTTAATTGGGGAAATCGGCCACACAGGGCAATAAGTCACTCTTTCTAAGAATGCTTGGAACGTGTAGATCGAGTTCCCGCGGCAAAAAGACAAGTTCAGAATCCTCTTCAGTGCACCTTTAAGTCTCTTTCTGTGCGGAAATAACTGTTACTTAGTAATGTAATTAATCATTGATTGTACATTTAATCAAACCAATTAGTCATTCAATTATCAATTGATTTATCGCGAGTTGAGTATTCGTGAATGGTTGTTAAGTGGTTTTAATAATTTATTTGATTGGTTTTAATTAAATGAAATTAATCTGTTAGTTTGATTAATTCTTGACAAATTGACTTCATTATTATTTTGTTGATCATTCAGTTCTGGGGAATTTCTAGTAATTCACCTAGTATCGTGAATTACTCGTAGTAATTAGAGAAATTAATAGCGTCACTATTCAATTAATTATTTTATTTAGTAATTCGGTCACTTAAATTTTCGATTCAGTTAATATTAATCACTACAAACCATGATTACACTCTTGCTGGATGATCGACAATTCATGAGGACACGCTCTGTGCACAGCCCGTGGTGACACATCTTTTAATTTATTTCCACGCCACTCATGAGGCAAGTCGCGCTTTAGCATTAAAAACGGAGGCCGCTTTGCAAGCCTTGAAGTCCTGGGCAGGTCCACAGCGTTGACCCCTGGTGCAAAATTTAACCACACGTCAAAACCGTTGGCATCGGAAACAACTGGGAGGAAACTCGGAGAAATCTGTAATCGGATATTTTGAAAACCGAGCAGGTTGTCCAGTGGTCGGAGCGAATGTAAGCACAACTGAGTCAGCAGGTTTCACTGCCCATTCCTTTTCAGGAAACTACACAGCGTAGCGCCTCCCAGGGCGGCTCCGACTGCCTCCCAATCGGCCTCGGGATGCCGATTCGACTGTCATTCCTACTGGGAGTTCGAGTTGGGAGCGCTCGAAACAGAAACGGCAGTACACTATGAAGCTTGATGAACGTGCTCCATACCCTGAACAGTTCCTGAACGCACCTTGACGATGTAAGAAATCACCTTTAGTATCTTTTTTATTACACGACGGCTGGCAGAAAGCCACGCAAGAGCAGGAGCGAAAACGTCATGAATTTTTAAGGCTTGCCACAGTAAAAGGGAAAAAAATCATCCCCGGATAAACTTCATTACACTAAATGCGACGTACATGCGCTCGCACAATGTGAATGGATCCATTGCAGAAGTTACTTATGACGATTTTACAATGTAAGCAGCAGCTGGCTAGACGCGATTTCTGCCTTTCCACTAGGCAACAGCAGACGCGCCACTCTTCATTCCACTTGGCTGAAGCTGGCTTGCATGGGTTTCGTCCTTTCCACTGTGGCTGCAGCCAAGGGCGTCCGCAGAATTTTTTGCAGGGGGGGGCTCCATTGGTTCTTGGCGCCAGAGGGGGGGGGGGGGGGGGGGGGTATGTTCGTAGCAAAAAGGCACTATTTGCGGAGTAAATTCATTTATTTATATATAAATAAAAAAGAAGGGAAATACGCACATGAAAGAAAAATTACAAACAGCAAATTAAAGCGTGGCTAGGAGAGATATATTGGAGTTTATCAACGAAGAAACAATTAAAATTACTAAAAAATGCAAAAAGATACTGTCACTTCGTGGAGAAGAGTGCTCAGTCTTGCTGCATACGGGTTCTCGACTCACCCGGATTGATGACCAGCACACAGCACAATATGTTCACAAACACGCAACTACAGTCACTCGGCAGTCTTCCTTGAACAGCAACTGTAGGCGCCTCGGATTTTTCTGGGCGAATTGCGTAATTACACGGGTGATAAATTCATTTCCGTGCTTCATTACACGCTCTCGGTGCACACTCATCATACACATTGATTGGAAAAACGGTTGAACTCGTACGTTGAAAACAAAAGACGACTATATATACAACGGAAACTTATTTACAAGATAAATGCACGCTCGCCGCTTCATACACCCCGCTCCATCTTGCTCGCGCATCCGCGCAGTCGAGCAACCGCACACACACTGCTCGCCGCTCGTCGTTTTCTCGTCCGTTGTTGTGGTTGTTCTCACCTTCGTTGACAACCGGCCACTAAAGACACCGAAGCACAAACACAGAGGCGCGCACACGTGCAAGGTAATATCCCCGAATGCGCACTTTGGGGGTGAAAGGAACGCCGCGCGACTTCCGAGGGGAAGGGACACTCGCCACTCCGGTCGGAAATTTTTTTTGTGTGTTTTTACGGGGTTCAGAGCCCCAAAACGACTCAGGCTATGAGGGGCGGAGTAGTACAGAGTTCCGGATAATGTCGACCACCTGGATCTCTTTACCATGCACTGACATCGCACATGGGCGCTGTTGGGATTTGAGGCCCAGCCAGTGGTGACAGGCGAGCCAGGCAGGCGCCATCGGGCTGCGTTCACCATAGGCGCTGGTTTTCGGAGAAGACGCAAGGAACGCTGGTGTGGGGGCGCCTCCGGAGACTGCGTCGCCGTGAACAAAAGCAGCTAATCCCCTTTGCCGAAGATTCTGAAAGCGGCGCTTCTACCGAACTGCGCTCTCCCGTGTATCGGAGGAGACAGTGAGCGGCGGCGGCGCCAACTCATCGCCCGCTTGCCCCTGAGCAGCCCGACAAAGCGGGGGTGGACACGGCTGATTTGTCCTTCCCTCCTGAAGAATTCATCGGTGGCCGGCGTACGAACGTATCCGAATTCGAAAACAACATGCCCTGTGCACTGTTTGCCTCCGTGTCGCTATCTCTCTAGAGATCAAAGAAACAGACACCCATCTCAAGACGGCTCGAAATACATGCTCGCCGGTGCCGCTGCATGTCTGCAACAGGTCGCCCTTTTGTAGAACTAATGATGGCGTGGTTTGACAACGGCGGGACGGCGCGCGCCCGGACGCGGCATTTCGCAGATGTGCCCCAAAGCGTGGAAGCGGGGCTGATTTTACCCTTTTGGCTGAGCTCACCACCGCCCCTGGCGTGCGGCCATCACTCACGGTCCGAGTGAGTGATTTTCCAGGGGGGTGCAGCCGCCCCCCCTTGCCCCCCCCTCCGGACGCCCATGGCTGCAGCTGCCGCGAAACCGGCTTTTTGCCTTTACTAGGACATCACTAGGCTTCTCTACAGTAGGACTGTAGCAGTTGCTAATATTGGCTATGATCCGCGGCGTGGTGTATTACTCCGCTGGCCAATTACAACAGTGAACAAAAGCAGTCTTTTAAAGTTTGACTGTATAAAACAAGCCAGAAACATCAAATTTTCTTAGCTTATAATTTCGTCTCATAATTAGCTTCTTGTTTAGGTAACAAGAAAATATTTTACAGCAGTCTACTTTTTGTCACGTAGGAATCCTGTTTGGCGGTCCCGAATGTGGACGGAGCTTCACTGCAGACTAAAAGGTGCACTGAAGAGGAATCTGAACTCGTATTTTTACCGCTGGAACGCAATCTACACTTTCCGAGCGTTCTTGGAAACTTCGCATTATTGCCCTGTGCGGCCGATTTCCCTAATTTAAACCGGATTAACGTCGGGCTCCCGCCTTTTTTTTTTTTTAATTGCCCGCCAACGGTGGGAGAAGTCGACCAACCTTTCACCCAGTCCCGTGGCGGCTTGCCGCTCTGCCACTGGCAGAGTGATACGTAGTGATCGGCGAAAGCAAAGAGTCCACACATATTTTTATTTCCGTGGGCCTAATTTGCCTAAAATAGTGAGAAACGGTAATGCTTTTTTTTTCTTCTCGTGTCACAATTTTTGAAAGAGTTTGCGAATCATTTCCTCCGGCAGCAAATAACAAAAAAAAAAGTCAAATAGAGAAAGAGTAGTGAACGCTTCTTTCCTTTTTCTGTTTAATGCAAACGCTCAAGGCGCGTAAATGGTATACCTGAAATAAGTGAATGCCAGTTGAAATAAAAGCTCACTGCGTTCCAAAAGAAGCTAGACGACATTCAACTAAATAATCATTCTACGCACAACTTCATTATCCCGTTCTTCGCACTCACGCGTAATATGTCGCTTCGTCGCCACTTTTTCGTGGAGCCGCAATGAATGGAAAGTGCTACATTTTTGCCTTAAGTAAAAAATAAAAAAGGAACAATATCAACTCCTTTATCCACTGACTTTCTCGTCTTCCACACAGTATTAAATAAAAAAAAAGGAAACAGGAGCTTCTTCAACCGACAGGTTCTAATAAAACTCTCAGATCAGATTTTGTAAAACATGATCACGGAGTACACCAGAGTTTAAAGAGGGAGCTGCATTATAACATATTAAAACCAATGCTTACCGTTGGCATAAGAGCCCATTTGAGCAGTGCGACTGCTAACCCCCGACGACCTGCTTCATAAACTAAAAAAAAAAATCCCGGTCGCAAATAGCGGCTCGAGTTTTTCAGGCACTTTTCAATTCCGCATGAACTATTCGTGCCGACGAAAGCCTGCTCGATTCGTCGGCGGCTAAGCTATAGTTGCGCAAGATTCACCTTCCAACGAAATAAAGTTGCGCTCATGGCGCGTCTAAATTTCCTAGAGCTTGCTCGCCCGCTAATTACTGAAAGCAGGAGCATCGTCCTCGAAGTCCTCAGTAGCTTCCCTCGCTTCGACATGAAACTATATTCGCTGTATCCTTTCCAAGACGTATAGCCATAGAAAAAGAAATTTGCATAGCGGTGATTGGATACCAGATACTGTCTCGAAAAAATCGTCTATCGTTGGAGTTGCCATCGGTGAAATAGGAGACCAAATTTTTGCCATCTTTTCCCAGTCATGACGGCTGCACTAAACGGAAGTGACGCAACCAACGCCGATTTCGCGAATACGCACGCTGTCGTCACTTGATTGGAAAAGAGAGAGTGAAACAAGAGAATGGGTAGTTGGGCGAGTTGGTAGGTATTCATTCTGGGTAGAAACAGCGCGAAAAGGTGAAGGACCGAGAACGAGGAAATACACAGAGAAGCGCAGACTCGCAACTATATATTTTTATTCAGAAAAAAGAAAACATACTTATAACTAACAATCGCATGATCTAAAAGTTCCATATGCTCAGAGTAAAATCTTAGGGCCACATCATAGGTCAATGGCTGAAAACGCCTACGCTCCGATAGCAGGACAGCCGAGACAACCAAAAAACACGAAAAAATAAAAAAAACACTAAAACAAATCACGTGTTGCCTAGGAAAGCAATCTCTTTACTTAATAGTCAGTCTGACAACCTAGGGTTCTTTAACGTGCACAGGCATCGCACCGCATACGAGCGTCTTTCATGTTCAATCGAAAACGAAAGTTTGGGAAAGTAAAGGTGAAATGACTCTCACTACTCGGGGGGAGCCTCACCCACGCCGTATAAGGGAAGAAATGGAGGGATTGAAAGAAGGAAAAGAGAAATAGAGGCTATAGTGGAGGGTTCCAGGTAATTTTGGGCCACTTGGGTTCTTGAACGTGCACTGACATCGCGCTCGGGATAATTTTGGACCATTGGCTCTGGCAGCGCACAAAAACAAGGACTGAAAGAAGTGTATATGGACACAGCGGAAGAATTAATTGGTTGATATGTACCGGTGGCTTTTCAAGACGCCGCTGGCCAAAGTGTCGGTCCTTTTTTTTTTTTTTTAGAAGCACACGTGTTTTACCTTGGCTCTACTTTTGCTGAATGGAATGGTAAATTTTACTTGCCAAATAAAGGCGTGTGTATAGGTTCTCGCTTAGCACTCATACTTAGCGGCATATTCTGTTCGGTGGGCTCGAATGTGGGTGGAGCCTCACCGCAGACTTGAGTCGTATACGACTACAGCGCCATTAATACACTAGCCCGATTCAAGACCGCCATAGAATCACATTCTTACTAACACATTTTGCATTTGCCCACCTTTCAAGTAAAGCTACGAGGGAAAAAAAGGCAAAAAATAAAGCACGGCACGCATCACGGGCGAAGAAGCAACCGCACTGCTCGGTGCTTCCCCATCGCAGGCACTTGCGGCTTTGGTTTACTGGGTACTCGACGGTGCACTTAGACTAGCGGCCGAGTTCCCACAGCGACTAATTACCTTCCCGTGCTTTGACCTCGGCACGAGTCGCCTTACACTCGCCTTGCGTCGAGATTCGACCCGAAGACCAGCTCCATCTTTTTATTTATTGCTGAGGGTGTTTGCGTGCGCGCCAAAAGCACGGGAGCATTGCTTTATAAGGACAACGACAGTTATATATTATGGATGTTTTCCGGGATTAAGGACGAACGTAGTTGCTGGCTGCGGGGCTGAAAATCCACGTGTTCAGCTGGCCGGCCATTCGGAACGCGACATGTGTTATTTTTTATTTTATTTATTTATTTCCAAATACTGTTAGCCCTTGCGGGCTGTTACAGGGTGGGAATGGTATAGTCAGTCAGTACAACACAGTTCCAGCTCTTTTACAAAAGTTTCAAGTGAACAAGTTTTGTTGAATACGTGTCGGTCAAGGTTATTCCATTCTATAATTGTTTTAGGCAGAAACTTATACACATCAACTCTCGGCATGTATGACATAACTGCGAAGGGATGGTTAGTACGCGATGACAGTCTTCCGGGTGGGCGCAAGTACAAGGTAGAATCCAGATTGAACATATTGTGATAAAGCTGATAAATAAACTTTAGCCTAGCAATTTTTCTGCGAATAGCCAATGTTGGTAACTGTGCTCGTAATAGAAGTTCTGATACGGACTGCGTTCTTCGGTAAGACGAAAATATAAACCTTGCTGCCAATCTTTGAACACGTTCAACCTTTTCTACAAGATATTTCTGATTCGGATCCACTATGCTTGCGTATTCCAGAGTTGGTCTTACTATTGATTTATATGCTTGTAGTCTGACATCCGATGGTGCATCTTTTAGCTTCCGCCTTAGGAATCGTTTCGTTTATGGGGTTTAACGTCCCAAAGCGACTAAGGCTATGAGAGACGCCGTAGTGGAGGGCTCCGGAAATTTCGACCACCTGGGGTTCTTTAACGTGCATTGACATCGCACAATACACGGGCCTCTAGAATTTCTCCTCCAAAGAAATTCCAGCCGCCGCGGCCGGGATCGAACCCGCGTCTTTCGGGTCAGCAGCCGAGCACCATAACCGCTGAGCCGCCGCTGCGGCGCCTTAGGAATCGAAGTTTTCGTTGAGCTGCTCCACAAATGTTTTGCACATGATCACTCCAGTTTAAGTCATGGCTAATCGTGATGCCTAAATATTTTAATTTACTAGAACGCTCTAGTTCTCTGTTATTAATTATGTATGGGAACACTAATGGAGTCTTTTTGTTCGACACAATCATCGAAGTTGACTTATCATAATTAATGCTCATGTCCCATTTCCCACACCAATCATATACAACCTTCAAGGTCTGTGTCGTCTGTGGTCGTGTTCAACACAAACTCCTAGTCTTTCGTCTCCCGCCCTTGTATCTTTCACGCATTTTTTTTTAATTTTAAGATTCGAAGAATTCCACGCGTGGAGTACAATGTGCAAGTGGCGGTACATTAAATGCACTCCGATAGTCCCACCCCACTGAACAAACGCCGATTGAGCCGTGTGCATGTCGATGGCCGCGCCGCCTGTCGCCAAGACCACGAAGCGGAAATGGGTTGCGTCTGGAGCTCTCCCCGTCACTTTCTGTGCCCATGCGGTTGGGTTTTTATAGCTTACGCTATCAGGAGCATTGATTAGTCGCGGATCAATGCTCACATAACGCTTGCTTACTTTCTTGCCGCTAGGAAGCCTTCAATGGCGCCCACACAGGATATTCACGCAACCTTAAAACATTAAAATGCGGCAGCGGAATACTTCAGAAACGTTTACGTACTTCGACATCGGGCGTCACTCTGCGGCGAATTCCATATGTTGCCACAAATGTTCTATTATTCAGCTCAAATTAGTACGTCGTGAGCAGGGCCGCAGTAACTTGACAACACAACAGCTTAACGAAGTCCCAGAGTTAATGTCAAATTTCGTTCACTAAGGCCCGCTCAATTTACTCTCAAGTTCAGAAGTTTACTCGAGCGAATGACTTCATTTCAAGCAATGTGTTTACGTCACGAAAGTAAGAGGGTAAGACAAAACAAATTACGAAAGCGGAAGTGGCGACACACGAGGACACAGTTGTCGCTGCCAGTTCACTGCAGCCGCGGATTTCAAGCCCGGAGGCGACCGTCGATTTCGCATTTGGTTACTTCGAAAAACAAACAATCTGAAAAAGCAGGAATAAGTAAAGTACAACATGGCCAAAGCAATCATTCGCCTATAGACACGGTTTGTACGAAAGTACAGACGTCCGGTCCCAGACATTGCGTGGGAAAGAAATGCTTCTCTGGCCTTTGGGCCCGAACGGAGGCGAATGTCAATAGAGACTGGTGTCTCAGCGTTGCTTCAAGTCCGATACCGAACCACAAACACAACTTCCTGAGACAGACGCTGTTGTCATCCGCCGTGCGCCGTCGTCAGACGGAGACCACGACTTCATCCACACCGCAACAAGCATGTTGCAACTTTGAGACAAGAGCACGAAGTCATCGTAAGATGACAGCTGACACACATCGCAAGTCGCAACGGCCACTGAGCCTGGAGAGCTTTATAACACTTTCGAGAGAGAGTTCTGCGCCATCGATCAGGACTTCTGGGCTGTCAATCGTGATCTTTCTCGTTTGTTTTTGTAGTTTCGATAATCGAACGGCTCTTTTTTGTCTATCATATATTAATAAGCAGTCTTGCTACGTAAGTACAGTATCTCTATTTTATGCCCTTCACTATACCTAAGTGTTTGGTTCACTATAAGCTTGCTTTTATATTTGTTGACCAGTCATTTTTTTTTTTTAATATGTACCTTTATAACCTCTTTCATTCATATTTTTGTCGTTACTAGCCCATTGGATATTGATTCGTTCTTTAAGTCGCAGTGTTCTGTGGAGCATAACTACGCCACAAGTCCTTCGGCGGGTATTTCGAATTAACCGACAAGCAAGTAAAACATAGTCAAACAGACGCCCTAATCACGATACCAAATGAATAATGTGCCGGCAAATTACAATACCTATCTACGCGAAACAAGTATTCAGAATCTCGATTCTAATTAAACAATGCGGGCGGGAAGACCAGTTTGGTTGTAACGGCGCATGCTACAACTAACGAGCTGCACAGTACGTTCTAAGCAATCATTGGAGACGCGAATTTAACTGCGAAGGTGTGTGTCTGTTTGCGCTAAGTCAACGTGCGTGATGCCAGGGCAGACGCCGCATCGAAATCATAAGCGGAGAAGGACACGCACGATTCTTCCGCGCCATGCAAACTGAGTGCTGCTTAGCGTGCGCGGGAAGCCAACTCAGAAGCACGGTGGTGTCCCCACTAGACGCGGGCGCATTCGGCAGCCAAAAGAGCCCCGAATGCACAGCATGCCCGCGATTAATCTTCGGCTGACCTCGAGAGACGATGGGCGCGGGACAGCTGAAGTAAGTTGGTCGGATCAGGTTCCCTAACTCCTCGGTGTCTTTCTATGGTACGAATGAAAGGCGAAAACCGGCCCGATATCTACAGCCGCACGTGCTACACCACTGAATAGCCAACTGCTCGGTCAAGGACTGAGGAGAGACAGCTGCAAACGTAAATTCGAGAATTGCGTGAGAAATGCACGTCGTCTAAGCTCCACTCCACACATGCACGTAAAGTACACGTACGCAAGTACTGCATTATAGCAAAAGCGCGCAATTCACCGCCAACACCTCCTATTCCATCGTTTCTTGTGGGGGATAATGATTATACGTGAAATCTCGATCACTAATTCGAACTCGAAGGTATACCGGAAAAATTGTTCTAATTATGTGAACTTGAAAATAAGCGAAGCTCGGTCGAGCTCCCCTTATAGGGCAACTGCAAGGTTTTAGAAATCGATTAGCTTAAAGGGGTCGATTGATGGGAAACTTGCTGGTAAAGCAAGCGAAGTCCTTTTGAACTAGCATATGAAATAGTGACGAAATCGCCGATTAAAATTGCAACGGCCTTCAAGCTTCTCCGCAGCGCACAGCACCAAGTGGGGGTGCGCATGATGACGTCATCGACGGTACCTGTGCATTTCCAACGCATAAACGCTTGCTTTTACGAAAAAAAAAAAAAACCCACCGAAGGAAAATCCCGCCGTTGTTTGGTAGCATTCAACGAGGCACGGCAGGGTGTGGTTAAACGCAGCGGAAATTTGAAATCTAACCTTTCGTGACGTCACACCATGCTTCCCCGCACTCTTCTGGTGAGGTGAAGACAAAAATTCAATCGTCGATTACGTCACTATTTTAAATGCTATAGCAAAAATACTGACATGTTTTACTATGCAGATTTGAATCCTTCAGTATCGCAGAATTCACAAAAAGTTGAGTAGCTGACCTTTAATACAGTCGACAATGACTGAACCAAAACATCTGTTCAATTAAACCAGAAGTTCGAACAATTCGGGTTTGAGTTAACGATATTCCTCTGCACTGCGCTGTAGAGAGCGTACACTTGGCAGAAACGTCAAGGCAGCAGCTTCCCAGCGCAGCGAGACCTCTATGCCATAGCGGCAGAGACCGTTCTTAGGCGTTTTCTTTTTTTTTTTTTTTTTGAGGCACAAAGTATGAACGATGCTGAAGAGATCTAATACGGGACGGATTATCTAGGGCATGCTTCCGTCGCAAACGTGTCTACCTCCTGTTATAGCCCGTGATCTGGGCTGACAGTATAAATAAATGAAATGAAATGAAAAGCGTATGTGCAATTGGTGCGTGCATGAGACGAAATGCATACTGCCTTAGTCGGTACCTATAGGCGTTTCCACAACGACAGACTTGCCTAGTCTTGATTGATGTGTGTTTAAAGTTAGTACTCGCTTTCAACACACACAAAAAAAATGAAAAAGGGAGGGGAAAGCCTTTAGGGTGCTTGCCAACGTTTCGACAAGAGGGCTTGTCTTCGTCTATGCAAATCGTTCATCATGGGTGGGATTCAAATAGGGCATTCACTCCGACGAGGAAGGCCAGGTGAGGGGGAGGAGGGTGTGAAGTGGGAAGGGTGTTAGGATGGGGGGGGGGGGGGGGCAGAGCGTTGAGCGAGCTATTTATTGCCTTCAACGACGAGCCGCCTTGACTGCCTCATGGTCACGAATGTAGACAAGGTAGACGCTTCGGCATGTTGGTTAGACAGTATCGGTGCAGCGCATACGACGATGGCGAGAAGAGACACAGACACAACGCTGGTACGCATCGCGTGTAAGTCGTGCCCAGTTAATACGATTCCCGCTAATATGGACTATTTGAATTATGGACAGCTTTTCTGGGGACCAAACATTTCCAAAGTATTTGCGCCTCGTTAATATAAAAACTCGCTGTCTGGACAATGGACCGGCCGAAAATGAGCGGAGCCAATTAATATGGACCCTGTTAATATGGACAGCGATGAGAACAAAATCGGAGGGCCTCTACCAGATGTTCCACCCCAACATTCTGCCCGCGCGCTACGTTGAAAAACACATTCAGAAGTCAACTGAGTGAGTACAAATGCGAACAGTCGTAGCAGAAGATCATCACACCAAGAGGCTCCATATCACGCGTTTCGTGGACCACTAGGAGATTCGAACGTGCTTCAAACCTGCGGCGCGCGATTTTAAAGATAATTGCGATCAGAATAATACACCTGGAGCTTCCAAGAGTGCCGAGTTTTAACTTCACTGCCCGCCACCATGCACAGAAGCAGTCCGTAATCATAAAGGATCTTTTTCAGATTATTTATTTTTGTTTTTGTATATGATTCGTTATTACGAACGACTCGCTTTATGGACACTTTTCCTCGGAAACCAAAGTGTCCACATTAACGAGGCACGACTGTAGGCGTTCGATAACCCGCCAAAATATAACCCATGTATTCCTGGTAAAATACAGCACTATTAAATAAAGATAACTAACTTCGGCGCTCCTGCGCCGAAAGTGGGCGCCCAGCGCACGCTACACTCAGCACCGACGCGTGTTCCAGGGGCGGCTGTTGCCTTGTCGTCGCCAGGCGGACGGACAGAGCGGGTGAATCGATCGCCACATTCGTGCAGAGGCCACAACGTTGTCGACGATCCAAGACGCTGGTTAAGGCGCGGCAGCAACCCGCACAAAGGAACCGGCACGACATGTCCCGCGCGAGCCACGTCAGAAAGTCATTACCACTCACCGAAATACCCCGCGCCACGCTTCTTGGGCAGGCTCGCGGGCATTGCTCCGCAGCCGTCGGCGACAGAGTGCCGTACCGCGATCCCGGAGTATAATGACGCGTAATGACCACCACGCGGCAACCACACTGTGCACGGAGCCGGATTATCAGCGGCCTTCGCCGCGGGATCGTTGGTGTCACGCTCGCTGCAGTTGGGCTGAACGAGTGTGGTGGTACACGGAGCTTCCCCGCGAGACCCGCTCGAGCTCATGCTACAGCGACAAAAGCGGGGTAGCATGAGCACGCTTTCCGGAAAGCGAAAAGCAATAAGGCGCCGGTAATGACACAAACTTTCTTCACGTATACCGGGCTCAGGGCCTACTTGCGGTGACGTCCTTTCACTTCTCTCAGTGCGTTCTTTGTTATCCCTGTTTAATTGAATCTTTTCTGGCTGGCCTGCAGAACAACTGCGAATCACTTTACAAAGTTCCGCGTTCAGTAATTACCATGGCAAAATGTTGCCTCTGCGTTATAACAAGCGAGAATTTCAAGCAACCGGTAAACTTAGTAAGGAATCGCTGCTTTCGGGGGCGAAGGGACCAGAAGCAAGTTTCGGGATGACGGGATCGGCATGGCGTAACTGGGGAAAGTGTGTTCGACGGGTCCAAACGTGCCTTGGCGCGCGCGAGTCGTATCGTGTTTGCGGCCGCGCTTTTATGCGAAGCATACTAAAATAGCCCAACCCAGCTCCTCGAGCGCGGCGGTGTCGTTACCATTGACCTTTCGTGACCTCCATGTCATACCACGTGATGCGTGACGTCATGGGGGCCCAACTCGCGCCGTCGCGCGAGGCGTCGTGACCAAGGATGACCACGTGGTGCGTGACGTCACAGCAGATGAGAAACGGGGGCCCAGCTCGCGCCGTCGCGCGAGGCGTCGCGACCAAGGAGGGCCACGTGATGCGTGACGTAACGACATAGGAGAAACGGGGCCCCAGCTCGCGCCGTCGCGCGAGGCGTCGCGACCAATGTGTTTCCTGCTTCTGCCGCTAGGTGCGCTGTAGTGAACACGTGATGCTGGAGCGGCGGTATACAAGGGGGTGCGCCTGCCTCTGCTAGGCGTACACGGGATAGAGATGCCTCCTGGAGACAGGGCTGCTCGTTGGAATGAGAAGCAAAAGTTGCGGCGTGCTACAGAGACTGATGAAGAGCGTGAAGAACGTCTAGCCAAGCGGCGTGCTCGATATGCAACTCGGCGACAATATGATTCGCATCTGACTAGGCTTAACCTCAGCTAAGCCTCAGCGATTTTTTTTCGGTAGCACGAAGCCGGTGCGCTCCCGGAACGTAGTAGGAAGAATCATTTCGGCAACAGACGCGCTACTAAGTGCAGCAGTAAGTGGAAGAATTTCCGAGTTCTATGGCGAAATGAACCAAGAGCTGAGGAGGGATGAGTTTCCACCCCTATGGTTATTCTTCTTGCATTCCGAAACCCGTCTCATCATCGCCTCCGTTGTCCATAGGCCCCAGAGGATAAGAAACGGGAAAATTTACAGCGGCACTAATTACATTATATGTTGGCAATGCGATAGCATTACAAGCTGTTGACGCCTTTACGTAATCCAAGTTTTGTCCCATCATTTCATGGTTCTGTTCGCGTACCCCTACACGTTAGTCTGCACACAACCAAACATGTCTTCGGGTCATCTAGCTAGTGATTAGATCTTTCCCCAAAGGTGACCAGAGGTGGCAACACGGATGCAATGAAGATACACCGAAACGTGTATTTGCCACTTCCGGTTTGGTAACGTACATTCCGGTCGTGAGAATTGTGTGACCGGCGACGCATTTTTTTTTTTTTTTTACCAACGAAGCTTCTATGTTATCACTTTTTGTACATTCACCGAAACAGGCAAAATTCCAGGAATTCCCCCGCATAGCGGTCCCGTGGCTATGCTTATAGCGGTACGTTTTGTAAATGAATTGCGTGGTTTAACGCTCCGGAGCGATGCACGGGCTACGAGGGATGCCGCAGTGGAGGGCTCCGGATTAATTTAGAAGTCGTACGTTCCGACATCCGACCGAATGTACTCACTAAAAACGAATACACCTATATGGGAGTAAAAAGGGCGTAAGCTGTCCTCTACCGTACCCTTTCGAAAGGGTGTGCGCTAGACGACTTTACTCCCTTTTTACTCCCTTTTGTTTAACTAGTGTGCCAGGGCAATTGCATCTAAAGCACGACCTCCTCTATATAGAGGGGGTCGTGATCTAAAGTTAGTTCCGCTGGCATACTGGTGAATCCAGGCTCCAACCTGGTGGTGCAGCGCAAGCACATCTCGCTGCCCGATGAGTGCCAGCCACACGGCCGGAGGACATGCCCGGGGCCGGCGCAAACCACCGCGCAGTGGTTCGATGAATCACCCTCCTGGCGGACGCCTCACTGCAGCGGCGGAACGGCTGATGCAATAATCGTCGGTCAACCACCCAGGGTATAGAAGTGAGCCCGGAGATCGGATAGTGAACAGAGAGAGACGCACGGACCGAGTCTTCGCTGTTCGTCATCGAGCGAGCCCAATCTAGAGAAGCCTTTATATGTCGTCGACCACCGTGCCGAACCTTTACTCTATGTTGTAAGTATATATTATAACCTTTTCGTTAGCTCCGTCGTCGACTTTCTTCGTCTGGCCTGCGTGGAAGCCGCGCCGACTGGCAGAAACCTCGGCCGCACTACCGTGACGACCACAACGTCCCAACAGTGGCGACAACGATGGGATGTCCGGCTGTAATTGTAAGCGCCCATATCGGGCCAATCTTTCCCCAACCATAATACTGGCCTCCATGCAGCTTGCCAAGAACTTGAGAGGTGAGGACTAGAAGAAAATGCTTCAATGAGCACCGGACCCAGCGTTAAGATAGAGATTTTGAAAAGTTCCTCTCTACGCATGCTCCTCTGAACTGGAACACCGCGATGACAGTTGAACCGCCGCGGGTAAGGCTACTATAGATAATAGATACAGTTTAGCCTCTAACATATTTTCTCGAAGGTGGCGGTCACCATGGAAAGAAAAAACAGTGACATCCAATTCCGCTATGTGTTGGCAATCTGATAACAATCGAAGCTGATGCATTTGCCGAAAGAGAATGTGGTGCCTGCGAGACTCAAGTTGCTCTTCCCGTTGATCACCTGCCAAGGTTTCTTTTTTTTTTTTTCGTTCGAGAAGTGAGCCATGAGCCACGGTTGGCAGTTGTAGGCACTGATCTCCACTAGAAGGCTGGGTGACGCTTCGGGCGTCCGATCGAAAGTGAAGCCACCGGAAGTAGACGGCCTCGACCCAGAAGCCAAGAAATCAGCCTTTGGCAGTGCATGAAATCCATGGAAGAAGGGAAGAACATAGGAGAGGCGGTTACCTCGCACTTTTTGAGGTCGGCTCCCCTCTACTTGGCCGCGCCTTCTCGACGCGCTTGCGCATGCGCAGCAGGCATTGCAGCAGACGACGCCGCTGCGTCCAGTGTTACTATTGGCTTCGCCGTCGGCCAAAGACTCCCAGCAGTCCTTCCGAAAGCGCGCGACTTCCGGCACACTTTTTGGCGTACAGCTCGGATAGCGAGGACCTCTCCCGAGTTTTCCTTCCTCCATGGCTAGCTTTTACAGTGTTGCACTTGACGTATGAAACAGTATAGGTGGTTGGACGCCACATTCCCACTTTCCGAAGCGGGCGCTAGTGAAGCCACCAGAAGTTGGATGGCATGTCCCAGATGCCCGGTGTCTGCTGTGTATTTCAAAGCAACAAGTTGTGCCTTAAGCCCTTTTGTTCCAAGTTTTTTGCATGGTTCTAGTGTAATGTCTGCTGTTATATCAAAGGAATAAGCAAACTGAATGCAAGAAATGTAAGCATTGTTTGGAGAACCTTGTAATTTCAAAGAAACCGAAGAGATCTGGTTTGCAGGTCTCACCCTGCCGCAACAAAGGGGTACGTGCATAAAACTCTACATTCTTAGCTGGTTCCTGTGTTGCGAGTGTAAAGGAGCAGTAGAGGAATGACGATAAGGCTAGGTCATCTTCAAGTCGAATTTTCATGTAGCAAAGAATAGGCAAACAATGGCGCGGAAGTCCTCGCGGGTATGTAAACCAAGCTGACTCAACACTCTGCATCACGGGCACCCTGTTACCCCCACATACTCAGACATACTTGACCATTACAGGGCCAGCGGGAACACTACCCATCCCCACACAAAAGGCTAACCTAAGAAGAGGCAGTCAACAAGTGCAGACTACAAACCAGTACCTATACATATCTACACAAACTGCACAATATTTTCTCTACATATATGTAGACGAATGTCCGTGGTGTCAGGGTAAACCGACGCTAGAGCATGTCGCATCATCATCATCATCATCAGCCTGACTACACCCACTGCAGGGCAAAGGCCTCTCCCATGTCTCTCCAATTAACCCTGTCCTTTGTCAGTTGCCGCCACTGTATCCCTGCAAACTTCTTAATCTCATCTGCCCACCTAACTTTCTGCCGTCCCCTGCTACGTTTGCTTTCTCTTGGAATCCACTCCGTTACCCTTAAGGACCAGCGGTTATCTTGCCTTCGCATTACATGCCCTGCCCAAGCCCATTTCTTCCTCTTGATTTCAACTAAGATGTCATTAACCCGCGTTTGTTCCCTCACCCACTCCGCCCTCTTCCGATCTCTTAACGTTACACCTCACATGTCGCATGGACCTACCCTAAGGCAGACTTAGACCCAAGCATAGACAATCCATGTGTGACGCAGTGGGAGCACTTGCTGGCCAGTGAGGACGAGGAAGTGCAACATTTTCTCGTAAGCCAAGCCACGATGGCAGCAGTCAAGTGCGGCATCCTGGCCCAAGGATCGGCCATGGTGCCCAGTGACCCGTAAGGGTCCCGAACACCTCAAATAAGAGGCAAATAAAGCTTTTTTCATCCATCCATCCATCCATTAAAAGCAGGATTTTTCTGGACGATGCCGAACGGTACATCGCCGCTGGCTTTTTGCTCCGGTGAGGCTTCTTGCTGTCGCATAAAACGAAATCACTGAGACTTCTCAACTAGATTTCTAGTTGAAGTCCAGCATTTGTGGTGTCTACTCTCCCTCTGTCCGTGTGTATTATGTGGGCTTGAAAGATGCTCGTGATTGGCTCACGAACAGCCGCATGGTGTTGTGAAGTCACCGTGAGTCCTTCAATTGATTTTGTGGCATCACAGAGTTTTCAATAAGACACCCGCACTAACGACATTGCAATGCCCAGATACGCAACAACCTTTCATCGCGACAGAATTAATACCCCATGACGGAAAAACTGTCCAAAGCCAGCGACCGTTTGAAGCCTAGCAGCCGGAGCGGTGGCCGATCCGGCAACCTAGGTGGGCTACCTAGGCCACGTGACCTTGTGGCGTCATCACAACCTGCCCACCAACATCGGTGACAGGCTGATAGAATACCATCGTGAGGGCTTACTGCACAGATTATTTTCTTTGTTCAATACCTAATAAAGGATAGACTGGGTTTAACTTAACGCCGAAGTTTCTGGCAGCTTTCCGTGAGAGCTGTAATCCAGTACTCTCCACTGAGACTGCTACAGCATTTGCCCATGAGCTAGGCTGGATCCGAGGTTTCATCGCCGTAGATTTAAAAGTACAATGGGGCCATGCATCGACCAGCAAGATTTGTACTAATGACAAAAACCTCCATTGAGTCGAGTGTGCTTCCTGCGCTTAGATGCTCGGTTGTGCCCACTGTGTCGAAAGAGGAAGCTAAGCACTGCGGCAATATTCTAGTCAACAAGGGTTTCAGACATCGGTGGTACTGTTCTGGGTGCCTCATCAGAGCTTCTGCTCTTTGAAAGAAAAAGATGGAAGATTGCTTCTCCGTAAAAAACGGCCACCAGCCAGCCTCAACATGGCATGAAACCAGTGATTTTTGGCTTCAATCAATTCTGTAACTTTGATATCAACAGCTGTTTATTGGCGTTTTTCAGTTAAAATTGGAAAGCACTCGGCCTAATGGCAACACAGCCAGGATTCAATTGCTGAAGCAAGCAACCTACTTACATCATGCAATCAGAGCCCAACAAACTGCTCCAAGAGGATATCTGAATACAAGCTTAAGCTCTTTTTGTTCGAGGAATTGCACTTAAAACATCTGTTATGAACTGATAAATTTATCAAATATATGTATGTATATATTTACATGCATATCAATAAGGCCTCTAAATTTATAAAATTCTTCAGCTTCTTGACAGTACATTAGGCTTTGCATAGATAACTCCAAGTGCACTGTCAGGCTTCATCCAGACACATTCTCCGGCAATCCATGTGGAGAGAACATGGAGATCATTGTCCAGTATCACGAAGTCTGCGTCCGCACCAAAATCAAGAGTTCCTTTGCGGCTCTGGATGCCAAGCACCTCAGCGGCATGCAATGACGCTGATTCCAGAGCCTCAACCGTACTGCAACCTGCGCACACCACATAAAACACAACTCGCTGTTGACCAGTTATCAACAATGGCACGCGAGTGTAATTGGTTTATGAATTGCTCGACGATGATGTCATCTGTGAAATTAACAGTGCTCTTGCAATGAAACATAACCAGCCACATGGAACTGTTTTTTGCAAGAGTACAAGCAAAACACTCAAGCCAGAACAGGGCACAGATATAGTTTTTGTCAGACCTAATAAAGGTATCCATAAAGTGCCTTCCCACTTGCCCTGCGGGAACAAGGCCAATGCACCGCTTGAAGAAGTCATTATAATTGATCAATTACTGATACCGTTAAACCTCACATGAGGACAGTTACAAAGGAGGGGAAGGGCAACTTATACGCACCAGTAAAGTGAGATACTAGTCAAATTGCACTGCCTCACATGGCAAAGACACATGGCCAACTGATCTAAGTTAGCTGCCCAAAACAAAATATGAACTGCACCAAAAGGTGATACTTGTAGTAAACTCCCTGTAAAACGAACTTGATGGACAAGAAAATTTGTCTTATCAAAATTATCTCAACAGATGTGTCTCCAAAAAAGAGATGTGAGCATGCTATGCATGTCCAAATATGTGTTACATGAAAACAATGAATTAAGTGACCTTGCAGTGAAAGAATAATTGAAAATGGAACATATATGGCACTATGAAGTGAGCTGAAGAGTGAGAGCATAAAACAAGCTGACATTATTTTACTTTAAAATGGCAGTGGTTCACTGTTGTTTTTTCACTGTCTTTTTTTTGTTCTCTCTCTTCCACAGCAACTGCATTTTTTTTCTTCCCGAGAGGATTTTTGAGGCCTTGAGTGCTCTGAAGGTACCCAGCTGGGTAGCCATGCCTCTCTTATCTCACTCCTTCAACAGCACAGCCGTTATCAACTCTGCTATCAATAGGTGCACCATGTGCTTTTCCATCTGCCGCAAGCAACGCCCAGGCAGCACGGATATCTGGCCATCTCCCCGCTGCAATAATACACATTGCAGTGCCGTGTTGAAAATTCAGCTCTAACTGTTTAAGCCCGAAGTAAACGAGCCGGTGCAATCTCCGCCTGCGCGCCTTTTTTTGTCCGCTGTTATCAACACATGGCACTTGAGGCATGCACAGTACCGAGATCTGGCATCTCTGTGCCGCTCGCAGGCAGGAGCAAAGGTGCCCTGCCTTTTCCGCATTGGCAAGAAAGCGTTTCCCTGCTAGACAGCTTCCCCGCACAGTTGCGTGAAGTTGCACAGAAGCTGTCTTGTATGGATGCACTTAACTGTGTGGAAGCATTTTACATATTTTTCCTTTGCTCGACACTGCTATGCAGAAGCCCCATGAGTGCCATTGCACAGGGTTGCTGGGGTTCGCAATCACTGAAAAAGCTATTCTTAACCAATGCACGTACCAAACAATTCATCTTCAGCAATCTTTTTTTTAATCATGAATCCAATGGGGCACCAACCAAATGGAGAATTCATCTTAACGGGTGTCTACTCTAATTCAGTCGGTGAAACTGTTGCAATTGTATGCACGTATTCAGCCACCAGTCACCGTATGCCACTCTGTCTTAAAGACAGTAAGTAAGGCAGCCAGGATTTAGTAGTCAGAAGGAACAGTAATTCTCAACAGAGAGAACTAATGGGCAATTTCAATGCACTTTAAAGCAAGCTAGAACGAGCTTACCTGTTGATTTCTGCAAGAATCGGACACAGAAATCCATTGTTGCAATGCTGCAAATAGAAGAAACAAATGTAATAAATAACAAGCAGAACACACAACATTTATGAAATAATATAAATCACACTGGTTTTTAATTCCACTACATTATGCTGCCCAATTACAGCAACAAGACCTTGAAACAGCAAGTTATATCAAGATGCTCAACAGCATAGCACCACACTTATAGCACTTTCATAGCGACCGCCATACAGGCAATATATGGCGCAATCATGGTGTTAATCATTGCAAGCCACACAGGTTGCATACCCTCCCTTCAGAAACATCATGAAACTCAATTGGGTTACCTGCCACAGAGGGTGGTTGTGCCAGCGATCACAGCCCGTTTGCCCAAGACCTCAACTTTGTTGTCCCCTATGAAGTGAACACCAGCTTCCAGACCCATGGCTGACATTGCATCAGTGACCAGTGTCAAGCCTGCAGGCAAAGAGGGGGGTGGTTGGCATATGACCAAGCTGTAATGCAGTCTTGCAGCAAACTAGATTTTACTGTGACTTAAATGAAACAGCTAGGAAGAAAAGAAACTTGCCATGGCAGCACATGGCCTGTCATCAAGCACAACCATAGCAACAGAGACTACATGGTGAAGAGAGATCTTTGTATCTGAAACCTAGTGCAAGTGATGAAAGCCAAGCTTAGTTTAGCAATCTTATCCGAGTCAGCAAACCACAGGAGAGTACTTAGTCACAGGGTTGCTAGGCTATCAGCCTCTTTTCTGGTCATGTCCTTTCGAACTTTTCTCATTTAGACTGGCAACTAGGTCAAGCAATCTATTTTTTACACAACCCTCACCTCAAATCAGTTTACACGAGGAGTTTATTTAAATTATGGCAACCCTGCCTCGTGTGCTACTTCAAGCACAATATATAAACTGAACACTAATTATGTAAAAGTTTGCTCTGCTACATCAATAATATTCTCAAAACATACTGGTGCACAGAACATTTACAGGGTACCAGTATATATAAATGGGGAGATCGCAAAAATTTGTGAGGCAAGAACTGTTTCCTTATAATCAAAGCTTGCAGCAATACTAGTGTGATAATGGTGAAATTATCTTAAAACACAAGTGTTTACGACCCTACAGAAAAACACAGTTGAAGGCACAGCGTACATGATGTACTGGATGGTTTTACATCCACATGACGCCCACAGAAGTACACTGTAGTTTTCAATGACTGCATGTCACCAATAGCTCTATTTGCATCTAGCTCTCTTAAGCTAATTGCTACATATTAAACAAACTTCACTGCTCCATATATTATTGCGAATGCATCCATACACAGTTTCTTTTTTCTGTGTTCAGCACCATTATGCTAATTCTGTGCTGCAGATTAAAGGGACACTGAGGAGAGCTCTATTAATATTTTTTTTATAGCAAAATCCGATAGTTCGGCATTTCATGGCTTTGTTGCCACTTGGCCGGCAGCGAAAGATGCATTTATTTCTAAGAAATTTGGATTCGAAGTTGAAAAAGTTTTTCCCGCCGCTCTGATTCAAACTTGGGATTCTCCTATGACGACACAGGACAAAGTGACGTGAAACATGACGTGCGCATGACGTAACGCAGACTCCGTGATTTCTGGCGGCCAGCAGTGCGGCCCAGCAGCAGCCGAAAAGAAAGCTACCGCCGGCTGCACGTTGAAGGCATCTATCGGCTATTGCGGCCGTCGCTTCGTTTACGTTTGCACCGGCGTTTTGCCAGCGTTACAATGGATCCCGTTCTCGAAGTCGTCAACGAAGTTCTCGCAAATAGACACCTTTAGCATACCGTGTACCTTGTTACCGTTAGCGGAATACCGGGAGCCCGCATACCGCTCTGAGCAGGCGCTGATTGGTCTCGGCGCTGCAGGAGCGCGCACAGCTATTGGGTACGTGGCGCCATCTGGCGACGTCAATGAGATTTGCGCATGCATTTGCTGCGCCTCAGTGATCTGTGGCTTCTCGTGTCCTAGTGTTGCTAGAACTATTGGTTCTAGCAACACTGTTTTGTCCTATGACGACATGAAGCTTGTACTTGCGAGTTTGGCCTGTGGCGGCGATACCTGTATTTTGGTTCTTGCTCTTTTCTACGTTACAAGAGCTTTGTTGTCAGTATGAATGGCGTTTTTGTAATCAGGAGCTGGTATTCTGTCGATGCAAGTCAACTTCAATTTCTCCTCAGTGTCCCTTTAATAACTATATAATGAAAACAGTCTGGTTACTTCGAGCTGTTTGTTTAAACAGCTAGCAACAATATGAAGTTCACTTGTAATTTGCATTAGAGCTTATTTATTAAAGACCAGTTTAAAATGGTCAGTACTCCTTAAGTCAAGCTCGGAAGATGAACATTTCTGCTGCCTAAGTAGCAAAAACAAGCTACCCGACTCTTCCATTATAAAGCGAGCAGTTATGGCCCATACCTCTAGAGTTAGCCTTATATGCGATGCGCAGTGCAGCAGGATGCGTGTGGATGCCATCGGCTATGATTCCGTAGAATACATTCTTCTCATCTGGGAGCTTCTTGGACGTTAGCAGCCCTACTAGTCCAGGGTCCCTGTGGTGAAACTAGAGAACAATGGTATGAACCTTTCATGAGAGCTAAAACAATTGTTCAACCTGTTCTTGTCATTATTAGCACTACAGCTTAAGGCAATGTCCTACATAAAGAGTACCTTTTAAACGCATCAAAGAAAGACATGTTTTGCCTTTGCTACATATATTTTTCATGAACACAATTGACTTTGTGAAGAGGAATTTCAATAACATAACCAGAGCCTATTGTGGCTAAGTAGGCCCAATATCACTTCCTAAGCCTCTGGATCTGAACTTAATTTTTCATGCCACAGATAGCAACAGTGTACATAGTAATAACCTTGAGGCTTCACTGCACTAATCTGCTTCAGGAAGGGGGTTTTGGTAAAACCTATGAGCAGAATTATAAGTTTCTTCTCTATTATCATACATCTTGGACATTTTTTTTTGTTACTGCAGCAACCTGCTTGAGAATTACTCAAAGTGTCTTGGTGGTTCAAACATGGTAACAACCAACAAAACACAACACACCAAATGAAACACAATATGAGGCTGACTAACAACTGATCCTTCATTTGGGCTTACAGACACATACATATGCAAAAATGCGAGGAGGGAGAGGAGAATGGTAGTCAAGAATGCTTTGCGGTCGCGAGTTAACAGTAGTCGACGTCACACAGTAAAAAAATTGAAAGTAACGAAGGCAATTAAAAGGACAAAAATCCAGTTGGTGTAAAGAGCCAAACTGGAAGAAACATTACACCACCCAGATTTTAGTTGTTTTTATTTTCTTTGTTACTTTGATTTTTTTTTACTGTGACGTTGACTACTTCTGTTAACTGGTAACAGCATAGCACCCCATGCCCCATTCGTCCTCTCAATATCTCGCATTTTTCCTTATACACTCGTATGTGCCCGTATGCATAAATAAAGAATTAGATATTAGCCTCGTGTCGTGTCTCATCTTTATCAGTTGTCTCTTGTTGGCTGTTGCTACCTTTGCACTATGAACAAACTAGTTCAGACACTGATGTTTCTGCTCAGTGGTTACAGTGCTCGGCTGCTGAGCCCCAAGATGCAGGATCATATCTCAGCCCCTAGAGGCCACGTTTCAACAGAGGCTAAAAACAAAAAAAAAACCATCCGTGTTCTGTGCGGTGTCCAGAATCCCACATGAAGCTTTGGGACGTTAAACTCCGTATACCATTCTACTATTTCACGATGTTGTCTTCCTATTTCATAAACCATTCTAATATTTTACGATATCGTCTTCCTTTTTGATAACTGCCCCCTTTCTTATCCGGTTGGCTTGATGCCCAGACAGTAAAGAAAATCATCACACAACTTGTCAAATGTAAGAAGCCATGTTTTAAGTCTTGCATGTCTTTTCGGTACTATAATAATGTTCATATGGCCAGAGAACCCAATGCACAAATAAAGAAGCCTAGCTCTGAAAGAAATTATTGAAAAAAAAAAAAGGCAGTTTCTTCAATATAGAGTCTTGAGCACCGTTATCACTGATACAGTGTCATTTTTTGCAGACTCCTATGCATGGTCTTGTACTAGGCTAGACAACGCTTATTGTAAACATTAAGAAAGTGGTACAAAGCTTACAGGCAACATTGCATTGAAGAGATGGGTGATGAATGATGCTCCATCATGCATAGCTTTCTCACCTTGCACCAGATTGGCCTCGGAGTGCCCTGGAAACGAAAAGAGAGACCAACTGAGCGGTTTTCAGAAATATATGCATCTTTGCAAATGAATAAACTAATAAACTCTGGCTCTTTTAGAAACGCTCACATGAAGGTATTAAGTATTAGCGAAGCTACAATAAGTTAGCAGACTGATGATCCCACCAATAGAAACCGTAACCCCTTTTTCAACAATCGCCTGGATCACTTTGCCATCGGGATCTAGTTCAGGTGCCAGTGTGACAATGGCAGCGTTGTCCAAGCTTCCGTACACATCCATCAGGGTTTCAAAGCCGCCATCCAGGCTTTGGATAAGCTGGGCCTTGTGAGCACCCTTCTTGTGCTTGCTGATGAAAGGGCCTTCCAGATGGACACCTGAAAGAAGAAAAATTAACCAAGAGAATGTGAGGAAACCAAGTGCTACAAACCTGCAAAAGCTACAAGAACAACCAGCCCTGCTTTGCTAATGACAGTGCCGAGCTCAGACCTATAGCAGCATGCAGTCAGGTATGAAGTAGCACAAAGAAGCACGAAGTGCTTCAATCTTTTCTTCATAGAACAAACAGCAAGGAGGCATGCAATGCACAATGCATTTTGTGCCAGATCACAAAACCTGGTTGGACTTGGTGATAAAAAAAAGGTGCAACCTATCCCCGTGGCTAGACTCTATAAAGTGCAGCCATTCTAAAGTGCCTCTAGCTCACCATGTTCAGTGTGAGTTGGTGAGTACAGGGTCAAATGGTAACTCAGCCTTATTCTCTAGCTCTATATTCATACTAGGAGCAATGATTAGCAGAAAAAGGCTCCCATAATTTTCAATCTTCAGCAAGGTGTACACATGACAGTGAGAGCTTTAGCGCCCCCATGTTGGCCGTTCTTGCTAATTTTGACCAGCGTACTTCTGCTGTCATGTGTGGGAAGCATCAGCCCATAGCCTCTGCACAGGTATTGCCAAGCTGCTTCTCAACAGCCTTGTGTGTTTCTGTGCAGACATCCTGCATACACTAATTTCTTTATGGCTATGACAGGTTTAGAATAGAGACACCTATCGAACCTCCCAGAAGCAACACAATCAGACTGGCCAATAGGCACACGCCACATGCGATCGCCTAGTGTGACACAGTGATGCATCATTTTGCACCAATAGCGAGTTACCGTCAGTCAGTTACAGACTGACAGAAAAACAAACTGGCTCATGATAGAGAACTTATGCAAGGCGCAACCTGTAAACCAATGTGCCGCACAAAAAAAACTATATAGTAACAGCTACCTTGTGTTGTATTCGAGGTACCGCAAACATTGCTGACAGCAACTATAATCCCAATTCAGAAGTATTTAACACAAGTTCATACTATTTGTTCAACTTGTTGCCAACAGTACTGCAGAAATAAATGAAGAATTGTGCTCCCACACCTGCAAATTTTTGGCGACTACTATTAAAGGGACACCACAATTTAAAGTCACAGGCAAAAGTCTGGGGATGTAAGTTATTGGAAGAAAACATATTTCTGCGCTTGCATTCATTCCAGCGGATGGGACATACATGTCCAGACTTTTCAATGAACTAATTTGCCTCACCACAGATAAATCAATTTTCTTCTGCGAACCTGCACCTCGTAAACTTATGCCCATGACTGTACAGTGATTAACACACATAGTAGGAAACCACTTCGTTATCGTGTTTAATACCACATTCATTACTTTCATTGCTCAACTCTTTTGGCCACGTCTTGTACCAGACTAATAATGTCTTGAACAACATGTACATGAGAATAGAATGGAACAACAAGGCATGGCAAAAAAGTAAAACTTACCAAGAATCCCTGCTCCTTCAGCACTGCCATTATGCTTCTTAACAGCTGTGAGAGCCTGGAAGTTGTTTTGAGGTTAGAGCTGCCACAATCTTGAACACTGCACGATGTCATAAGAAATGCCTGTTACCAGCAACAGATGCTAAATTTGGCAACTCAAGCAAAGGCATGCAATAACAACCAGGAAAGGTAGGCTGGTCCCGAGACTTGTACATCAAGATAATTTGTGAGTGATTTCTGGTGCCTTTCAAGCATGCATTTCCAATGGTTAGCCCATGACACTACACTTGGAAGCACCTGTAAGAATGTGGAATTCATGCAGCGTATATATAAAGAAGCATGAATATCCTGTAGACTGTAGGCTAAAGACATTGCAGTTGGCTCTCGTTAATTCGAACTACCGGTTCATTCAAATTGATGCTTTGATGCTGTCAACATCAAGTGTGTCGAAACGGCTTCCCTAAACTCAAACTCTGGATAATTTCCAAGAAATTTCCAGGTACCTTCTAAGCCGACTGTAAGTGAAGAAATATGTCTGAAATGGGCAGCATTGCACCTTAAGGTGGGGTGAGACTTACCGTTCTGTCAAAAAATTCAATTTTGAGATTTTGCGATAAACTGATAGAAAATTTCTCTATCTTTCAGAAAATATGTTACACTTGGGTAATCGCAATTTCAACAATATTTTTTTGGTCTTTTTTCGCCGCCACATCAACTGGAAAAGTGGGCGCATCTCGACATGGTCTCTTTGTTTCTGATACTTGCAAAAATTTATTGCTCAGAAGTTCTTCATCAGAAACAGAAGTTTTGATTTTGATTTGGAACTTGGCCTTGTTTGTGGTACATTTTTCAACCACTAGGGCTCCACCCATAACTCTTTTGTCAACGGAAGTTTTGACCAATAAAACGATTTTCAGAGCCTTTATTGGTGTTTTTCTCAAATCATATTTGGAGATCATTGTACCCTTTTCTCGGAAACTATAAAGCATAAGAAAACAAAATTTTTCTCAGATGTTAATCAATGCCATTTACATAACTGGTACCAGAATCAATAGCCTATATTCATTTGTATTTTTCTGACTAAAAAAATTATTCATGGGTTTCAATTTTATTGCATCAACAAAGAGAAAGATTTGCTGGGGGTTTAGCATTGCTAAGCACATACCACAAAGCGCAATTGAGGGGTCCACTGACCCAGGGTGCCAGTCACGCACCTTTCCTTTCCTCAACATAAATCGTCTAAACCTTCCCCTGGTCTTAAGAAAAGGAAAGGCGCATAAACGCCTCAATTTGTAACTGGACCCGACTGCCTGTGATTGAGGTGTCTGCTAACCCAGTGAGCCAGTTACACTTGCGACTCCAGTCTTCACATACAAACACTGCTGAAACTAGGGGAGTGTGGCTAGAAGTGCCTTCACAAAAAGGTACAGTAAATCTAGTTTTAATGCATGAACATTACTTGGCTCATTGTGTGAAAACCCCACCCTCATCAGAAACCACTGGCCAGAATACAGCAAGCAAATGACCTCATCACCCTTACTGGAGCAACAGACCAAGGGCGTCCCCACCACCACCTACCTCAAGGCGAATCACAATTGAGATGTCTACTGACCCAGGGAGCCAGTTATGAGCCTTCACTCCTTCTGCTAGTTTTTAGAAAAGGAAAGGTGCATAACTGCCTCAAATTGTTGGTGAAGACACCTCCTACTCACAGCTTAACTGAGGTGTCCACTAACACAGTGAGCCAGTTAAACAGTAGGATAGCCTACAGTGAAGAATAATTGGGGTAATAGGGGCCAGAGCAGACTCGGTAGAAATATAGCCTTGCAGGGTAAGGTGAGCGTTGGTTGCAACTGAGTAATGTCATGTAAAAACTGCAAGTAGTGTTGAGTGAAGGTGTGTTTACAGAGCCACGTCTCAATGCTCGTAGGTGGACTGACTACGGAGACTGCTAGAGCCTGGTTGCGGAGACCGTGGACAAGCTGATGAGCCAGATCATCTCTGGCAATCCCTGCATGGCCAGGATCCACCTTTGAACAACTGAAGCCAGGCATAGTGTGAGGGGAGCATCACCGAGGCATTCTCTCCAGTCAAGAGAGACAGCACAGTTTTGCCTCAAAACACAAGGATGCTTTAGAGTCTGTGTATGTAGTGTAGTTCAATGTGCACTGCTCGTGCACTGTGCATTGTGCTTCGCTTCATGGGCCAGGTCTAGATCTTATGCTCCCAAAAGACAACTACACTGTTTGCAAACAATCACCACCGTTCCCGGGCAGTGGGCACAAGCTAGCACATAGTATAAATAGTTCACCTCCATAGCCAGCACCAGTCTCCTGTCCTGCCTATCACAGCAGTCATGTTACAGTATCAACAACAAATAAAAGCCTCCTAGCATCACAACAAGCACATGAAAAAAATTTCACAAACATTTCAAAAAATGGCAGACAGTAATTCTTCTTTGTGTAAAGTACAAAATAAGCTAGCAGGTGTATGCAAAACAGTACACTCAGGCTTGTCATAAAGTATGTTTTCTTGACCTGTGAAATTTGCAAGGGAACATTAAATTAGGTTACACTGAGTTCATCAGGTAGGCCCAGCCAATTTTGTAAATCAGACAGCAGTGAATTAGAGTTTCACTTACCTTGCGGTAAACGTCAGAGGTAGAAGTCACTATCGTAGGGCATATAGATGTCACTCCGAATGGTAGAACACCCTTGGCAACCTTGTCAACTGCTTCTCCGATTGTGTCCACATTATGAGAAAAGTCTACTCCCAGGCCTCCTAAAACCATAATTAGAAAATTATCTGGTATCAAACATATTTCATGCACACTGTTTTAAAAAAAGCAGAAATGATGCTGGGATGTGGTAGGCCCAGTCACAATGATAAGATACATCCCTATTTTGTATGAGGATTTAATTAGCTATGTGGAGAAGTGCGCAGCTTGAGCAAGTTTTGAAGATACACATTACGAAGAGAGTAGAATTTTGAACGATCTTTCTGGCAGGAAGGTTTGCAAACCCTTCCTGTAGTGTAGTTTGATGTGGAAGAAGACCAGGAGGCATGCTTGTCGATGATGACAGCAGAGCATATGTTTGCATCTTACCCTGTGTAAGACTGGAAGAAGCAGAAATGAATTTACAAAAAGAACAAACTTTCCGCTACTTCATTTATCGGCCTAACTGGTTAGAGCCTAAGTAGAACAGTTTTACATGCTAAGCATGGAGCCTCGTCCTCTGTAGTTACCGCGCTATGCTTCGTGTGCAACGATGAACCAAAACGCCCAAACATATTCCCTCCTGATACACTATGCAGACTGGCCGATACTTCAAAATTACACCCCTGATCTTGAGTGCAACATACCGTATTGAGATAAAATTTCTTCAAAGTGAAGTGAACACTCCTTCAGAAAAACAAACGTGCACTTACCATTAATTTGAAGATCAATGTAGCCCGGGGCAATGATGGCTCCATTGCAGTCTAGCTGGATGTCAGCAGTAGTTCGCTCATCAAAAAATAAGGGTTCAGGATTCACAATGACTTTGTCTCTAACCCAAAGGTCTTCCACAATCAACTCATGGTCACGTAATATGGTGCAGTTTTTGAACTGAACCAAACATGAGCTCGGCCACTTATGCTGCGCAGAAAAGGTACCCATGTCTTCACTCGCCCCTTGTCTAGAGGAACAAAAAGAAAAATGGTACAAAAAGCGAATCGCACTCGCTAGAAGACAACAAATACTAACTTATTTTCAACATCTTCGAACACCACATAGAGGCGATCAGGTAACAGTGTTGTCCAGCTCCGAACTAGACCGCGGCTGTGAAAATGGATCACTTAAAGCACTTCCCCAAGCAAGTTTAATGGCATGAAGACAAGGTCATGGATACGCACTTGCAGCCACGGAACTTCCTTCAAATACGTTCAACGCTGTCCCATCAACAAATAAAAGACAAGTTTCCTAGAGCTCCAATGAACAGGTTAACGCCATGGGCGCTTAGTAAATAACAGAAACAATACACAGCCTTGTTCGATAACGATGAATACAACCGCTCAATGAGCTAGCAGATTTCGACAAAAGCTCCGAACCTGGTTTCAAAACAAATCTCGCCAAATCATAAGCTTAAGATTCGATCTTAGAAAATTACGTGCAAGAGACAAGCTGGTTCCTAAACGGCAGGAACAAACGGGAAGAAAAAAGAAAAACTTTACCATTCACTGGTCGCCTCGGCAAGTCGGCATTCAATGGTATCGCCGAGCCACAATCAACGTATCGCGATGATTGGTTGTCAGTGCTGATAACTTCGAGAGGGACCCGCTCTTCAGTTGACGTTGAGGTGGAAAGGCATGGAGCACGAGGTCGGCCGAGGGCGAAAGGTATATGCGGAATTAAAACTGCAAAATATGTATTCGAAGGTGAGTTGACGCGTTGTAAAAGCGATACAAAGCCACTTCGCAAGCCACAAACGAAAGCTGGCAAAGCAAGCAGCAGGCACGTGCGGTCTGTGATGACCACTATTTTGACGGGGAATACGGCGTGCAAATAGGAAGGATTGATGCAAGCGGGAGAGATGGGAGCATTTGAACCATTTTCCTTCCTCCATGATTTGAACCATGAAAAACGTCGTGCACAAGGCGTTCGGAAGCGCGTACGACATCGTAGCCTTCAAATTTTACAAGACACAAATTTGCAGAAATATTCTACATACAAGTTCAACTCAAGCGGAGCAGTGACGCTTGAGTTGACAGCGAAGAGTAAGAAGGCGACGTGCGTAAACCCTTCTCCATGAGTTAGAGGCGCTGATTAGACACATTGCACAAAAGAGCTGTTACCAACTATGGCTGGCTCACTGTGCTAGAGGCTTTCCCTGCAATCACGTGCCAAAATAAATTAGTTTTGAGGAAAGTAACGCAATATCTGTCTCACGAATTCTCGGTGGGCTCCTCAAACGTGCCGCGAGGGAAGATTAAGGTGATGGATGGAAAAACTTTATTCAGCAAGAGAATTCGAGGCTCGCAGGCCTCCTGGGTCTCCGCACGACCCCATTCACGGTCTAAACGTTCATGTGGAGTTGGTCCATGACGTATGCGGCCCGGCTGACGGCGATTTTCTGCCTGGCCAGGCTGCCTCTTTAAATCTGGGAGGACTGGAAGGTTACGGGGAGTGAAAGGAGCAAGAGGTGCCGTAGCGTAGGGCTCCGGAATAATTTCGACTACCTTGGTGTCTTTACGAGCACTGAAGTCGTACAGAACACGGGCGCCTTTTGCGAAACGCGGGCGAGAAGCTTGCCAAGCCTAGCTGTCAGATTCCCATAGGCGAGTTGCAGAAATCTGGAAACCAGCTCTTCAGCACAAGTGAACTCCTCCACCATGGCCGCCGCAACGGTTTTGGGGGAAGGTGCAGCGCTGGAGAGTTCCGCAGTCTGAGAAATGCCGGGAGTCTCCTTCATACTCCTGCATTGTGCTGCCGTCGCGATTATGAAATTAAGCACTCTCTCCCAAGGTATTGATTCCTGAAGGGGGATGAAACGCAGCCGTTCCTAGCTTTCTGTAGCTCTACAGCCAAGGCTAGGCAGGAAAGGGAAGGAGACAGACCTTCGTCCCTGTGCCGCGGGGAGAGGATAACTGTGCAGGGCATAAGGTATAGTGAGTTCACAATAGTATAAGGCTTACAACGGAAGTATCTAGCGCTGCGCCCAACTTCCCCCCAAGAAGGGCCACGCTGCCATAGTGGAATGCTTTTTTCTTTGCAGGGAAGCTGACTTCTACATTTCTACAACCCACCTATAAAGCCAAAGGGTACTAATTTGGCAGGCAACTGGATACGGAGAATGTTTGACGCATAGAGCTTTGACATCTCGGCCTATTGCTGTGGCGCAGCTGGCACCAGTAGTACAGGACTCTAGGTTAACTTCAAATCTCTGTGCAGGCATTTTTTTTCTTGTTCATTTTGCTTCCACCAAAACGCAGCCATTGCAGCTGGAATCGATCCTGCAAACTCATGCTCAGCAGCCGAATGCCACTCCCATATAGTCATCACGGCGAGTCTTCTGAATTGGCCAGAATTTTTCCTGTTGATAAAAATTCGACATTTGATTCTTTTGCACATTATTGTCACAGATCTCACTTTACATCAACAGAATTTCTATGGTTCGCCTACTAATTGCCATGGTGGTTCAGTGTGGGTTTGGCGTTCGGCCGCTGATCCTAAGGACACGGGTTCGATCCCGGCTGCGGCAGCCGTAATTCGATGGAGGTGACATACAAAAGCGCCTATGTGCTGTTCGATGTCAGCGCACGTTAAAGAACCCCAGTTGGTCTAAATCAATCCAGCCTCCACTACAGTGTCTCTCATAGCCCATGTCTCTCTTCAGCTTCGGGACATTAAACCCCACAATTTACAATTTATGCTACTGATGCAGCATATCCTCCTCTGACATATTGCCTTAGTCTGTTCGCATCTGTTGAGTTTTAAATTTTTATATTTCTGCTTATTGTACCAGAACTCCCACACTTTCACCCCTCTCCCTCCATTTGAATCATATTATATACTGAGTCTCTCTCTCGATGCCCCACACTACACTGGTTGACTATCAATTATTTCTAATAAAGACATTTCTTTACTCAAGTTTTCAAGTACCTGGGAGCTTTATCAAGCCTTTCCCTTATTCTAATGCCGCCGCGGTGGCTCAGCGGTTATGGTGCTCGGCTGCTGTCCCAAAAGACGCGGGTTCGATCCCGGCCGCGACGGCTAGAATTTCTTTGGAGGAGAAATTCTAGAGGCCCGTGTACTGTGCGATGTCAGTGCACGTTAAAGAACCCCAGGTGGTCGAAATTTCCGGAGCCCTCCACTACGGCGTCTCTCATAGCCTTAGTCGCTTTGGGACGTTAAAACCCCATAAACCAAACCAAACCAAACCAACCCTTATTCTAATGTCTCTAGAGTACAAGGAGCACCACAGGTTTCGACCTGCATAATTCTGGTTGTGCCCAGTGTCTTTGAAATGTTTGACAAGCACTGCATACACTACCAGCAAAGTCTGAAGATGGTCTCCTTGCCTTTTAAATTGTGACACAAGTACATGATTTCTGTGCTCATGGCAAGCCAGATATCAACTGGCTTGTCATGAGCACAGAAATCATGTACTCTGATATCTGCATGGCTATAAAGCATGTTTGTGAGTGAATTAAGTGCATACAAACGCCACAATTATTTTGCATTGCATTGCATGCTGTATCGCACAGAATCAGAGTGAACAATTCAATAACCTAAATCCTATTTAAAGTACTGCCTAAGAGACATACATAAAATATAATGAAATTCACTTTCACTGGGACTTTGTGGTTAAAAGTTTTATTGCTTAGTCAAGAGGAGATTTACGGGCCACTCATGGTGGGAGCTATCCTATATATGCAAAGCATTCCTTGAAGTTTGTTTCAAATGTGGGGCACAATGCACGTTTCCAAAAGAAAATTTCTTGTCTAGTGGAGGCAGCTGTCTCCCCCCAGCCACCAAATCTGCCTGTGTCAGTGTCTAACAGCAGCAGTTGCAGGTACTCTCATAAAAAGCTTTATTATGCATATTACATACACAATTAAGCACCGGCTCGTTATTGCACTTAGCATTTACAGAATCTCGCATCTACTTGATGCACCAAGATCAAAATGATCTAAATCACACAGATACTACACCAGAGAATCCTAGTGCAGAGTCTCAATGCAAGGTGGTAAGTGTGCTTAAGCTTAACAAAGTTCACAAATAGAAAACACTATTAATAACGCTTATTTTTAGAACACTTAGTCACTTGTGCCGCGAGCTTGTCGTCCACAAATTTCTACCACAGTGCTAAGCTGAAGGCATTCTTTTTAAAAAAGCACGACCAAACATGCACAACAACAGTACAAGCTAATAATACAGTCTGCAATACAGCATCAAACGTTAGGCATGTTGTATAAAGACCATTACAAATTAGCACTCTGAAATTTATCGACAGCAAGTAACACAGACATTTGGTATAGACTGAACTAGCTACAGGTTTTTATGGGTGCTCACAGCAGCACACATGCTGATGTGATCACGTGTACATAAGGAAGTTCTTTATGAAAAAATGTGCAAGCATTTTAAAGTCTGACACTCGGTAGACACTACTCGTGCCATAAGCACCATGGCCAGGTGACAGCCACAAATGTCTATTTGACTCAGTAGTGATTAATGCAAAAGCAATTGAAAACTCATGGACTTCGCATTGTTAGCAACAATGGAAAAGCCACGGAGCACGTAGTCATGGCAGTGGTGTGGTCAGGCAGCCAGCCCAAAGCTGTTTTCATAAAGAAAATGCTAAAACACTGCTGCCTAATGAGCTGGAGCTTTCTTGGAGTTTTCTCGTCTACAAAAAATCACAGCCTTTTCCATTTTTTGCTTATTTGCTCTCCTGTGCAGGAAGCAAATTCTTTTCAACCTAAAAAAAAAAAAATGGCCACTTATTAGCCAGTTCTTGATACACAACATTACTGAATGCTGCCTACAAGACGGCTGTTACTGCATTGAGTGCAATGGCATTTTGTCAACTTTTTTTTCAAGCTCTTCCATCTCCTTCAACGCTGTGGCAACAGCATGGCGCAACTTGTGGAACTCTGCTCTCTGCACCTGCACAAACATTCACACATGATGGAAAGCACCAGTGCAGCACACCTTCACAAGCAACATGACAAGTGCATTACTTCTGCTACATAGGAAAAGCAACTACAAAGAGAACTATGTTTAGCAAGATTACATGCACCTGAATCACCTGGAAGCGATGTGGAATACAGCTTATCCAGAACTTTAATTTATTAAACAATGTTGACAAAGTGCACCCAGAAACAAATACCATACTTTAGGGCTTCATGTGCAGGGCTAGTGATGACCTGGCATCACAACATCAATTTGCAAGCATTTCACTTTCTTTTTTTTTAAAATAATTTTCTGCACATCACTGGGGTTTTCTTAGCAGATTATTAGTGAAAAGACAATAGTACCGATGGAATTTCGTTTTTGGTACACCATGGTTTATATGCATGCACAAAGCTTGATAAACATATCACAGTATGACAAAAGCGTCAACTCTGTCTCCTTAGCACTCAGCACTTTTAAAGCACACAGTATAGCATACTACACACAGCAGCTGGCATCAAGCAGCATGGACTAGTGATATCCGGCCACACATTCAAAAGCATTCTGACAAACACTCACTTCAAATGCATGGACTTCACCATCAGATGTCGCCATCTCCATTTGTATGGTTGGCTCGAGAACTCTGCTCAAGGCACTGAAAATGGCAAAGCAGTATGCTAAAGTTTCTGAGGACAGTGATCTCCACACAGAACGCACTTTGTAGAAATAGTAACGTCGACTCTCCACTTCAGACTCTCCAGTGTTGGGTATTTTGGACCCTGCTCAAGGCTGTTGTGATCAATATTACTCCTCCTGAAAAATAAAAACGGAAGAGGGTTAATGGAAAAAGGGGTAAAGCAGATATGGCCTTTGGTAGGTTCCGAATGATATGTGCCACACCTGGATCCGAAGACAACACTCACAAGGTCCCCTGCAAACTCAGGCGGGATGCTGAAAACAAAACAAGGATGACACAATAGCCCAGTTTCAGAAGTGCTACAGATATTAAAAACATACTCTTATGAGCAACTCACCGCAACGCATCAAGGTCTTCCCGAAAAACCTGGCAAAACCAGAAGGAAATGTTGTAGGACGCTAGCGACAAAATCATAGCTCGACATACCTCTTGTTTTAATACCGTGGGAGGCAGTTTCAGTGCAGCTCGAAGCAGTATGTGCAGTGCGGCATAAACTTCATCTAGTGAGTCTGGATCGGCCGAGCGGGACCGCAGTTCATCATAAACACTAGGGCTGACTTCTCGCCCTTCGAAGTCCGCGACGGCAACTGAAATAAGGCGCAAACATTTGCTTTAAAGATAATCAACAAGCAATGTGCTTTTTCGTCAAATAATGCGCACTTACGCCAACAATGACCAATCGAAGAAAATGTCACACCTACAGTAAACGATTCTGAGCTATAAGGACACAGTATTTATACAAATTACATCACGCTACCGCACTCAATCATCTCGTCGGACTATGACCGGCCCGACACTAACCACTGACACGCCTCTTTGGAAGCACGCGATTATGCTATGACCGCGTTCCTTAATCGCTACTTCTTACCTTTTAGCAGGCTGCGGAAAAGCTGTTTTTCCATACTTGGTAACAGTTTTCTCAGGCATTTCACTTCTTTGGGAATCGTAGGCCCCAAAAACAGCGCCCTTTCAGTGATGGTACCAGCTCCCGCCGCCATTTTTAAACACTCCACACAATACGACTCATGTTGGCTTCCCAACTGTTCAGGCTTGGATTGCAACGATTTTGTTTGTAGCTCTTTTTTCCTTTTTTTCCCCATGCTTGCCAAACCAAACCACTCAAAGCCGTACTACCCTTGAATATGTTAATTTACTCAGCTCCTTCCCATGAGTTAGCATTGGTGTCTCTTCAAACAACACATTTTTCACCTACCTTCTTTGAGTTTGCTGCTATGTTTACCATTCTCATTGCCAGCAGTTGTGTAGTGGGGAGTAAAATTAGGGTCATTAGGAACCTCCTACTGCTTGCACTCAGATCAGATTTCTGACAAACGCTTCGAACATTATTATTGTAAAGCACAGTGGGGTTGAGCCAGTTGGCTTTGTAACCAGTAGTAAAACATTTTGTTTGAGGAACCTAAACAAAAGCATTCAAGGACTAAAGTGGCTGATTGACTGAACTCTGTTCATGAGCATGATTTGCAGCCTGAGCGGACTATGCACAAACTTTCTTTAATGCTGTCGATCAGTCCTAGCTTGTGCGAACATCTTATGAAGCTGCCCGTTTCAATTTAAGTTTTATTATGCAACAGATACACCACTTAACAGTGCAAAATAAGAAAAATGTAGAATTTAATATGCAAATAAAACATGAAATATATCAATAAATAACAAAACAAACTCAGCCTTGCCCTCCCCTCTAAAAAAACGATTCTGGAGTCCCTGTGGGTTATATGTTAGGATTCGCTTCAATGCAGTAGGTATTCCACATTGGAAACTTATGCTGGAGTACATGCAGCGCAGTGAAAGCCCACAAACGTCTGATAGGCTTATCACCACTTCAAAATCAAACATTTGACAGAGGTCTGTCTGGCTGAGGATAAAGTTTAAAGTACGTAATTAACACCAACCAAGTTCTTTTACGAAACGTTTCAAGACCTGCTCAATTTCTTCCATCAGGGTGCAACTACAGACGAGTTGCAGCTTAGTTTTGCAACACATGCATGGTCACTGAACTTAAAACTATGGGTCACTCCCTTGGAACCCTTCCTTCTTCCTACACCTACGTTTTAAGTTCAGTGACCTGAGGGTGGACCACGCGTTTTTAAAAGCCAGGCTGCAACTTGCCTGCGGTCACTACCTGATGAAGAAACTAAGTATGTTTTGAAACTTCGTGTTTCTTGATAGAACTTTGTTGGTGTCCTGCTCCTGCCTGTACTGTTTAAGCTGCACGCTGTACATCATTGCAATTTTTTCTACTATAAAGAAACGAAGAGTTCTGTTCAATCGCACCTCATGCATCTTGTCTTGAAATGACCCGCAAGTAATAACAGGTACTGAACACAGATTTCCCCCTCCTTATTCCATGTATCTGTAAAATTTTCAAAAAATATAAGCAAGTCTGAAAGGCTCCCAGAGCACCACATTATGAAAAAGAAACTGTCTGAAGCCGCAGCGGTGATCCAATGGTTTGAGCATCAGCACTGTTAGCTGGAATTATGCAGTTCAATCCTCTGAATCCCCCCGGGTTCCCACCAGTTTGCTAATCCATGCAATCTGTCCCATGGCCTGGCGCTCAGCTTCTTTGGCCTGAAATGCTAGGAAAATGGGTACTTGAACCCACCTAGCGAAAATGGAAAATGCCTTGTGCCATAGTTCTTTTTGGCCTTGGTGCTGCCCTTGCATCATTAAAATTCACCATCATCATCATCAAAGAGGCTGTCCGGCTTAGCCACTTCTTGTGTCCGCAACCATTCCTTGCACCATTCATTTCAGCTTTATGAAAGGACAATTCCAAATTGACCAAATGAAAGGACAATTCCAATGAATTTATAGTTCCAAAGGGATAGGTATAGTGCCAACCCAGCCAAGACCATACAAAAGCATGTCAAGCCTTTGATAACAATTTGCATTGTAATAAACAAGATTAGCAACCAGAATTTAACAAATGTATTTAATAACTGCACACTGACAGCAACAGAAAAATTATTCGTATTAATTTGTGAAAACTTTGTCACATTGGTCACAGAACAGTGCACATACCTTAGCCAGTTTTCAAATACAGTATAATGCTATTAAGTCACCGATAAGCTGCATCACATTATTCTTGCTCACTAGCTACAAGAAACTCATGAAAACGCACATGCCCACATGTGCATGTGCACAAACAGAAAATAAAAGAAGAAGCAGAAAAATTACAGTGCTTACTCAAAGGACCAGCCATCACACCAAAGCACAAGGAGGCAATGCATAAACTTGTATATTATTTCCATATATATTACATGACCAGAAAAAAAAAGGAGGGAAGCTTATCCAAGCCATGCCCTCCTTGGATCACATGTGTCCTAGAAAAAGTGTGTGTTTCGACACACGCCACATCCCAGAGCAAATTCTTCGCCTGTCGGCGGGTGCTTGATGTGGAGCGGGCACTCTTCACCTTCTAGCTGCTTGGCCTTGGGTCCTGCACCGGCACCATACAATTCACATTAGTATACACAGACAGCTGAAAGCAACACTAGGAGGGTTCAGTGGCTATGCCCATTTCACCGATGCACAATACACTGAAGGTCCATTAAGTAGAAATAGTAGTTCCAAAAGAGACTTTTAGCTTGCTTGTTTTTTCACCTTCTTGGTGTCATATTGGTTTTTTTCTTACACTCATCACGTGTACCTTCGTGCGCATATAGAGCCAAACCTCTAAATAGCAGTCATACTTGCACCCTAAAACATCATTAAATTGTGAATTTCATTAAGGTGAGGTTCCTATGTTTCAGCAGTCAAGATAGACATACAGATTCTTGGAACACTTCTGGTAGATGGCCACAGTGCATTATATACAATGCGTTACGGTTTGGGATGATAATTTCTCAAGCTGCCGCGGGTGATGCGAACACGCAAATCAACAGAGACCTGCCTGGCAATGGGTGCTTGGCGATGATGATGACACCAATCAAAAGGAACTAACTGGCGACATATTTAGGAAAAAAAAAAGTCCAAACGAGCACTACAGACTTTTCAGGATGAAGGTAACTGAGCCAAAAAAACTGATATATATATAAATCAAACTACCAGCACCACGTGGTGCCCGCGCTGATGGCAAGCAGCAGGCTTCGCCGCTCTACAAAAGTGGCTAATGGTGGAGCGTGCCCACCGCTGGTTTCATATGCACACGACTGATGGCGGGGCGGTACGTTCTGCTCTACAGATTGGAGCCCATGCATACAATGTACGAGGACTTCGTTAAATCGAAAGTTCAGCACAAAATTACTTTGCTAAATCGCAGAAGAATATGTGGTTTTCAATGGGGTGACGATCGGGAAACGAAAAAATTTTTTTACTTTATGGATTTTGGTAAACTGAGTTTCGTTAAATTGAGGTTTGACTGTATACTAGTTTTCGTCCCTTCAATAAATCCTTCAGCTTATCGTAGTCTTCTTTAGTGTCCCTGTCCCTTTTCTTGTGCTGATATTACTTAAAACGAATACTTCTTTACAACTAGCCCAACTTTTCATTCTTTTGCTTACAAGAGCATTTGGCGTGACTATGGGGCAGCCCAAATCACCGAATTTACGAGGTTCTCCTGTACAAGGAAACACTACAATTGTTCCCCATGCAAGGAATGGAGAATACATGCAACCATACCAACTGGAATGCTACATCACAATACTTGCTGCTACCATCAGGAATCACTGCAGCTGCAGCAGCAATACATCCAAGAACAAGAGGAACCAAAAATAAAATAAATACAGCAAGGTAATGTTGCGCCTACCAGCAGGACACCTGGGCAGCTGCTGCTTAGGCAGATTGGCCACCCGCTGAAAGTCGTCATGGCATGCGTTGCAGAAGTGGGTGGTGCCAAAGCAGAAGAACACCGCCACTGAACAGCAGTAGCGGCACTTGTATTCCAGGAAGTCTGTCCCATGCTTGGGGCACATCTGCACACCCAGAGCCATGACCGGCACAATGTCACTAGCACCAAACTCCACAGCACAGCCATTAAAAAATCCAATTGTTAAGCAGCACAATGCAGCATGCTCAAGCGACATGCCAATACAGGCACTTAGCCATGCAAGTGAGTCAAAGGATTCTGCAGCATCATCCCTAGTACGCTGCTCATACTAGATAAGCTTTGCATCTCTAAGATACGCAGGAAGCTAAGCTGAAGGCTACTCCCAGAGCACCAACCCCAGCATTTCCTTTGAACTCGTTTTTAAATTGCTGGTCTGATGGTGAGAAAATGAAGTAATGGGAAGCATTTCAATAAGTTCCGCTATACTGTGGAAACTTGTACAACCTGGCAAGACAGAGGCACAAACCACACAAACCGTACCTGTGCCCTGGAGATGTCAGAACAGCCACCACAAACAAGTTCAGCTGGGTTGTAATCATCTGCTGGGCCAGCTTCAATGTCGCAACGTACTTCACCGCCATAATAAGCCTGTAAGAAGCACACCCGAATATAATGAAGGTACACGACTTGGCTACAAGCCTACTTCGTATTGCAGTTGTCACCCCTTGCACTAGAAGTTATTGCTAACACTGCTTGAACTGACTCCCACAATGCACCCACCGCCACTTCTGTTGTTGAGAATTTACTTATTTAACCTTGTGTAAAAAATACAAACCTGACCTGCAGGGCCAGCGTTCAGCATGTCTGCCTTATCTAGCTGTGCCTATCACAAAATCGTCAGAGCACACCATTATACAGCAAGCACCTTTTGAGGCGAACAAATCTAAACACCGGTGACATAAATGCAGACAACGCGGGAACGCAACTTGTCGACCATGCGCTTTTGTTGACGGACAGATGGATGTGGGCGTGGGTGTGGACATACGATACGAGATTTCAATGGCAAAAAAAAGATCCATCGAAATTTATCTTCCCTGCACAATGAACCCTCCACCCAAACTGATACCATTTTTTCTGGAAAAAAGAGCTTCATTACGCGAGAAAAAACAGCAAATCAAGAAGATTTTCCCACCTGGCAGGTTGTTGTACAGTCAATCACCAATTCAGTGCTACCAAGGTATTTCTTCTAAAAAGTCAGCATACTGTATTTACTCGCATAATGATCGCACTCGCGTAATGATCGCACCCCCGAATTTTGTAGGCAAAATTCAATTTTTTTATTCCCCGCGTAATGATCGCACCCCGAACATGTCGCTGCAATTTGTCGACGATGTTGATCTAGCCAACGATGATCGTAATTGCTATCTGTCTAACAGATGGCACATGCAGATGACCATCTTGCTCTGTCAGCATAACAGCGGCAGCCGCCTGATGGCTGATGTGCGGTCACACGGGCCGTCTAAATGCAGTTATGCTTAATTGCGGATACCAAACTTGACTGCGGTTATCTCGAATCACGGTTCGCCGTTGTCGCATGGCTCGCCACTGTTCTAAGTTGCAATGCAACGAATGAAGTGACGCGGTGATCCGGCTAAACTTTCTTGTTCTCGTAAATAACAAGCCCTGGGATACTGGAACGTCAAAAATGAATCCTCCTTGAGGATCGCTGGCCTGTACCGAGTTGCTGGTAGGGGTAATAACTGCGATACAAGCTAATTTTACGTTCGCAGCCGCATAGCAGCTGCTGCCGTTGCAGCGCGAGTGACCCGATCTGCTTGCACGCCAGCTCCGCTGCTAAGGTGTCACTGAAATCGATCGTATATATTTATTTTAATATGAAACAATTAGGTTGTCAGTAAGGCAGCGCCATAAGTAGAACATTCATTATAGCGTTGGTCAATTCAAAAGCGCCGTCCACTGTGGCTTTGATACGAAACAAGTTAGGCCTAGCGACGACTAGGGAATACAGAGCGCCGTCGTCCGCCGCGCTTGCGGGCGGCACCATTGCGGTAAGCGCGCAGAATCCAGTGCTCCGAGCATTGCGAATGTGTCACCTAAGTACATCAACGATGCGGCAGGGACCGGAATTTTTCGGCGTAACGGCGGTATAGAATGCGTAGCTTGAGCGCTGCGGGATGTTGCTGTTGTACGCTGTTGCTGCGCCATCGGACGAGATCGAAGGCTGCATAAGAGCATCGTCGCACAGCACTACACACACTGCCTATTTTGATGCGTTGCGCTTGGAACGTGATTTAAAGCGAAGAAAGTACGTTCTTGAAGCGGGCCAGCTCGCGCGCTTTTCGCACTCTATCTTCTCAGTTAACGACATAAGCCGAGATCGCCAAACTCAGTTCGCGATAACCGCGTTTAGCGGCGTAACCGCGGGTAGCACTTGTTTGCGTTTTTGGTGCTCAAAAATTTTTTGTAAAAAATTTACCCCACGTAATGATCGCACCCCTAAATTTGTGCCAATTTTTTGAAAAAGAAAGTGCGATCATTATGCGAGTAAATACGGTATTAGGTAAGCACACTTCTCCGTTAGTTCTGCATGCCACAGGTAGGAACTAAATTACTGTTCATTAGACCTATGATATATTCTCGCTATACAAGATGTTATTGCAACACAGATACAAACTTTTTTCAGGTTGCTGCAGGAAGTATACCTGGTCTGCTCGACAATCCGAAAGCTTGCCAGAAAGGAAACATCTAGCAAGAAGCTGTCAGTGTTCTGAAACAGCTGTGTGCTCAAGTTTGTGTTAAGGGATGTAAGCAACTGAGTAATAGCTATAACATTCACATTTCAACACGAACACGAGCCAATCCCCTATTTTCATAACTCTGAAATAAGACAGAGTGTAAATACATAAACTGACCTCCATATAAGATTATGATGTCACAAGCTTCATTAGAGCTTATTTTATATTGCATTTTAGAACAGAGTGCCAAATGGCACTCGCGCCACTATTTCACCAGGATATTTAGACACTCACTTTGTAAGTTAGGGCTTTGGGTTCCCAAAGCAAACTTTGATACCTCATGCAATCAATGCTCAGAGGAATACAGTACTGGCCTTTTTGCATTTGTAGCAAACGTAGTAAGCATAGCGCTCCATGGCAAATCCGGCTGGATTGTCGTAGAAGCGAGCACCAGCCGTGGTGATGGCCTCGGCTCGATGAAGCCCCTCATACTCCAGCCTCATGAGGGCCTTGCGCTTGACGTCTTCGTACAGCGCTCGGATCGGCTCCAGAAGATCTTTCAGCACTGTATGCTCCATGGGTGCCTGGAGGAAAATAAAACAAAATAAGCCCGTGGAACACGCTATCAAACACACTCACCAGTGAGTCACTCAGGTGACCACTCTGTACTGAACCGAACAGCTTTAGTACAAACTCACAATTGTAAGACTCCAAGAAGGAAATGAAAATAAAAAAAAAGAAAGAGCAGCGCAGGACACAAGGTCACTAAGCATCAATGTTTCACTTAGATTTTTGTGTCAAGATGTGAAATGACTCTCTGCCAACAAAAAAACAAGGGAGCAAAAATGAGCACACAGCCACTATCACAATCTGCCAAGTTTTTCACTGTGGGGCATCCAAATCCACAATGATGTACATCATTTTCTCGCCCTTCCTGACTACTACATTTTCTAGCTGGTACTGGTATGTTTTTTTCCCGTGCCCCGTGAGAAACTTAACAGCTGGGTTCTATCTTTGTCTATCGTTTTGCTGTAGAACAAAGCTCAATGACCATGACGCAAAACCGGGGAACTAGGCCAGTACAGCTAGTGCTAAAAAAAACCAAAATGAAAGGTTTAAAAATGAAAGCCACAGATCACCTCATAGCGAAAGGCATCAGCATTTTTGGGTTACACAAACTCCTTTACTAACTTTTTTGAGAGCCTGATGCCAGGAAGATGTTTTTACCGTTAATTTAATTTAAAAGAAAGGAGACAGTGAAAGGACTTGCCTTGCAGATGGGACAGAGGGAGAAGCCAAAGGTTATCCGTGGTCCTGACCAACTTCGTGAGAGCACTGTCTTGCAGCAGTGGTAGTGGAAGACGTGCCCACAGGAAAGCTGCAAAGTGTCGGCAAAAACAACCAGGGGGAAATTATTTATGCTTGGTTTCAATTTGCTGCTGCACACCAGGAAATGGAAGCCAAATGGGAATGAATAAAAAGTTTAAAACAAATATAACTAAGATATTTATTTAGCTGTTGCACATTATCCCTACCGACATATCCTGAAACATTTTTTTCAGCATGGCCAGCAAACCCGCACAATTTTCGATCATTTGCCAATGAACATCCCGGACAGATAGAGCTGTTCAACATACCTCAAGGGATTGAGCGCCCAGCTCCAACAACTGTTTACTATTTCCTGCTCTACCTGAAATTCCGCACCTCTTTTTAAGGCGGAAGGAAGCCTTTAATGCCTCATCGTTGTAAGCAGCAGTTGTCAACAGAAATGTCACGCTTTTCAGTTGGTCGAAATGGCCGTGACGTCACAGTGCGCGAATTTCAAATGAGCCCAATTGTACTTTGGCTAGAAACCGTGCAACCAATTAAAGAGATGGTATAGCGATACTCCAAGTAAGTTGAACTTAGTTAATGTGTTCATTAACCAATTAGCCTAATTAACCTTTCTAGTCAGACCAGAAGAATAAAAAAAAACGAGTAGGAAATTGGTCCATTTGGGAATCGAACCAGGGTCTCCGGAGTGCGAGACGAGCACGGTAACCACTCCGCCGTGCCAGTTCGATGGTTTGAGTGAATAAAGGCGCGTCTAGTGAATAGTCTAGTGAATACTGTGTCTTTGTTCACTCCCATCTTCCTCCCTTACCTTATGGTGAGGTTTAGGTGTCCACCAAGGTATGCGAGACAGACACATTTCCTTTCCTCAAACGGGCGACGGCGTTCTGCGGACTCCCTGGCAGCGTTGCATGACGCTGCCGCGTTCCACTTAGCTTAACAGCTTAACACCTTAACCACACATCAGTGACACAAGCAGGAACACCGCGCTTAAGTCTTCCGCCTCACCGCACTTTGGGTCAACAAAGTGGCCTCCTGAATTTTTCGCATCACTAACATGCCACTTCTATTTCTCTCATGTTAAAGCAGACAGACGGCTGCTGCTAGCCAGTTTCCCTTATTGTGACTAATGGCAGGTTCCAAAAGGGAGCATAGCAATGCAGAAAGCCGGGTGAACAAGCTTGGCAAATCAAATGCAAGCAAGTGAGCTACACACACAACTACGTATTCCTTTATTTTGCATGCAAAACTCAAGAAACTAAAAAAATCATTAAAAAGTAGTCACTGGAGGAAGCACTGCAACAAACCCTGCACTGGTAATGATGCACAATCTCCAGACTAGAGGAGAGGTAAACCCTCGGAAATTCCCCCAAAAATATTACCTTCGAAAAATTCTTATGGTGGGTGACCGCACAAGTTTCACAACTTAGGTAAATAGTGCTTTGGGGTCCCAATGAATTGTATAAGAGAAGTTGTAGCTGAGTAAAAGGCTACCATCATTTTGGCCACCGTTATCTTGGAACAATTTGAGAAAAGAAAACGATTTCGAATGCACACAAAAAGTAGCTCCAGAATGGTGCACTGTCAGTGGCAAACCTTACCCACAAAGTGAATGACACCTTTCACATCAGCTAATCTCTTTGATGTGTCACTGCAAATTTTAACTCGAAATAGCTGTTCACTAGATAGAAGCTTGCTTGTCATGGCAAAGCAACGATTGTGATTTAGCTGCGTAAGGGTTGCACTCTCCACCTCACTCGCTTTCTACAAACACTTTGGCGCACCTGAATGGCTGGAGCACAGGAGAGGGCCTCAGAGAAGCAGATCATGCACATGTCGTCAGCATCCTGGCGCAGTCCCTTAGCACCGGCACAACCGTGGAGGCACGGCAGGCAAATGGTCTCGCCTTTGATGCCATTGCACAGGTGACCACATGGATGCGTCTTGGAACAGGCATTGGCTGCATGCTCCTGCATTAGAACCAAGTTTCCTTGTCATCGACAATTTCCATAGAAATGTTTAGGAAGAGCGCACCCGAAGACTGAGGACAAATCCATCCAATTTCTGCTCTCGGTTAAACTCAACTCCATGGCTCTTTCTGGCTATGCTGATACTTTTTCAGCATTGAAACATGCATTCATTGCTGAGAAAACTAAAATGGAGAATTTTTTTCTCAGCCACAAGATACAAACTTAAAAGCATCAAGATTGATAAAGACTGTGATCCCCAATTTGAAGTGAATTGTGATGCAGCCTAGCCTCAGGGGTACACATAAAAATACACTCTTGACGTCACTGAAGTTTGCTTGCGAAAACAGTTGGAAGTGGTGACACCGGTACTTTAGTTTTTTACCTTTTCTAGCTGTTGAAAGCTCTGTATTTCAGCGCAACAATCTACAAATATAGGCCAGCTTCTTCTTCAGTGTCTCGTTAAAGAGTTACACAGCTAACAAACTTAGGACATAATGGCTCACCCGACAGTCTGTACAAGTGGCTGCTGCTGAGAGAAGTCCAGCTGCTCCGGGAGCTCCGCAAAACCGGCAAATGCCAGCTGTCGGCACAGATGCTGACTTTCCTGCAGAGACATGCAGGACATGAAGTCAAGCCCTGCCTGGTGTTTTCAGATGGTGTCCTCAGAGTCAGAAGCAGCCACATGGTTACGGGGCAAGAGTGGATGGTTTTGGCACATGTAAGGATCATCAGGGTTAGGTTTAGGAACCAAAGGTTTGGCGAGCTGTCTTGACGTGAGTCACAGGGCAGGAAGCCAGCTATGCCAAGGTGTACTTTCAGGAAGACGTTAGTTCTAGAGGTTCATCCAGAGAGGAGAAAGGTCTGGACTAGCTGACGCCATGCTTACGTTTCCACTGTGTGGCTCCCAGATGGAAGACTGGATGGCCAGGCCCATTCATTCACCCTATGTGCTCCTCTCGCAATTAAGATATAAACCTAGACATATAACATCTGTGCAGGTCCCCAAATCAGTAGCCTAGTAGTTGATGTGCTGTGTTCAGAGCTCCAATATTGTGAGATGCAGTTGAAATTGTGAAACGAGTGAAATTTTTTTGCCACATGTCAGTTGCTGCCACTACTGCAGCACACTATGAAGCGATGCTATCAGCCTATGACATAATCTGTAGTTTGGGACAGGGCAATACACAGCTGCCAACACAAAATAGGATCAGGCCATTGTGTCACCATACCTCGTGTGTTCTCACGAAACTCCACCATCGCTTTGAGTGTCTTGGAGTCGGCTAAAGCCATCACCCAGAAGAGCTTGGTTCGGCCACAGCCTTCATGCAGATCTACTTTGATGGCTTCTTCTTCCTCTTTAAAAACCTGGAAGTGCAAAAAGTGGTAACGATTGGGGGACAAAGCTCTAGAGCCCTGAAGGTTCTGGACACCAAGATCAAGCACATTAATTGTAGGCGCACATGTCCCTGTCTACAGCATGAGCCATGCAGTGTCTGCATAAGGTAAGCAGAACATCCCATTTAAAAGTACAGCTCTTGATATGACTGGAATTTATTACAAGTGTCTGGCCACATAGAACAGGCAATCGTTAGTAGTGGGCAAAGTGCCTTTTAGCACCTCCTTCATTGCCTTGCAGGTAAAAAGCTGGTACTTTACATCTGTTCTTTCCAGAACATTATCTTGCAACTACTGTTAGTGGCGCATTTTGCGAGTTTTAAATGATGTAATAGCAGGCCATTTATAACACCTTAACTTTTCTACCCTCAGCTTAATGCTTACACTACATATGAATGCCTGATATACAGTCAATATATAAACAATTCTAACAGTGATAAGAAAAAATGCTTTGAAACTTAATAAGTAAAATTCAACTACGTTGGCAGCCTGAAGAAGTTTTCACATGAATGAAAAAGTTCATTTTGAAAAGCAAAATTTTTGCGGTCAGCGCACTGGCAACTAAAAGGGCTTCTGTAAGTACAAAAATAAAACATGGGAAAGATCCCACAATACCATATTTACTCTCATAATTTGAGCACTTTTTTTATTTAAAATTAAGGCAGAGGGTTAGCTAATTGCGTGGAGATTTCATAAACAAGTCCTAAAAAACCCTACACAGGTCACAACATGCAATATATACATTGTATATTGCTTCCCATATGTGGAGCCCTCAACTCGCACACCTCAGTGGCAAAAAAAAAAATTCTTATTTTATTTTTTCACGTTACCCCTAAAGTTGACAAAACTTTTGTTTCATAAACCTGAATAAATTAGGGGTGAGCAAATTACGCGAATAAATACGGTATACGTTTCAGACACAGCTACATCAGCAAGAAATACTATGGATAGACATATGCTGAAAAAAAAAATAGCTGCTGGTTGAGTTGAGCGCCTAGTGTGTTCCCTTCCACTCATGCTCACCAAGCTTTCTCGTCTACGCTCTTGCCGAAAAGGTGGCACTACAGCTCCATGTTTCTGAGATACAAAAATGACAGTTAGGCAATACAGACACACACATCACTGCAATAGGCGTCTTTTTGTGGTTATAACTGACAGGTCTCCTAAATTCTGCCCAATTTCTGCTTGACGGTCGTTTACTGCAGTACTACATACCTCGACAGTGTCCCATTTTTCGAACCAAGTTTGTGCTGACGGTACTCAATGGCAGCATCTCAAGGATCATGGTACCGAATGTGTATTATGTTTGCTGCTTAGATCCTTCATAAAATTCAAGAAAAAGTGAAAACTAACAGCACCTAATAGTGCAAAATAAATAGAAGCAGGGAGTTTACTGAAACTTCAGAGCTCCAATAAAGTAAAGGCCAACAAGCTAACTTCCAATGACAATCTTGATGGCCTTTCTCTGTGCTCTACTGACCTGGCGTTGATGCGTCTTTGTCCTTCGATGCAAGTGCAAGAAGCGGTCGCAGTCTGCGCACACATTTCCACACACGTTGCACAGAATGATGGCCGGTGTTTCCCCATCATCATGGTTGTCACATGTTGGCTGAAGGAATGAAATAAGCACAAAAAAAATAAAAGGAGCATTTGAAGAAAAAACAGGCATCCAAACACAGTAAACAACAAACATGAACAAGAGAGCTGAAAAAAAAACAAAACAAAAACAATTAGCATACTCCAAGACATCTGTGGCTGAAAAGCATGGGTGCGGGTGTGGGCAAAGCGGGCAGCATCAAAATATGAGAACATGTCCACATTGCTAGATGTATTCGTGCTAGAAAACTCACTCAAACAGCCTTTTATAAGTACACAAAAAAGTCAACGGATACATGCGAGCACACACGCATGCATTTTACTTCCAGTGAAATTCCGCTGGTCAGTGGTGGGAATGATGAAGAGCATTTTGAAGCAGGCTTTGCAGCAGAAAAAACATTTGTTTGTTGCAGATTCTTAATCTTTTGTAGCAGGAGCCCGATGCTGACAAATGAAATAAGAGCCTAAATTTATATACGCCAAGTGTAAAGGTGGCCGAGTACTCCGCCACACCTCTGACAGCACAGTGGCGAAGGAGTTCTGCTGCTGCTGCACAAGGGCATGAGACTGAATCCTGGGCACGGAGGTCAAATATAAAAAAGGGGCAAAATACAAAAACAACTGTGCGCTGTGTGATGTCAGCGTGGTCTAGGGAACCCCAGGTGGTTGAAATTTATTTGGAATCTTTAACTCTTTCCCTACCGCACCCATTGAGCATCGTTAGCCCGCTAACGATCATTTCATGCCCCGATTTCAGAACCTTCTGCGTTGCTAATGACCACGCTGCAGATGTAGTTTGTAGGCCAGGAACCAAAGTTTGGTTTCCGATGTAGTTTTCTTGTGTCCTGCGAGGGGGCACTTTCTAACGCGCTCCGAAGAAATAAAGACGCGGACCTATGCTCATTGCTCGCCATGTTGCCCGCAGATGACGCCTTCGCCGCTCGACTTCGGAGCCTTCCGTGTCGCTTACAGGCACGATGCGCATCGGGCTTGTAGCCGGAGAACTGAAGTTTTGTTTCTGATATAGTTTTTTTTACCGATACAAAACGGCATTTTTTGAACGCACTCCGAGGACGCGGTACCATCAAAGTCGCTTGGCAGCCTCTCCATGCGCGACACGCGCTCTAAGACATAGCAAATCTCAGACTCCATTTCGTCTGCGAGTGATTTAATCGACGTCCTGTGCAACAACGAGCCTGAAAATGTTGTAAGGTGCTGATGATGATTCAGTTTTCACATCGGTGATGATGAAAACAAGCCTGAAACACAGGTGGCCGTGCTCCGATGCACAACTATAGGGTTTCCAGTTATTGTTTTGTAGCAGCAATACTATTCAAAATAGAAATGAGTTTTTTTTGCAGATAGTGGCCAATAGAGTAACAAACATTTTGCATATTTCAAGAAATTTTGAACATTTTGTTCTTTTTAAATACAAGCGTGTTTTGCAAGTTTTGTTGAATTTTTTTCTAAAATCTCGTTTTTAGCAAATAAAATTTTTTGTTGCAACATGGAATTTCTTGTTTAAACTTATATTAAAAGAAAGCACCTTTATTGAGCTCTGTTTTCGGGTATTTCAATCAATATTGAATGCAATAGTTTTTACAGAAAAAAAAATGTACTGAAACCTTCAGAAAATGGTCATTTTCCCCATGGTAGGGAAAGAGTTAACTGTGACATCCCTCATTTTTCATGCGCAGGTTTAGTGAGTTAAACTCTACATGTACTGACTGCCTGCCCTTGCCAGACCACAAATACGTAAACACAGGGGCACTGCTATATACTGACATGAAAATATAAATGTGACATGAGAATAATTTCGTTGCACGGGCTAGAAGTGCACTAGACTTCCCAACTTCACATGGCTGTATGATACAAACTATGCACACAATAACAAATCTAGTTCATATACTGAAGCTAAAAATACACAGTGTTCTTTGGATGTGAAGTTGCGAAAACAGGAATACTTCTTCCCATCGAAGATTTTGTTACACTGAAATTTGTTAATACTACAAGGTTTAACTGTAGCAGGTTTAATGCAATGCCGGTGTGGCGGTTTGTCACAATTGGTGCGGTATTCCCACCACAGAGTTGATGCCTTTCTTTCATACAGAGGGCAACAAAAGCCCCAATGTACACCCCAGCGGCTGTTTTGGTCACACACAGGAAGCCCTGAGTAATTTCTGCAAATGCATTGACCGAAATGAGAAGGAATACAGCGTAGTCAATGCACACCCTGCCAAAATCATGCCTCCGAAGGTCAACAAATGAAAATGCATCAGTAGTGTTCAACTGCATTTTGCACCAACAACTAAGCTAGAAAGATCCTAGTGCCTTAGGAAGACGTCTCACCCTGGGAGGAGCTTGGTCACCGCGACCTTTGACCCACTGGCCCGAAGAAAGCTTCTCAACATGCTCCTGGTCAAGAACACACAGGGAGGCCAAGGCAAGCCACAGCTGCACAGTCAAATGAAAAAGAAAAATGGAGTAAAAGAGAAGATACACAAGCTGGAATACAAAAATGGTGCTCTATAATGATTAACAAAAAAAAGCAACAAAGCGTACTGTTGGTGTTTTGAGGCATTCAGCAGGAGTTCGGTATTTTTCAGCCAGCTTGGTCAAGTTGAGGATGTTTTCAGCAATGGCCCCCTTGGTCACCTTGGCCCACGCCTCTGTGAGCTTACCCTGCAACAGGATGTAGAAGCATGCTCAACAAATGTGAATGTAGCTTGCTTCTCAGCGGAATAACAACAGTGAGGTTCTTAGCATAAACCCCGCCTATCAGATGGCACCACCATGCACTCTTATTGCCGTTGATGCCGCCAGAAAACTCCAAAACATTGACACTTCAGGCCCTGCAGACGGTGAGCATGCACATGTCTTTAAAGGTGTATCATGGGAAAAGTAGGAATTCCCTGCTGTCCAGAAGAAACCTGGCTAATTATGAAAGATTAAACACCCTGCCTATCCAAAGTGGTCACCCAAGAAGTACACGTCAGTGCTATGCAGTACTTGCTGTATTTACATGAATATAAAGCGTTTTTTTTTCTCCTCATTTCACTGGTTTCTGACAGAATCTCGCATTATGTTCGGAACCAAGGTATGAATATAACGTTTGCTTTTTCTCGCTGCACTTCAAGCTGCAGTGACCTTCACCACAAGACTCACGAGCTGCTTGAAAGAGCCAACTTTCCAGCAACAATGGGGGCCGCACAGCACGCACGGGAAAGACAAGCTGGTTATTAATGCAGAAAGAAGGTGGTCTGGGCTGCTGAGAAAGAGAAGGCACACAAAGAGTGGAGTGGAGCAGGGAAAGAAATGAAGGCCGAATGGGAATAGGACTGGGCAGCACGAAACATGAAGCAGCAATGCAGGTGGTGACGGTGGCTGCTGCTGCATGGGAGACAGCATGCATTAACGTGCCGAAGGCTTTGCTGCACCCATTTCTGAAGTGGCGATTCTCATAAATTATCAACCCATCCACTGCTTCCGTAATTTTGTGTGCAGCCTCCATTTTTTTTCGAGCCTTTGGCCGTAGTCGGCTTGATGTTATACAGTCGACGACCGATTTTTCGGACTCTCTAGGGACCGCGAAAACGACCGAAAAATCGGGCAGTCCGGAAAATCAAATTTCACCGAAAAAATCACGAACTTATTACCACTATGCCGGAGAAAGCGGTCAGTTGTATTGTACACATTCTAAAGCTACTCATGACTATATTTCTCCGCGCGAAATACCGTATAAAAGCGTATAAGGGCTGCTTTTTATTTTTCCAGATTCCAGGGCCAATTTTCGGGGTGCGGCCCATTCATGCAATGTGCGAAAAAAATTTTTTCTTAAGTAAAAACACACTAACCAGGGAATGAGCGACATTTATTCTACGTTCAATCGTCACTCGCGAAGTATTTAGACTCCTGAGCTGGTGCTGCGCTCTGGTGCACGCTCATGCCAAAAGAAGCCGCGCAGCATGTCCGCTGTCAACGCGTAGCCGTTGTTCTGAAATTCCATCACATAGAGGAGCAGCTCTTCTTCCAGTTCAGGAAACTCGCACGGCTTGCCTCGAAAAGCGCGCTTTTTGCAGCTTGTGTTTCTCTTTTGGTTGCACCATCATCGGACGCACTTCTCGGCCAGGTCGAATTTCCCGCCCGCCGCACGCTTACCGACAGTGTTCGAGAGCTACCTCCCAGCCGTGTAGCTTAAGGTGCTTGCCCATCGCGCTAAAACTGTGAAGCTCGGCAGCAGCACGCGAAAGCCACTATCACGGCGAACGCGCTAACACGCATGCTAACATGCCACGAAAGGCTGGAGCTGGCGATACTGATGCCGACGTGAACAGCGGAAAATCGCGACGGAGAAAAAAGTTGATGATAATGATCACGGCGCCATGCATAGACGCCACTTGGAAGCTCCGGTGCGCGCGCGTGACCTCCGCGAACGGCGCAGTGCCGGAGCAGATTGCGGCCGCGATATGATCCGGCGGCGCGCCCGAAGCGCGCTTCGATCGCGGAGGCCACGGCGTGCGCGTAGCCTCCGCGATCAAGCGCTCCGCGATAGTATTCGCGTTCCGTGTTCGGGACTAAAGACTCGGCACAGATGAGTTCGGTGAACTCAGTCAGACTACGGTTCAAGTTCATGCGGCGGAAGACATTCAAGGACAGTACGAATTCGAAAACACGCGAGCGCAATGTGCCGACTCGCGCAGAATTTCAGCGTCGCAAGAGGCTCCCTTTAAGATTGAATTTCGTTTTGTTTGATCAAGTTTTCGATATCTCCTGCAGTCTGAATTAATGAGGTTCCACTGTACACATTATATGGCGGCTTGGGTTCTGGCGGAGAGTGCGAACGAGGTCCGAAAAATCGAGTGGTCAGTTGTGGTGCATCCGAAATTTCAAGCGCTCTTACACATTGGCTCTATGGGCCACGTCGCGGTGCCGCGAAAAAGTCCGAATAATCAAGCATGTCCGAAAAATCAGGCGTCCGAATTTTCGGTCGTCGACTGTAATCATTTTTGTGAGGTCTGACACTTCCCCTTCACATTATATTTTTGTATGCTTCCTTTAGCCAAGACCTCTGGCATTTCATTTTGGGTTCTGTGGAGGGAGGGCAGTTCCGCACTCTCATGCTAGTGCAATCAGGACAGTGCAGTCCTCATACAAGTCCCTCTGTAACCTTACAGGTAAGGGCACCTACGATAAATGAAACCACTAGAGACTGTGAAAATTCGAAGGGACATGACATTCTGTACAGATGGTGTGTTGTGTGCGAAACTGAGAGAGGCCCCCATTCAGTGAAGCTTTTTTTGAGTAATGGGCAACACAACATATAACACAGGGCATAGCGACACCGATTCTTACATTGGTGCACATCACTGTAGCAGCAGCACCCCTCACACAAACCTCGGTGAATTCCTCGAGTCTGTCAAGCATGTCACAGCTTTCTTGTATTCTAGCCCCTTCTGCAAAGAGCTACACTGAAGCTGCATACCGCATCAGTTCTGCAATTGAGCTTGTGCACAGGCAACTGTTAACTCTTTCCTAACTGTTAATGCCACTCCTCACTGCTTGGGTTGTGTACTGTGCAACTGGCAATCGCAACTTTAGAGATGCGCATGCCACCGCTCCCTGCTCGTGATGTGTACATGTGACTGGCGACAGTATGATGACGATGTGCGGAGGGCTCTTAATTAGTGCTCAAAGGCGTGGTCACAGCACGCGCGTTCATATCGTCCACAGTGGCGTGGGAGTATTCAAAGCACCCAAAGTTCTGCAAATTGTATTACACGCACTCCAGCAAGGAAATTTTATAGATTTGTATCATCCTGAAAATAATATCAACTGTGGATGTATCATCATGATTTTACTGTGCGTACTTGTCACAGCTGCCTGGAAAGCACTTACTACTACTGTCACTGCAAAAATCCCCTTTGCCTACTCACCGCAGCCATGTCTCTGAGAAGCAGCACGATGCCCTGTGCAAGCTTCCTGGCAATGGTGCCGCGTAGCCACCACCGAGCTCCCAGGTGGTCGCGGGGGTGGATGGCGGTGGCCAGTGTGGCTGCCTGTGAGCGACCCCCTTTGGAGCGGGCCTGCAGGGTCAGCGCCTTGGCCACACATGCCAGTAGCACATCCAGGAGGCCCACCCGGTGAATTTCCAAGGGCGCTACGCCCTCTGCGCAGTCAGAATCGGGACTAGGGCCACTGCTCGGAGGAAGGCCGTATTCGCTGGGCGGCAAGCTTGGCACTCCAAGCACCGAAGCCAGAGTAAGTGGAGGGACCTCGGGAAGTACTCGTCGCAGCAGGCTAGTTACCTGCGAGCACAACGTAATGCTTCGTTTCGCTACTGTTCTAACCAAACTTAAACACTGCACAGCTGGTGGTCATCAAATGAAAACTTGGTAGTAACTAAATTCAGCCCAAAACCACCAGTCTGTATACAAAGTGAAATAATTTGATAAAGGTGAGGTTGGACAATAAGGTTCCCACTTGAGTGAAGGCATTAAAAGTAGAAAAAATGTGTGCACAAAGCATTTGTGAAAGGGAGCTCCTCCTATTCCTGTATGCGGCCCGTGAGACCATATAGACCAGATTTTTTTACCCTCGCACGCAGGCTGCGGGCGCGCTCCTACTTTCGACACCAGTCGCCATCTGTCGGCGCGCGCGGCCCGAGGGACTGCGGGTCGCGGCGGCGCCGCGCGTAGAACGCATATGTTTACGTGTTCGCTTCAGCCGTTGTGCTCCATCAGCTAACGTATGAGGGTGTGTACTGTGCGTCACTACTCACATTTTCCCTCTTCCAGACAGTACTGCGGTTATCTTGTGCGCAGTTACTCGTTAACTTGACATCCGAGGGTAGTCGACCAGGTAGTGCGCGACTTGAAACCGGCACTTCTAAGCAGATTTCTGCGCTGTCGTGTCGTTTGTTGTCGCCTTTTACGTGCGATATCATCTATGATAATTTTATGCATCAGAATGTAGATCTATTGATTTGACTCAGTGGAGTAGTAACTGGACAGGCAAGCTGCAGACTGAAGGTTGTCCCTACGGAGCGCGTGTTTTCGATCACCAGTACGTGTTCGCCATGCTTGCGCTGAGCTTGCTCTTGTTCCCATTAAACACATTTCATGCACAGGATTGTAAGTACGAGCGCTACCGATTTCAGCTGCTTTTTCCGCACGCATGTCAGAGGCCATCTGGGGGGTAAAGGTTTATCTATAGTATCTTTCTGCTGTTGGTATCTACCTTAGTTTGGTTTGGTTTATTAAGGTTTTACGTCCCAAAGCGACTAAGGCTATGAGGGACGCCGTAGTGAAGGGCTCCGGAAATTTCGACCACCTGGGGTTCTTTAATGTGCACTGACATCGCACAGTACACGAGCCTCTAGAATTTCGCCTCCATCGAAATTCGGCCGCCGCGGCCGGGATCGAACCCGCGTCTTTTGGGCCACAGCCGAGAGCCGTAACCACTGAGCCACCGCAGCGGTGCGGTATCTACCTTATAGGAAAATATGTGCGATTTCATTACATTTTCCGCACTTTGCCAAACGGCTACGCAACGCTCTCACACGCGGCGAGAGCTCCTGAATAAAATAACGCGACTTCGGACCTCAGAATTAGCGAACGCTGGATTAGCTGCTCATATCTATTCAAGCTTTGATAAATTAAGCGAAAGTACGTTTTTATGCACCAGGTTGCACAAACCATTACAAAATTTGTTTTCTGTTGGCGCTGCAACTCAGTTGAGCTCACAGCGGTAATCTGTTGATAAAATAGCGCGAGGACAAGAAAACCCTGTTTGTGGAAAGGGGGGGGGGGGGCCTTATGGCCGGCCGGCAGGAAGGAATAAGAGTGCATGGGAATTGGAACTGCATGCTAGCCGCACACCTAATGCTTGATATTGAAGAAAAAGTTTCTTTGCGGTGGAGCACCAAGACGGAATTCGATATAAGCACGAGCACGTTCTAAGCGCCGGCACAATTAACCTGAATGTCAAACTAAATGTCATTAAAACGCGTCAGTGTTATCACTTTGATAACGTAAATACTTCCTGCAACACAGCCACGCAGCGGAAGTACACTCTTAGAAAAAAAGGTAGTGAGAACGTAGTAACGGCTGCTGTTACAACCTTTTTTTAACCCTTACTAGCTATGTACTATGTTGCTACGACCTTGTCACTACCTCAAAAGAAAATTAAGTAGTAACAAGGTAGTAACATCTGCTGTTACTGCGTTTTTTAGCAGTTACTACACATGTACTACCTCATTATAACCCTGGTAGTATCCATTACTACCTTGATCTGGAAATGGATGATCGGAATATGCACATGTACGTATACTAACATTCCCGGTGACATTGCTAATCAATGCCCCATGTTTTTATATAATGAAAAGAGTTTCCTAATTGGCAGCAAATCTAACAAAATTGCCAGTGCTGTTTTTTTGTTTTCAATACAATATACGCATTGCGTATGTGTTCCATTCTTTAGTTTGATTTCTTAATTGCACTTTTTCACCAACCCCAAGCTATTGTGCCTGACTTGTGCTAATGTTTCCTTCTGGTTTACCACAAGATGCACAAAAATGGGCGTTGAGTTTCTGTTCTCATGTTCATGCACTCCTTGTGACACATTAGAAAGTCACCACAAAGTCAGGTATTCATGTCTTTCGACAATAAAAACTCAGCAGAGACTCTTTTTCGTTAGCACAGAAGATTTCCTTATGTCACTGGCCATCAGCCACTGAAAGGTCCGTCTCAACAACATTGTTGTCCCGTGCGAGAATGTAGATGCTGCTGCTACATTTACACGCAATGGAAAGAACAAGAAACAACTGTGGCTGCACATATCACGCCACATAAGTTAACAACTGAACGTCTGGTGGTGTGGCGTTGTGGTTAGCGTGGTAGGATAGATAGTCTAAGGTCCGCGGTTCGAGTCCTCGTGAAAGCGAGCATTTTTTCATTTTTTTCTTTTTGTTTTTGCTCGTTTTTTTTATTTTGGCTCTTATTTTGCACTATTATTATCTTATAGGCTTAAGATCCTAATGTCAAAAGTCATTAGCTTTCTCCTTAAGGTGTTTTCTCTCCAGAGATAGTAAATGTTACTACCTTGCAGTTACTACGTACAGTTACTACCTAGGTAGTCATATATGTGACAGTCGTTTCTACCCCAAAATGTAGTAACCTCAACTACCTTTTTTTTTTAGAGTGTAAGCTCGACAATGTTTTTTTAGCGCCCGAAGCGCGGCTATATGCAGGCGCGGCCGCGGAACTGCCGCAGCCCCGCAGTTCCCAAAGAAACGCCCGCACCGCGGCGTGCCAGTCGGTGCAAAATGGCCGCGCCCGGGAGAGGCTCAAAATTCTGGTCTATAAAATTCTCCTGCAAAGTAAAACAACTTCAGAACTCCCATGTGATAAAACTGCTGAACTACTTATAAAACATGGCTTCCATACTACTCCACAAGTTTACATGACGGAAACCGACAGTCACCAAAACCAACGAGCACAGGGATTTTTTTTTTTTTTAATTTGTGTCTTCCCTTCCCTTCTCTGCAAAATACTTCACAAGTTGCCATAATTTAAAAAAAAAGGCAGGGAAAGACAAAAGCAGCTTCAGATCTCTCATTCTTGCCTGGAACTTACAGCCATCGGGAGAATTTGACTTAATGATTATGTAGCGCCCGGCGACGCTATAAAGCGCAGGCGCTGAGATCGGCGTTCCCGCGACAAAAGAAAATAAAGAACGACAGCGCGTGCTCGGAGCGCACGCCCGGCACGCGCAGTTCGGAACTAGAAGCCTGCCACGCTGGTCGTCTCTCTGGTGCTCCGCTGCGACCCCGCAATTCTTCAACAGTGGTGACCTGGCGAACCGTGCCTTCTATCGCAGCGGCGTTCCAGCATGGCGTACTGGCAGCACCCAAGTTTCGACCCGCCGCTCCCGGCGTTCCGGCCTGCAGGCGTCGGCGGGTGGTTTGCCCAACTGGAGGCTGCGATGTACCTGAAAGGCATCACCATCCAGCCGTTCAAACACGAAGTCCTTTGTGACATCCTCCCGGCCGACCTCCTGCGTCGGCTCACCTACTCTGCTTTCGGCGGCCGGCCATACGATGAGCTGCGTGCGGCCGTCTTGGCGTACTTCGGCGCCTACTACGTTCCGCCGCCGCTCTACGACGCAGCGGACCCGTTTTCGCCGCCGCCAGCCTCTGGCCCTGCACCGGCCTCGCTCGCGCCCACGCAGCCTTCATCAGAACCCGGCCCGCCTCAGCAGCCCCTCGCCGCATCGCTGCCACTCCCGTCCAGCGTCTCCAGCCCGGCTGTCTCTCTCGACGCCACACCAGGTGGGATCCGCACGAGCTCCGCCTCGCGTCCTGCTTCCACTGCTATCCGACCCGCGTCTCTGGCTCTGCCTCCTTGCGCTTCAGTGGCCTTGTCGCCAGAGCCTCCTGCAGCCAAGGACGACTCTGCGGCAGCAGCCGTGCCGAGGCTTCCGGCATCTCCATCTACCTCGTCACTACCGCCAACAGCTCTGCAGGCCACTTCTGTGAGGTTGAAGCCGTCGCCCGCTGATGCTAAAGAGCCCTCGACCACGACCAAGCCTGCTTGTCACACTCCCAGCCCCTCAGAAGGTCCGCAGAGCACTAATCGTCATCAGGAGCAGGGTGAGAAGGCCAACCCGGTGACAGCAGTAACAGGCATGGCGGTTGCCACCAGCCCCACTTTGCCTGAAAAGGTTCCTGACCCGGTGTCAGCGCTTTCTCTCAAGCCCGACCAGTCCACTGATGTGGGCCCTTCTTGCTCCCCGCCGGTGTTTGCATCTTCAAAGCAGCTTGACACCGCTAGCTGGGCCGCCACCTCATGCCCATTCCCGGTGAGCCCATCTATCCTTCCTATCGCGAGACGCGCCTGCAAGCCCCATCAGAGCCCTGTCGCTCACAATGCGCAACCCGCACCGCTTACCATGGCTCTCTGGGCATCTGCCAGCTTCGCAAGTGACTCTGCCTCCGCGACAGACGACACAGCCACCGAAGGTGGTGGCCTGCTTGCGGCATGGACGCGTTTGGGCGGGCCCCATCCAGCACTGCCTGTGGTCGGAGCACCAGCGCATCCCGTTCCTTTCGATGCTCATGTGCCGGACTTCTGCCCTACTTCTCCAACTAGTGCTACCAGTATCGAGTCGGCCATGGCTTTCCCGCCAGATGGCAGCCACCCGTTGCTCACTCCGCCTACGCCTGCCTTGAAGTTGCTTCGCCGCCTCGAGCACCATCTGCCACACCCTCTGGGGCAACGTACTGCAAACGCTCGCAAGACTGGCCGCCGGTGTATCTTCAGGCTATCCTCGAGCGCACTGTCAGCCCTACCAGTTGCCGTCAATACTTGTTTCCGGCCATCCCGTCGCATTTCCTGGGTGACTTTTCATGTCGGCTGCCGCTGTCATCACCATCCCCTTTCTGCATCATTCGCCCCTTGCGCAGCAGCCAGGCTCGTCCACCTGAGCCGGCGCACTCCACCCAACTGCTCTTCCCGGCCTCTGACCTGAACTTACCGGACCTTGTAGCGACCCTGTGGGGACACTGTTACTCTAGCTGCCTGCTTGCCTGCCGTGGCTACTCCATTTCTGCCCCGTCGGCACGTACATTCCGACGTTCCGTCTAGGCGGGGGGCCCTGTAGCGCCCGGCGACGCTATAAAGCGCAGGCGCTGAGATCGGCGTTCCCGCGACAAAAGAAAATAAAGAACGACAGCGCGTGCTCGGAGCGCACGCCCGGCACGCGCAGTTCGGAACTAGAAGCCTGCCACGCTGGTCGTCTCTCTGGTGCTCCGCTGCGACCCCGCAATTCCTCAACAATTATATTCCTGTGGCTTTATTTTTTAACAAATTCCTTGCATAGACAGAAGATCTGTAGCAAATTACAACTTAATTAGGCTGTACCTAGGTGCAGCCTAATTACAGGAAACAAAAGTGCAGCCTAATTACAGGAAACAAAATAGTTTCTCTCGTCATTTTCATTTTGGACTATTCTACTACTAGCACTAAAACTGCATCAAATGCCCATGTTTAACTAGGAGAACCCAAGAATTCTCTAATATATACCAAGAATGCAATGTAATTTTTATGACTTCTTGTCTGATTTCTTTTTATTTCTGAATGCTCTGAGCATTTCTCTTCACATCTCCATCTGTGCTACATACTGCCAATTACACCCACTGCAACAATTTAATCCTGCTGTGCTGACTGGGTTTCTAATGGCTTTCCGTACTTTGTTCCCTTTTCTACACAGCTGCATTTTTGTTTTACACACTTTTACTGTGCAATCTTATGTAAGGGCTGCACCCTTGTTTTGGACTAGATAACTGAGAAAAAAAATACAGTTATACATCTTTTTTTAAATTTGTGTATCGTCAAGATTCACAGCCGAATGTATATAAAAAAAATAAAATGTTCAGCCCTTACATGAGTTTATATGGTATGCCCACTATACACAGAAAGTCCGAATGCAGACCCTAACTACGGGACCACCTTCTCAAGATGTATTTTTTTGTAACACACTACAGATGCACTAAAATAAACTGATTCGAACTCTGATTCTGAACCGCCCGTACCTGCCGTTGGACCCGGGCAGAGCCCGTGTGGAGCAGACTGAAGATGTCACGCAGCAGGCCGGCCTGCTGGGAGAGGTGGGCCCGGCCAACGGCAGACCCGCTAAGCGCCAGCACCATGGAGAGCATCTCGAAGCAGTAGGTGTCTCCGCCACCCCCTCCTATGGCAGGTGGGTGACTGGCACCACTGCCACCAGCCATGGCAGCGGCTGTCCTCTGTGGGGGGCTCGGCTGTGGACTGCAGAGCAGTGCCTCCCACTCCTCGCGCACACGGCGTGCCTCCTTGCGCAGGGCAGCCACTATGTGCGAGCACACCTGGTGCAGAGGCAAGCCAGTCATGGCGTCAGTGAGAGAAGCAGTGCCAACTATCTCTAAAATCTAGAAGAGTGCGGTGAGGGGCTAGTTGGTACGACATTATGAGAACAAAAGTAACTGCGCAAAAGGACGGGACAAGAGAAAGAGAACCACACGGGACAAACGCAGACTGACAACTGATTTATTCCACCTACTCCTCTTTCCTTCAGCAGCAAAGCGCATGCGCACCAACCACAAAAACAAAAAACAGAAGCGACACTCATCTCGTGGAATCAAGGAACTCGAACTCCTTGCGGTACAGGTGTACTGAAGCATCGCTAATGCACTTATCAGGCCCTAACCTCGCGATTTCCAAGGCCTCGATAATTTCTCGTTCTTTCTTATCCCTCGAGCGTCCGATAATCTTAGTCCTATCGAAAAGCGGATTACAATCTCTGTCATCATGCTTGCAAGTGTGACAATGCTTAGGCAGATGCTGCCCCCTTGAATCTTCTAAGGAATTTGCGTGCTCTAATAATCTAATGTTGACGAAGCGGCCAGTTTGCCCTATGTAGAACCTACCACAACTCAGGGGAATCTGGTAAATTACATTGCATGTACACTGGACGAACTTATTCCTGTGGTTAATGCCACACTCAACCTTCTTTTGCTTATCTTTTCTCGCCAAATTACACGAACGCGACAACTTGCAAGGTGCAGAATAAAGTGTGGTTCTCTTTCTCTTGTCCCGTCCTTTTGCGCAGTTACTTTTGTTCTCATAATTATCTCTAAAAGCCTGTCCATCCAGGAAGCAGCTACACTCCTGTTTTGCTTCAATAAAGTCAAACCTCGACATAATGAGCATGAATATTAGGAATTATTGGCTCCCAAATACTTTTAATATGTGCATCTCTTACTCTAAATATCAAGTGTGGTTTGCCATAAAACGAATAGTCAAACCTCGTTAATTCGGCCCCCGTTAGTTCGGAAAATCGAACAATTCGGCCTCACTGCTCCTTCTCACTAGATGAGTGACTAGTGATAGTGCTGCAAGCATTTGAGCCATGGTTCACACTTTATCTCACACTTGCCAACAGCATCTCATAAGATATAGGGGCATGAACAGTTAGTAGCCAGGCAGTCGGCATCTGTTAGTGCCTCTTGCACCTATTGATAATGCCCCGGAACCAGTGGCATGGTTGGCTGAAGCCTTCCAGTAGACATCCTGTGCTCATGTCGACTGTAATGCAGGAAAGCCACCCTAGGTGGCATTGGACCTACCCCCGCCACATGCTGGCAGAGCTGTGCAGGGGAGCCAACCTAACGTTTGGTGCTCGGCTTTATGCGGCCTACACAATCGCCACGAGCTGCTTTGAAACGGCACTAAAGCTTTGAAAAAGGCCTTTCCCATTTGCCGTCCTTCCATTGACTAAATTTCACTTCTCCTGCATGAGTTTTTTTCCAGAAAATTTTATACTGAAAATTTTGGCTATATTGAACTATTTTACAATTTTTTACCTGTTCCCAATAACGAGGTTCGACTGTGCTGCATGCAACAAGATGCAAGCACAGTTGTAATATTTTCAATAACACAACTGGTATGAGTAATCGGCATATGCCACACAAAAATGCCACACAAAAATAGCGCAAGTGAAAAGGTGGGAAGGATGAACACAGGCACTATAAAAAGGAAACCGTTGTAATGATGTGAGCGACAAAATGTCTAGCTATGTCTATAACAAAGAAACAACATGGATGTATTAGTTTTATATCCCACTGAAAAGTGTGGGTAAATTTTGAGAGATGTCATAGTAAACTCCAGGTTAATTTAAGCAGCCTATTTTTTTTTCTTCTTCTTCTTCGAACACTTAAAACTACTCCAGTCTTATACTACTTTGTCGAATTTTCAGACACTGCAAAACTGTAAACACTGTAAAAACCGATGTTCACAGGAGAGGGCACATAGGACAGGGATGAACCTGCCCAAAAGTTAACCCTATTTGCCTGCTGAATGTACATATAACTGACCTGCTTCTGAAGGTGGGTCAGCTTGCTTCGGCTGAACAGTATGCCAACCATGTGTTCCTTGAGGTCGTTGCTGGTCTCCGGCCTCTCGGGACTGGTGGCCTCATCTCCCATAGGCCTGGCTGGCACATCTTCTTCAGGACTTTCCGCTTCTCCCCCAAGGAGCTTGCCGAATACCTTCGTGGCAAAACACACACACATCACAGATGAATCACGACTCAGAGGGAGAGAGAGTGATTAAAGGCCAAGTCACCACATCCTAAACTAACTATAAACCTAAGCAAAACAAAACGCACTAAATGTGCAAAAACGCAATATTCACAACATTGGAAATTAACAAAAACAAAGTGATAAGGCAGCATGAAACAATATGTGAAATAAACTAGCCATCTTCAAAGAGTTTAATGTTACAAAATAACAGTGTCAAAAGCAGCCACAAGAAAGCAGTGACTAAAACTGTACCTCTTGCATTGTTATGCTGAAATCTGTACATTAACTTGTGGCAAGTGAACAAGTCATAGAAACCAATTCTTTAATCTATCATATTGAATTTCAAAGCTATATCTAGGCAATAAGACCTAATAAATACTGCCACAGTAGCTCAGACAAATGCCTGCACAAATGATTGAACAAAACAGGGCAATAGTATTCCAAAAGAAAATGCAAGTGTGGCGCGTTGTAGCCTTTCTCAGCCTTAACTGAAATAAGAATGCAAAAAAAGAATACAAAAAGGGAAACAGAGCATGCCATGGGTGCAAACTGCAGCAACTGCCTGTAGTGCATTTTTTTTAATATCTATGTACAACAAACCTAGTTCACACAAAGCCCTGACTAGTACTATATGGCGTGCATTCCGCTGGTAGAGGAGGTAATCTGGAAAAATATTCTTTAAAGATGTTGCCATCAGTGGAACATAATAGGCTAAAGCAGCAGAGCTAAGCATGACAGAAACTGAAATTTGTGAGCCTACTTCCAGTTAATGTTGGTTTCACATGCATGGCTGTCAAGTATACTCAAAGAACCGAAAAATGGGATGCCCTTCTCCAAGTTCCTCTCAAAACAGTCAAATATCGTATTTATTCGAATCTAGGCCGATAGTTTTTTCAAAAAAACGAGATGTAGAACTCTTATGTCGGCTTAGATTCGAGGATTTCGTTTCGAGGTTTCGTATTCGTAAAATACGAATAAATGTAGCACGCAGGTGGCGCCCCCACAAAACGCCAACGAAAGACAGCACTGTAGCCGTTGCTATCCGTAGCCGTTGCTATCCGTAGCCGATACTGATCAAAGCACACATGAGCACTGGCTGCCATTTTGGCCTTGTTCTGTTCTCGTGCGGTGGCGTGAGCACATTCGCAGCAGTGAAGTTTTCGTGCGTGGTTTTTATCACCAACACCATGGCACCAAACAGGCGGTGCCATTATAGTGCCGCCTTCAAGCGGAAAGTTATACTCGCTGCAGAGCAGTCGTCAAATCTTCAAGCTGGGCGGGACTTCGGCGGCTGATCCCGGGCTGGCGTTGCATATGTCTCCTCGCCCAAACGCCAGCCCGGGATCAGCCTGAGCGGGTTCCTGGCAATAAATGTCGTTTGCGTGCTGTACCTCTTGTTCGCAGTTGTTTTTTCGGCCGGCCTACAATCGAGGTAAGTTTTTTTTTTTTCTGTGGCCTTCAACTTTCGGGTCTCGGCTTAGAATCGTGGCCGGCCTAGATTCGAGTAAATACAGTACATGAGCATGCTTCACAAACAAACCCATTCTATTTTCGTTGGCAAGGATGGCACTAAACTGCTACCGCAACCTGTTCAACACACCCCGACAAAAGTGAAAGCACCATCCCAGTAATTCCAGAATACCACTCCTAGAGAGTCGGTGACTCTAAAAACACGCTTGAATTTGCTGCAGGTAACACCCAGCCAAGAGACACAATCATTGGGAAGATCCCTGGGTAGCCCTACCTGCCAAGCACACACTACACGTTATCTCAACCACTTTGGACCAGTGACTGGAAGGCACAGATTGATCCCTGTTGCAGCTATGAACTCGTCCTACAGTTATTCCTTGCCACTGAGTACAAAGGCTGTTTTAGTAATTAAAAATGCTTCGGCCCTTTACTTTACCTCCCTGGAGTAAACAGAGGGGCTCTATACTGACGCACCTGGGAGGTGAGCAGACGGAAAACTCGCAGCGTCTCAGCTTCACAGTTGCGCTGCTGGATGTAGAGGGATCGGCAATCGCCTTGGGTCTCTGCGCCTGACCCAGGGCCCTGGCCCAGAACTTTGACCTGGCGGAGCCGCAGCGTGTTGTCAGGTCCTCGGAGTTCCAGCCTCCAGACAGAGCCACTGGCGGCCACCTGGCTGGAGTCGGGCAGGACACAGCTCAGCCAGCCCGCAAAGCGGCCCTCCACATCCACCTGCAGAGCAGCAGCACGAATAAAGTGGCATGCACAGCAAAGTCACACTTCTAAGCCACACTTCCAAAAGCCAAAACACACTAGAACTAAGGAAAGTGCAGAATGAAATGAGAAGCCCTAAACTGAAAACTGCACTCAAAACATACCTCAACCGCAACATAACTTCCACTTTTATACTTCAGCCAATCCACTGACTTACTTCAATGACGTCTTGGAGAAGACCACTAGCTCAGAAACAAGGCCAATTTGCAGGTACCGAAGGCTGCACACCTTCGAGAACCACAATGCAGTTGGTTTCTTTTTCTTTCTTTGCTCACATAATTGTTTTTTACCTATCCTACATGTATACTTGCCACCCCTAAACATTCCTTTAGTTGTTAGTTAAGCCTTCTTTCATGCCATGTCTGTGTGCCTGTCCATGTGCACAGCTGACCTCATCTGAGATTGCGTAGTAAATCAGCTAAGCACTTGCCATTCACAACAGCTGCCTCACAGGTGAAGTGGGACGATATGAAGCAAAGCGCGTGTAATTCACTGCCAAGTAATCAGTATCCTGCTTGCATTATTTTCATGTGGAGTTGCTAAGGCCGTGCTAATGAGTCAATAAATGAGAAACAGCACATACATGAAGCATACAAATAAACAAATTTGTACATCATGAAAGGCCTCCTGATGCTCATCAGTGCCTTGATTTTATGCAAGGCCTAGCATTACTGCTCGGAGGCTTTAGTTTTGTGCTGGCAGTTGATACTATGAGGAAAGAGGCAGTTAACTCACATGAAAAGTGCAATGCCACAATGTTTCACCGCGTTTAGATGAACAGAAAAATCGCAATAGGAGCCTCGAATAGTGAAAGTGCGATGTAAATTGAATTGAACAGCAAATACTATTCGCAAAATATTTGAAATTTAGTATATTCACACACCCCTAGATAGAACTCAATTTCAAAACCCAATTTCAATTTACACTTTTTGTGACAGCCTGCTCTTTGTCACCAATAGGACTGCCGAGGACCAGAGCACTAGGCCTCCACAGCAGAGTGCCCATAAAGACATGCATAATTTTAAATAGTATCAGACTTTAAAAAGATGGAATAAAACCGCCTCACCTGCTTTAACTTCTGCACTTCATCCACGTTTGGGCCAAACTTGAAAGTGATGCTATTCACTTTGTTCTGAAACAATGCAAACAATAATTACAATGATTATGAAACCAAAGGAGCGCCCTAGCAGGAGCTACACAAAAAAAAGGGGGGGGGGGGGGGGGGGGTGCAAACTGGGGACTAACCGCAAGATCTCTGCAGTTGTCCACGTGGACACACACTATGGTGGGCCGCATGTGGGGCCCACAGATGAGCGTCAGGACCTTAGTCTTGTTGCGATCCTCGTCCCCTGACTCCCAAAAGGTCTCTGTGGAATTGTCACAGAGGCTGTTGGCCATGGCCTGTCGACTCGACGCCCGCAGCTCTACTGATGGAGTCAGGTCGCGTAGTACTTCAATCCTTGTCAATGACTGAGCCTGAGTGAAAAAAAAAAAAGATTGTTTTGAAAAATGAGAATGGAGCACGCTCTTCACAGGAAGTGAGCACATTGAGTCAAGTGAGCCGTTCCGACAGATATGACTGGGCAATTAGTCACTAGAAATAAAAATGAACAGAATGAGCCAAAAAGAAAAAAAAAAATGAAAAAAAAAAAAATGTTGGAAGCACTGCAGTATGCTCCCAATATTCTTGCACCTCAAGACATTGCCTTCTCTGTTCTGGCGTATATTGACAGCTTGTCCTGTTTCCACACAAAAAAAAACACCTACGATCATAAAGGAAGATTATTCTGCTTGGAGACAGCAAACAAGACAGAGTACATAGGAAAATTAAGAAGATGACATACACTATTACTTGCAACTTACAAAATTTACAGTGAGAACAAAGAGCTTGTATCTCAAATACAATCATAAAAACAGCAGCAATTCGAATAGATCGAAAAAACTGACAACAAAAGAAAAAAACTAGTAAACCTGGGGTGGTATTCTCCCGGTGTCGCCTTTTGCGACATGTCGCATTAGGGCGGGGCCTAAAAAAGTGCGTACAGTTGCTCGAAGAAATGGAAAACGCCGCCGGCACTTTCGTCGGCGGTCCGACGAAGCAACAATTTACCACTGCTGATTCACTAGCAACAGTAGTTTCGTATCTTTGATAGCAAAAATATTTGCCATCACATGATGTCTAAAGTTCAAAAAACATTTGTAAATTTAATATAAACTCGCTTTACTTCATTTAAGTCTATAAAACACCGTGAAAAAGCTCCAAATCTATTTTTGTTTCATTCCGGATGGTTGTGCTAGGTTTCGGCTGCGTTTCGGGCAGTTGCAGACGGTAGCAGTGCAGCTGGAGGTCCCATTAGGCTTGCACGCTCCAGAATCGAGAGCGTATCTCAAAAACTAGGCTGAATTGCAGCTTAAACTTTATCGTCGAAGCAAGGTGAGTCATAGCGAAAAGCAACAACACCAGTAGTTGACAGTAAACATGCCGACCGGAATCGCAAGCACTGCTGAATTGGCTGAAGCGTGCGGCTCTCGCTTGGAAGGACGCCGCTGTGTTTTCACGCTAAGGGCGCAAAAGCCGCAACTGCCGCAATACTAAAACTTTTTAATGTTCAGTTGTAGGTTTGTAAAAGTCGTCACATTGCTTTAAATCCTCTTTGGCTCGTGCAGACACTGTTTCGTTGCACTAACGTGCATTAAAACGCCTTGAAGGTTCATGTAGATGCGAGCGCAAGCCCTGCCAAGGCCATCTCTTTGCAGCGGGCAACGTCTCCTATGTCGTCTGTTTACGACGGTGCAAAGTAAGTTCGCATGGCGAGTGGCAGTCGGGCTCAGCATACAGTAGCCACAGTGCTATGCTCTTCGACAGCCGGTAATGCCGCCCACAAGATTCGTCGGCCAAGACAAACTGGTCGCGATGTCCGCGGACACGCCACTCTTCTTCGCAACTCAAAAATCAGGCAAGGAGATTGGGATCCATGGCATCTAGTATCAATTTCGTAGCCCGTCGCCTGCGCAAATCGCTTCAGCGCATTCCGTTGTTCGACTCAGCGTAGTAAATTGGGGCGACGTCACGATGACGTAGCAGGAAGGCGGATCGGTGTCGTCACACCGCCGTCACCGCGGCTCGAGCCAATCAGCGAAGAGCGAATGCGACATGCCGCAAAAGGTGACACAGGGAGAATACCACCCCTGAAGTGATTATGATGCATGCAGAAAAGACATTTCCCTTGCTAGCAAAACCGGAGCCAGTTCATTCACTGACCTATCGCAGTATTTTCTTATGTGATAAGTCACACACATTTCCCAAGGTCCTAGTATTTGTGTTTGAAAATATTTCTATTTGTTATCTTTACACAGCTGAACAAAGATGTGAAGCAATTGAGGTTTATTGGGTTCTGACTTAGTATACACATTACAATATTCTTTAAATGAAACGATGGCACATCAATTGTCTCAGTGAAACAGAGAGTTTAGCTATTTGGTACATTGTCTCAACCAATTGTCTCAGGCACAGTATCTCACCTGATGGCCTAACCCGTCCCCTGTTTCTGTTGGTGCAGAGGATGAAGTTCCAGCCACGGCCGGCAGCTCAGAAGGAGCAGTCGCTTCTTCTTCCGAGTGAGACAAGATGCGCGAGATGTTGGAGAATACGTGGCTGCGGTGCAAGAAAGCGTGGTCTGACGGCATGAAGCGCAGGCGCCAGCACTGCATGGCCATCTGCTGCAGGGATGCGCCCGCAGGTAGGAACACCATCAGGTCCGAGATGGTCTGGAGCAGAGTGTGGAAGGCGGAGCGCAGTGGCCCCAGGCATGCCTCGCCCGCCAGTGACATGTCCGACAGTGGATGCTCGCAGGGGGCCTCCTTGTCCTGCAAGTTCCCATCACAGATGTTGTGCAAGTTATTCACTGGTGTGAATAGTTTATTGAAGTTTAACGTCCCAAAGCGACTCAAGCTATAAGGGACGCCGTAGTGAAGGGCTCCGGAAATTTCGACCACCTTGGGTTCTTAACGTGCACTCGCATCGCACAGTACACGGGCCTCTAGAATTTTGCCTCCATCGAAATGCGACCGCTGCGGCCAGGATCGAACCTGCATCTTTCGGGTCAGCAGCTGAGCGCCATAACTGCTAAGCCACTGAGGCGGCTATTGTGTGAAATTTTACTCTAATTAATGCTATAACTAACTGTGCAGCTATCCCCATCACAAGCTCTGCTGCAACACTTACTGCAAAGGTACCATGCTAACACCCTACACGACTGCCCTATGGTTATTAGTTTCAATTTGTAGTAGAAATGACAGCCACATAATAAATTAACAGCAACATCACAGAAGCCCGACTACACGAGAGATGCTGATCTAAACTTGCTGCCATGGTGCTCTTGAATGCTGCATGAATTATGAATTTGAACACCTTAACAGAATGGAAGACCTTGAATTATGAAGACCTCAATATCCTGATGTCCAGAGTGACCATACTGTAACAAATGGCTAGAGTTCAAGGACTGCAATGTAATTACTAGCAATAAGAACCATTGTTAACAATGGCAGCAGAGAAGCTTACCCCCATGCCACAACAGTTGCACCACATGTAACCACAGCAGTGGGATGAGCACGTGTTTCCCAGCAAAATTTTTAAGACTTTAAATGGCGACCATTTTACCAATAAAAGCTAAGAAACATAAATACCCTAATATAACACAGACCCACATATAATACAAGGTGCAATCTGGGGATAGCAAAAATGAAAAAAGTTTTCATCTGCACATAATGCAGGTGTAGACAGCTCTATAAAGGCATTTAATTACATTTTATTTTTGCACATTAGTGCATATTGTCGTCAGGTGTACTATCTGTTTTTTTAAATCTATAATTCAAGGTTTTTGTGAAGACGGAAGGTTTTTATTCTTTTTGTCTGAAGCCACCTTGATGGCTCAGCGGTTATGGTGCTCGGTTGCCGACTCTAAAGACGCAGCTTTGATCACGGCTGCGACAGTCGAATTTCAGTGGAGGTGAAATGCTAGAGGCCCATGTACCGTGCGATGTCAGTGTACATTAAAAGAATCTCAGGTGGTCGAAATTATCCAGAGCCCTTCCCTACAGCGTCTCTCATAGCCTTAGTCGCTTTGGGCGTTACACCCCATAAAACCAAACCAATCTTTTCGTCTGCAGTGAACTAAATTCTAGTTCAATATGACTTAATCCTATCTGAAGTGAAACAAGTCGAAATTCCTACAGTGTCTCTCACAGCCTTAGTCGCTTTGGGCGTTACACCCCATAAAACCAAACCAATCTTTTCGTCTGCAGTGAACTAAATTCTAGTTCAATATGACTTAATCCTATCTGAAGTGAAACAAGTCGAAATTCCTACAGTGTCTCTCACAGCCTTAGTCGCTTTGGGCGTTACACCCCATAAAACCAAACCAATCTTTTCGTCTGCAGTGAACTAAATTCTAGTTCAATATGACTTAATCCTATCTGAAGTGAAACAAGTTGAAATTCCTACAGTGTCTCTCACAGCCTTAGTCGCTTTGGGCGTTACACCCCATTAAACCAAACCAATCTTTTCATCTGCAGTGAACTAAATTCTAGTTTAATATGACTTAATCCTATCTGAAGTGAAACAAGTCGAAATTCCTACAGTGTCTCTCACAGCCTTAGTCGCTTTGGGCGTTACACCCCATAAAACCAAACCAATCTTTTCGTCTGCAGTGAACTAAATTATAGTTCAAAATGACTTAATCCTATCTGAAGTGAAACAAGTTGAAATTGAAGCTGCCCGTTCTCAACACTATGACACTTCATTGAATTTCATAGAGAAAGCATTCGTAGAGCATGAGACAGTACCTGCTCAGAGAGCTCCTTCTTGTGTCCTGCGCCTTCTTTGCCTTCAGCCTGTTCATCGGACCTCTCAGCTGCGGGAGGAGACATGGCAGCCACCAGGCACCACAACAGATCGTGCAGACAAGTGGGCTGTGTGACGTTGCGCAGCAGCCAGTTGAAGGCCTGTCAGTGAGACAAGCCTAGTTAGTCTCTCACTTCTGTGAGGCGCAGGTCATGGCATTCATGTAAATTTTATCTTCCACTCCAAAAACAGTGCTTTCTACTCATGACAGACAGAAGCACGCACATAAAAAAAAAAGTTAACGCACAAAGTGTGTCATCATTCTGCTGAGCCCAACTGCATTGCTAGTTAGGAATTTAAAATGTCTAGAAAGGCTTGAAGGCTACACACAAGAAGACTAAGCAAGGAACACAATACAGCACTGGTAGTTTGCTTACAAAAAACAATGAAAATAATAAAGAAAGAGGACAGAAGTAACCACATACTTTGAGATTTCGGTTTCAATCTTCCTCAAGGGCGAAGTAGTGGTTATGATAGCTTACATTACCTATCAAAAATTAACTGCCATTACACGTGCAATCCCTGTTAAAAATGTGCTGACAAGTTTGCAACTGACCTGTACAGTTTCCAGGCATCGCTAATGAGGTTCCTGTGTTACTGTTACAGCTTCAGGATTACAGAAAAAGCAAAAATAACAGTTTTCCTCACTACATAGGACTTTAGAACCGCAAAAACACCACAGATGCCGCAGAACATTTTAGTTAATCACAAAGTGGTCTGCATACGTTTGACAAAACATCTTGTACCATTAAGCTTACAAGGGGCCCATAAAATGCATAGCTACATGACATACATGAGCAAATAAAGCAATGAAAGGGGATGGTTCATAATTTATTACTTACGTATTAGGCGCCACTTGTTTACAACCTGTGACCAGGACAACAAAAGAAGGCATGACACAAAGTAAATGCATCATGCCACTTCCACAATTTTGCTGCCCCAGAAACAGGCTGTAAACGCATAGCGCTCGGTACCTAAATTATGCACGAGTATCTCAGTACAGCAACAAGGCATTTTTGGTGCACCAGGCAACAATCCATACTGGTTTTTCTTCAGCAGTTCCTTGAACTGACGAGTATATGTAGCAGTGCAGGATAAAGTAAAAAAAAATGTGATACAGCACAAACAAACCTGCATGGAATAGATGCGACATGTAGCTTTTCTCAGTGACTGCTGAATAGCGAACCGCATGCTCTCGAGGTCGTGCCGCTGAAGCACGAACTGCATAACTGGTCGCTGAACAGTCAGGTCTGTGGCACAGGCTTCCGGCTCCACTGAGACCAACTTTGTAAGGGCTGCTGATGGTTGGCACAGTATGGATGACATGCCTGCAGCAAAGAACTTTGTTGTCTCGGGCATGTGCTCAACACAAAAACGCCAGGAGTCTGGCCCCATGCTATGATGTTAGTAGGCTGGTAATGAACCCTATTTAACACTGCTGATTTGATCACAGTGCAGTAGTTAACACAGTCCCATTAAGATACCTAGTAAAGAACGACCTGAATTAAAAGCGATCATATTAAGGTGCATAATCTTTTTCAATTCTTTGCGGTCTCTGCTCACTAACCATTGTAGAAAGAAATGATGCTACTTTTGCTGATCATGCTCAATTAAACATAAAAAAAGCTGGCCGCATGAATTATCCTCAAGTTGTAGTGAAATGGGAGCTTGCACGCACCTTCACTCCCACTGCTGTTGTTCCTTTTCCGAGGAACGACCACAGCACGTGCCTCCTGGATGGCTACTTCTGCTAGGTCCTTCTCTGTCCAGTCCAGGTGTGTCAGCCCTACAGAAACTGACCGATGGAACATCCTGCCCCCAGCCTTTGCTCCAACTGCTGGACAGAGTCCGGCCTCATCACTCCTTTCAGCTGCAAAGTTGTCTTCCACAGCCTCGTTCCCATTGAGGGCTGCCACCAATTCAGCGTCAGCCTCAGCGGTTTGAGAGCTGGATGTGCCTGGCTCAGAGGGCACAAGGTCCTCTCCAGAAGACAGTGCATCCGCAGAGAGGCCCAGTGTGTTGAAGTACTGAATGGGACCAGCCACTGCAAACTGGTTAGAAGGCAGCAGCGTCTCTCCTTCGGCCAAGCTTGGCAGCCCACTGCGCCTAGACCTCATTCCCGAGCTGGACAGTTCCAGCAAGAACATGGCATTGCTCTTCATGTTGTGATGAATTGTGTCCTGAGCAGAAGGTGCAACTCTTGCTGCCGCAGAAACAGAGCCACTGCGGTGACGGCCTCCAAGAGAAGAACGCTGTCCCCCGCCTGCCTGGCACAACTTTTCACGACACCGCTCACACAGCAGGTGCGAACTGCTACTTGAGGGCCCGCCATCACCACAGCTGCCAGTCCAACTATTGCAGAGAAGGCCATTGAAGTTCTTTGTGGCAGCACCGTCCCCGCAACCAGGATGGGGCTGCCTGATCTGGTACGAAGATGCTGGCACGAAAGTGAGCCCACACAGCTCACACACCGATTCTTTCTCGCCAACAGATGCTTGGCTGTTCACCACTGCCGACCGGTAGCCACGCTTTTTCTTGGTTTTTCGTCGCTCAGAACCCCTGACGAACGCCTGCCCGAGGCGCTGGAATGTTTTGCTCGTGGAGAAAAGACTCGGAAGAACCACCTGCTCCTTGATGGCCTGTTTGCACACACTGGTCACCTGCTCCCAGAGCAGGACAAGGAAACGTAAGGCTCGAGGCAAGTCCACAGTCACGTCTTCTTGACCAGAACCTCCTTCTTGTGTGACCTGGTCAGACGTTGTGGCTGGAGCAAATGCCCTCTTTGATTTAATGTTTTCGTTCAGTGGCTCGTTGGACTGCAGTGTCTCTAGCTGCTGCAGCTGCAACAAGCTCGGGGAGGTGACCTCAACGGAGTGTCGGAAACGAGCTTTCTGCTCCTTTGTCGGGGCTGCAGCTGGCACGGTTCTCTTGGTGATGCTCTTACGAAGGTCTGGATTAAACTTCAGGTACGAGGCGCAGGCCATGGCATCATGAACAACCCCTTCGTGCCAAAGAAAAGCACAAAAGACTGCCCTCAGACACTCTGCCACAGATGGGGACAGACCCTGCCGGAAGGGTTCCGTAGCAGCGGGGCGTTCCGTGTGTTCCGAGTGGATGCGCTCTCTCTTACCGCGAAGCACATGTCGCGTGCCGCCTGCACTGCTTCTTTCCCGGCGTGACATTTTTGGGGAAATACGTGGACTTTCTTCCCGGCTCGAGTTACTGCCAATGCTGAAGTGGCCCTTCATGCTAGCATTAGTCGCTCCTCCTTCAGGACTGGTCTGGGTTCCCGTTTGAGTAAATGACTTCAACGACGAGGTTGGTGAAAGGCTCTCCTTTAAATATTAAAAAAAAGAAAAAGAGAAAAAGTAGTAAGGCTCAATGTCTGCTCAACATGCCACAACAATGCAAAAGAAGTTAGTGGTGACTACCTTTTTTGGCGTGCCAGGAGTGCTCAGAGGACTGTCTGTGGTACGTTGTGTAATACAGCCGATGCAGCCTGTTGCTGATGTGTCACGAAGCTCCCGAAAAAAGCTGCCCAAGTGAGAACTGACGCTGCTTTCACTGCAGTAAGACAGAGAAAACGTGTCAACCAAGAAGGACAACTTGCACATCACAATCAAGTACAACAGCCTAAATTTCACTGAAATCTACAGAAATTTTTTCTATGCTTCACTTGGCAGTTTAACCTTGTAGATTTGATACACACATCTAAGAGAAAAAAAGAACTTTTCTATGAACCAGATTTCAATCATGTTTTTTTTTTCATGTAACCCTGACACAGAAGTAATAAATAAAATAAACCACTAGGCTTTCACAGTTATACTGACACTATACAGAGAATAATGCTCAGTATTTTCTTTGTGTTCAAGGGGATGCCAGGAATGCATCAACAAATGATGATCATAGTAAAGTCTGCTCCAATATGTTAATGTGAAATGCTTGCAGAAGCCAATGCAGTGTTTTAGACAAAATTTTTCCACCTCAACTTAGCCAAGCTCCAAATTAAAATGTCCCCAATTTTGAGTGTGATGTATTTATAAAGCCATTCCATGCATCCATTTCATACAAAGTAAAACACATCCACTAATGTTGAAAGCCATCTCAGTTTGTCATGCGTTTTTCACTAAGAAAATAATAATGATATATAAATGAACTGTTTATGAGAAAAGGAAGCCGGAGTAAAGGTACCACTCTTGATGGACACCTCAACCACACCATGAGGGAGAGAAAAAAGGGAAAGGGAAAAAAAGAGGCACCACAGCAGAGAGCTCCGGATTAATTTTGGCTACCTGAAGTTCTTTAACATGCATTGACACAGCACACAGGCGCCTTTTGCATTCTGACAAAACTGCGCATAGGCCAGTAACTTGAATGCGAATCCACCAAATTCCATGGCTCGTTTTGACCAGTGGTATTGATCGGTGGTGCAAAAAATTGCTAGCGCTAAACTATGAATAAGTCTACGGACGTTTCCAGATCGTGGAAGAAATGCTGATGCGTAAGTTAACCTGCTCTTGTAATGACTGGTTTAGCGTCAAAAAGTGATCCATGTGCCCCCATGTGCACTAAACATGAAATGAAAGAATGAAATGAATGACAAGACTAGCACTTTAGCCACATTCTGGGCTTTCAGAGGAGACACACAAACTTAAGAAATACCGTATTTACTCGCATAATAGGCGCACTTTTTTTCCAGAAAATCCGGCTCAAAGTTCGGGGTGCACCTATTACGCGGGGTAAAATTTCCGGAAATTTTTCGACTCGCAAAATTGAACACACCGCGTAAACGCACTCGTGTACGGGCCGCACCCCGTTTTCGCGAAGAAAATGTTAAAAAAAAAAAAAAAGATCCGTGTAAGGGTCGCACCGAAACTTTCCACGACACACGCGGGAATAGCCTTTGGAATGCACGCGCCAAGGCCTCCGCGATCGGCTCCGGCTGCGCGCAACGGGCGCTTGATCGCGGAGGCCACACACGCGCGCAGGAGCTTCCAGACGCCGCCCACGGAGGGCGCCCAAGGCCAAGCTCATCATCATCATCATCATCGTGTTCCTCCGCCGCGAGCTTTCTCTATCTATATCGCCATCAGCATCTCCAGCTCGTTCTTTTTTTTTTGTTGTTGCTTTCAAGTGCCGGGATTTGCGGTAGCGCGATAGTTATCGTGGTTTATGGCTTTGCCGCGGAGCATTGATGTTTTAGCTCGACGGGCAAGCACCTTAACAGCTACACGGCTGGGAGTTTGCTCTCGAACGCGGCAAGCCAAGCGTGTGCGGCAGGTCAGAAAATACGACGCGGCCGAGAAGTGCGGCAGTTGCGACTGCGGCGTCCCTAAATTTTCGTACGCGACTCCAAGCGCCGAGGTTTTCATGGGCCTAAGTCGGGAACGTTTCCGGCTGGAGATGAAGCTTTCCAAACAGACGTTTAAAGTGAGCATCCCTGAAAACTGTGTGCGGCTGTTCTACGCGATGTCGTTGTACGTGCTGTGGGTCCGCAGCAGCTGCGACGGCAGCAGCACTAGTAGGGACTAGTAGTCAGTTCAGCAAAAACTTTGTTAAAATAAAGATTGGGAAACGGGGGGTGGCGAGGCGTCGGCTTGCAATCGTGTAAATACAGTACTGATCATAGTGCCAAGTTCGGGGTGCGCCTATTATGTGCGGAAATAAAAAAATCTGATTTTTCACGCCCTAACTAGGGGTGCGCCTATTATGCGAGTGCACCTATTACGCGAGTAAATACGGCACTTTCAAGATATGAGTGCTCGTGTGTATGTGCCTGCAGTGAGTTTTTGAGCCCTGTACTTCTTTATGAAAAGAAAGAAATGGGGAGGGGGGGTGCAATGTTTGTTTAGCCTGTTCAGCATTTTTTATAACACTTACCACATGATGGACAACCCAAAGAACTAAAGGAGGACAAATGACCAACTCTGACATTTAGCAAAAATTTGAAACAGAGGGACAAAGAGCACATACCTCTGAACTGATGCTCTTCGTGGGGATGAGATGGCATGCTTGGAGAAGGACCCCGATTCGCTCAGACTCCCTTGCGATGGGGTGGTGCTTCTTGTAGTCTCGGCGTGGGCCTGAGACCCTGAGTGGCCAAGTGCATTTTCTGAGACCCCCAGTACAGAGTCTGAGTATGAGCAGGGAACCATCACACCAGGAATGGGAACCGGGCTCGACGTTGCTGGCTTAGAGTTTGCCGACGATCGCCGCCGCCGAACTGGTGGTGTCACCGGTGGCGTTCCAGGTGGCGTGACGCCATTGCCATTAGCTCGACTTTCCCCAATGGCACGAACCAGGTCCCTCACAGAGACCCCCCGAAGCTCAGGTGGAACTGCTCGTGGAGGAGGTGGCGATGAGTCTGCGCTTGTGCGCCTGCGAGAGGTAGGCTGAGTGGATCCACCCGCAACAGAACCACTGGAAGTGGGAGCCTCAGATCGCTCGGACGCTGGCCCGGTGTGCTCAGAGTCTGCTAGTGCATTGGTAGAAGTAGACGGGGTTGATGCTGAAACGTGAGAACAAAAGAGAAACTCTGAGTAAAATGTAGTCATTTGTTCTATTTTACTAGCATCAAGAAGGCAATAAGTAGGCATGAAAAAATCCGTAACAGTGTAACTTCATATGTTAGGCCAACTAGTCTAACAACCAGTAGCTCCCATTACACCTGCATGATAACGCTCGAAGAGCATCAAGCATAAATCAGACATAAAACATAAGCTGAAGAGCATCTGCCAACGACTCTCGAAGGGAACTTAACATATGTTTGTATTACAGTGATCCAGCAATAAGCCAGTACAAGATATCTAGCATAGTAATTGAAGAACTGTGTCATATGCAAACTTGAGATTTACCTGGAGATCCAAATACAAAAGGACTAGCTGATCCGGATGAGCCGCCTTCCGGGTCTGAGGTACCACTCCCGAAGGTAAACAGACCTAAACAGACAAATGAAATTGAGTAAAGAATGCACAGGCTGATAAGAAACAATGCACCGTCTATGGTCTGGTCAACAATAAAGTCACAGTTTCATAAGGCTGCTTGCTACTAATGACAGACAAGGAACAAAATGGCATTCCAAAAGTTTTTATTTCTGAAGCCCTGAAGAAGGTGAGAAAAAGATAAATTATATATGAACTTTCAGCTTCGAATGAAATGCAAGCAACACAACTGCAACAGGAACAAATCGAGAAGACGACAATAGTTGAGGTAGAGCGAATATGAGACCACTTGATATTCACTTCTAAGTCGCGAAGGAAGTGTTAATGAATCCTGCCTTTATTTGCTCTCCACCAGCTGTTATTTTGGGATTTTCGTTTATGTGTCACTGTAATCCTGCTCGCATTTCATTTGACAATGATGGTAGCTAGTGAAATGTTACTGTTTTGTACTATTGAGTCTATATGCCAGAGTTAGAGAAACAGCAGACAAGGATGGCAACCTTGGACATGCACGGAATAGCACCTGTTGGGATTTTACCCAACATAATTTTCCTTTCTTGTTTTTGTGTTTCAAAGCCATTCGACCCTAGCATGGCTGGTGCCAGTAAAAATAAAGGTCGTGAAGCTGCATGTTTCTTGAGGTACCTGATACAACAGTTACTGAACGGCAGAGTTACGTAAACACCTGTTTTGCACAAAGGGAGCAGCATTTTATTTCAGGAAACATTGGATTCTACGGTCAATGGATGGTTTGAGTAATGAGACAGAGAAGAGCTCTTTCTCGGCCGCAAGAATGCCGTGACTAGCTGCAAGTAAAACTTACCCTGCATCGCACCAGCATTTCCAGGTGCTGCTCTGTCAGCACCCATAGAAGCAGGTGTGCAGAAGTTGTAGCCACGTGAACGCGCACTCGCTGATGATGCTGCAGCACCTTTTGGACACCTGTGGAACGATTGTACTAGTTACGACAATTAACCCACCTTTACTGGCAAGACCTTGCCATGAGCAAGAAAAAAGTTGCAAAAATACACGGATTACACTAATAGAAATGGGTAGCTTTACACATATCAATGAGTTCACAATCAGACAACTAATAATACACCATTAACCACAAAGGACAACACTAAGGACTGCACAACACAACAGCCATGTTGTGCAGCTCTTAGTGTCGTTTCTTTGTCATTATCGCGGTAGAATTATTAGTCACAACTCTGCACCTGCAACAAAAGCAAGAATGATAGAAGGACGTATTAAAAGCTGTAAATTCTTCAGCATAATGCAGCATTTGTTTTGTGCCGCACCCAGAAAAACAGACAGCATGGTAACTACAAATTCATTCCAACAAATGTGCAGCTGATCTTTAATAACAAAATTCAGTTTTGCATAGAAACTACTTGAAGCAAAGAAAGCAGTAGACACCTACTTGCTTGCTTTCACTCTTAACTATTGCTATGGATTTTACATTCATTAGACGACAAACCACGAACTCATTTACTTTTTCTCTGCTTGCACAGAAAAGGGAAAATTATAACCTGGGTCATGCAAAAACTGCATGTGCCGAGGTTGTAATCTTTAAAGGGGGATTTTAACTGGTGACTAGCCATGCAGTTAAGGCCGTCCAGCAATACAAAAAAACCAAGTTCCTCACCTGTAATCACCAAAAGGTTAAGGATTTAGCCTGACAGCCAGTGAATTCCTTCCATGAGCCACTGACCTTATAAGTATGAGCTCGCTAGTGTACTCCTACAAGAGCCAAAATGGGAGGACTTTCTATAGCAATTACTTTCCTAAATTCTTAGCTTTCACAAAACTAACATTTTGAAGCAAGTGTTTTTCAGTACCTCCTGAACATTTTTGCGAGAAAGTTCTACATGTCAAGTGACATTTAAATATCACTGGCTGGCAGTGGGCATAAGTAAACTTTTAGTTGCAATTCCCTTTATAGCTGCTAATGAGGATCTACCAACATACAAAGCCACACATGGTATTTACGAAGTTCATAGTAAATTCTTAGCCCACATGTGAGAAAAACCTTTCAAGAATTACGCCAGGAGTTACACAAAGTACTAATTAAAGTTTAGTCATGAGAAAGTCGTCTGTAACCACAGATGCAAAAAACTAGTATGGCTGAAGTATTGCATTTTCTAGTCAGTCAATACATGCAACCATTGCTACGAGCTTAATTTCACTACCAAATTCTTGTGCCTGTTCACAAACTCCAGCTGTAAATGAACTTGCTAGAGCATGCCAATGACAAACAAAACACCCATTGCAGCAAGATTCAAGGGCAACGGGAAAGCAAGAAGTAGAAGGAGTTAGGCGAGTCGGTAACAATCCGTTGGAACAAACAGTGCAAAAAAACACAGACTGAAGAAAGGATAACACAGGATGAGTTCTGACCCTCGACTAACTTTATTTGCTATGGTAAACAATTTATACGCATGAGCGGCTGAAATCATAAGGATAAGGTAAGAAATGAAAGTTTACAAACATGCAATATTATACATGGCAAACAGCCCACACTCTCGGTGTCAAGAAATGCCATTTCATTATCGGTTAGGCATATATTCGGTCTCGGTCACGACAATTAACCCACCTTTACTGGCAAGACCTTGCCATGAGCAAGAAAAAAGCTGCAAAAATGCACGGATTACACTAATAGAAATGGGTAGCTTTACACATATCAATAAGTTCACAATCAGACAACTAATACTACACCAATACTAGACATGTCTCGGTCTTTGGTGGTGTGATATGACTCAACCACCTCCCACGTTGTCTTATTGAAGTGCCTATATACCGTATTTACCCAATTCCAACGCGCCCCCGATTCCAACGCGCACCCAATTTACGGCACCAAAAAAAAAAAAAATTTTCAAGCCCCGATTCTAACGCCCGCCCGATATTGGTAATAATAAAAAAAAAAAACTACAAGCCCCGCTTCTAACGTGCATGTGACTTCCACGAATGAAAATAATTTGCAACCGTTTTTATATTTTAAGGGGAGATGCGGGTGAAAAAACCGCGATTTTTTTCGATAAAGTCGATTTTGTATTTTCTTGCGTTTTGTATTCTCCCAAGCCTCTTCTTTTATGTGTAAAAAAATCAAAGCCGATAATCAATGGGAAGTTAGTAAAAAATACAATTAAAGCACTCGCGGTGGCTCGCGAAAGTGCGAATTTGAGCGAATTTCGGGAACGCGGCATTTCGCTCCACGGCGTCGCCCGCTCTTGAATATTCGCGGGGAAGTAGGCCTACCCATCGTCTACGAGAAGCCACTTCGGCAGCGGCGCATTCTTGATAAAAATACGAAAAAAAAGATCGTTTCCCGCCCGAGTCGAGCGTCGCGACTGGCCCTTCAAATCACGTGGTACGATCGGAGCCGTTCCATTGGCTACGAGCATTCCACCGCACGGTCGGGCGCAGACGCTCTTTCTTCGTTCTGCTGCCACCGAGACGTGAACCAACGCTTCTGCCCGGGTTTTTCTCCTATCTCCGCTACGGATGTGACTGAGAAACGAGATTTTCGCTCACGCAATTTCCTGACAAAGCATCAGCATAAAGGAAGACGCCCCAAGCGCAAGCGGAGAGCTCCGGTTACGGGAGGTTCGTCTGCTGCTAGGCGTAACTGCGGCAACGGCGATGCTTCTTGCGGAGCATCGATGACTTCTTCAGTGCGTCTGAGCGAAAGACCGCCCTGTGTCGTCTTCTTTCTCTGTCCCGTGTCCACTGCGGTGTCTAGCTCCTTCAAATACAAGTTTCACAACAGATGAGGCTAAGAAAGAGCAACAAACTGCTTTGCAGTCCAGACCTGTGGCCGCATGCACCAGCTGAGTCGTCGTCGCTGTCGCCCGACTGCATCACTTCGGACTCGTGGTGCAGGTAGAGCACCTCGGGCACAACATGCGCCCCTGTCCGAGCCAGTGTCCATGCCTCACCCTCCGTGCTGAAGCAATGCCTCTGCATGCTCTCCTGATCTAGCCGTAGCCACACCCCCTCAGCATTGCAAACCTAAAGCAAGGGCAGAAAACGACCACTGCAAAAAGACATCACAGCAAACAAGGCAAGAGCATGGTTTAACACGAATGTTCGTTGGTTGGTTGGTATGCGAGGTTTAATGTCCTGATGCTGGACGAGAGCTACATCGCACAGTGCACGAGTGTTTTTGCATTCTGCGTCCATCAAAATGCTGTTGCTTCAGCCAAGATTTCATCCTGCAACCTTGGGCTCAGCAAGCCAAATGCCATAGCTGCTGAGAAACCTTGGCTCTTGACAGAGATGTAAATGAAAGGTTCCTTTGTCATGGAAACTTTTAGATGTGCTGTCTCTCCTTGTTGAATTTATGTTCTCTCACGAGTGCAATAAATAGAAATGCAGTAATAAGTGGCCCAACAAAGTCTTTTGGCTTACTGATGAAATTAGAGGTTTCGGATCACCACACACCAAGCTGACAGCCAGAGAAGATGAAGTTATTGACTGCAGTGACATACAGTTGCATACACCCATAAATACACGTGCAGTAGAGAAAAATTACGTGCATTCCAGCTGATCTACTATTGCACAGAACCCATCACAGAAAAAGTGTAATGACTGCTGTTTTTGCAAACTTAATTTGATAACTACATCAAGCCCACAGGAAGACTTATAAACTGAAGCTACACAGCTAAACATGGTGTACTGCTCCAGTATGCTACATATATACACATAACAACAGCTACATAAGATCTGCTGTAAGTAATGGTTGGATTTTTCGGTTTAAACCGAATAAAACTGATTAAAGGACACTGAATTTAGTTCACAAAATTTGGTTTTAATCGAAAAAGTTCAGTATAAGCTGGCTGCATCTGGAAGTATAAGCTGGCAGTATAAGCAGTATAAGTCATAAGCTGGCTGTTGAGTACAAGTTACACTCAGTCAAAGTTGAAAGTGTGACTTGAAGCATTTTTCCGCTTGTTTACAAGACTCTGCAGACCAGGAAGCACCACCCCGTCACCGCCTGCTAACTAAGCACTGTTTATTCCCTATCATCACCTGCTTAGGGCAGTTAGTCTGTTAAGTAGGTTCATCAACTTAAGTAGGTTTATCAAGAGTATCACATTGAGGCTACTGCATCGACTGAGCTGCAGTTCCATCACTACCATTAACACGCAGACTACGTGATGCCCTGCCCTCTCGCTCAACCTCATGCGACAATCCAAACAAAACTTATCAACCTAGTTCCGAGAAGTAAACTTCCACTTGAATTCTTGTCTGCCAGCTGTCCCATTAAACACGTCACTATTTAATAACTACAAGCACACCTCCAAGTGAAAAATTACTAGTTAATTAGGTTAATTACTGGCAAATGACCTGTTCATACTGAAAAACAAATTCCCTAAGTAACTTTTGATCACACAGAACTACCACGTCAAATCACTGAAAAAAGTCAATAATTCATTCGTCGAAAAAAGTATTTGCTAGAAAAAAAAATTCTGAAATTAACACCGAATAAAAGACTGCCAAATTTTCGCAGCAAAATGAAAACTGAAATGTACAACCCCTAATTATAACGCATGATTTGAAATTATTCAGGTTAAACTTTTGACATTCTGACTGGCAAGAAAAACCCATTCTGAAATAATGAAGATTAACAATAACACAGCTGAGCATAAAAATCAAAGGCTTTGGTGCATACTCACTATTGATTAGAGGTGTGAACATTCAAATTTAAATCGAAGAATAATCCATCAAATAATCTAAGCTATGAATAGTTAGGTATACGAATATAGTGTCTAAGATGGCTAATATGGCTAATCTCATCACGTCACTAATAGCATGTGATAACATCAGCCACACAAACTGTACCAAAAATCCAAAAATCCATGTAAGCTTCAACAGGCAGACTTTCGAAGCGAAGTGAAACTTTATGTGGCACAATAATAATATAAAAAAAATGCAAATGGTGCCTCACTTCTTCCATGGCAATGATTGTGTTGCCCATGACAAGCATCCCAACAGGCGGTGCCTTCAGATTTGGCTTGCTTCGAATGTTATGCCCAGAGGCCCCACAACGAACCACTTGATACATTCCAGGACCTGTGGGTGCAACAAACAAGAAGAACTCGCCAAGTGTACACAAGCTGATAATGTAGTACAGTGCAAATGGAAAAAGGCTCCAACTGGTACATGAGCCTGACCAAATACCCAAGCCTTTCTCCTCACTGGGGGGGGGGATGAACCTGATAATTTAATATCTGTATAATTTGGGCATTATTCTCCACTTCCATCAAGTAAGCTCATTAATTTGACTGCCGTTAATTTGAAAACCCAGATAATTCGAACTGCCGCCTTGATACCAGCCAACGCCCATGTAAGTCTATGGCATCGTAAGCTCGCGAATTTGGACGCTATGGGTCTCGCATCGGTTCATTCGAACGGGCTCTCAAAAGGAAGACATGTCCAGATGACCAGCACAGCAAGATATCGTCGAAATAGCCCTACTCAGAATCTGAATTCCATGCTGCAGAGTCGCTTGTGTACCTCCGACAACAGCGTGCAACGGCAGGCGTGAAACATGACGATGAACGAACGGCCTGTCTCTGAAAACAGTACAACTGCTTAGTTTCGGTTTCGCTTTCCTGAGCTTTGCACCAGCCCGTATCGAGGGTGGCTCAATCAGCCAGCACCACCCAGCCCAATGACTTTTCGGTCGCTGATTGGCACTCCCCCCAGCCTCCCCCACTAATTTTTTTTTTTTCTCTCCCCGCTTCGGTGCCACTGACTGTTTCCTTCACTTCTGTCCACGTGGTCCTGTTCTTCCAGTGTGCAGAAATTGCGCATTTATCACATGCCATTTGCTGTTTGTGCAGTGAAGCCTCCTCACACGCAAAGGTGCCGCATATGATGGGTGCAATGCAGTAGCAGTGGAGCTCCACCGCTACTGCATCGCACCCATCATAAATGACACCGTCCACCGTATCGCACCACGAAGGTTGCCGGGGAGGCCCTTATGATTTTGGAGCAGTTCTGTTTCGACGCTCCTGAAAAACAGTCATTACCCCGCCATTCTTATTTCAAAAGCAGGCACTCATTGCCCAGTCATTCATGAAATAAACTTAGCGTGATGCGAGCAGTTTTTGACAGTTTTTTCGGGGTCAATAAATAATTTGAACATTTTTTTCCAATACCTTGAAGTTCGAATTAACCAGCTTTTACTGCATTAATGAGGTTTTATTGTACTAACGCTGGTGAAAACAAGCTGTGAACACTTGCCATGACATTACTCAGTAGAGTGGAGAGCTGGGCAAGTTGGTACGTAGTGAAATTAAAACCAGCGGAATGGATTCGATGCCCAGAGGCCAGTGGTAGTAATGACCAGGATGTTGCAGTAAGTGTCGTGCATTGCATCCCCAGTGATCGTTATACTAGTACCTTTTCACTGACTCCCTATTTCAGAATGCATATTCACATTTGAAGACAATACAAATCATGAATGAAGATTTAAGAACACCACATGGTACCACTTACAGCACTGGTGTTCACAAACAGTTCATTGTTTTCTGCACACTTGAAACACAAATTTTCTGAGAAAGAATTAACACAGTGCAGGCAACACAAAGGGCACTAGACACAGGTGCAGAAGCATGCCTTCTATGAAAATCGTCGATTACTCTTTTAGAGGAGTGCATTATTGCTGAAACTAGCTATGCTTTTAAAAGCAAACTACTCACCATGCTTCACCACATCGGGTAGCTGTGCTGGTTGTTGCTGTTGCTGCTGATGCAGCTGGGGTGGATGTTGCAGGTGTGGATGCATCTGCTGTTGCTGCTGTAGCTGCTTTTGTTGCTGGTGCTGCATTTGAGGTGGCTGCTGCTTGGGTTCTTTACACTCCTTCTTCTTTGGCGAAAGCCCAGTCTTGTCAGTGAAGAACTCATCTCGCACTGGCTTTGACTCCTGAACGAGTGCAGACGGTGAGCCCATGACAACTCACATAAACGAATAAGCAACCTTATACTCACCTCAAAAGGGACCAGCAGAGTTTTCCCTATGTGCTGATTGTACTGCAAGCACCATGCCTCGGAGTACCCATTCTGACAGTAGGTCTTGATCGTTTCTGGACTTAACCGGACCCAGACACCATCATCGTTGTGCAGCTGAAATGCAATTCTTGTTTGTAGTTTGAGCATCGTTAACGTTAAAGATTCACATGTCCCAGTAAGGATTTGAACAATGTTGCTGCTAGCACTACAAAAATCCAAAGTTGTGCAACTGCAAACTACGGAACCTGTGACGAAATAGGCCACTCGGTCAATGGTGATGCATAATGCCGACTCCAGGAAATTACTGAATATCATCACGAGACTATATAACTAATAACATATCTCCTGAAGCACCAACAGCACTGAACTGTACTGACATTTAAGTAAAATGAACACGCAGCAAAAAGGATGAAAAATGTTAATGCACGACTTGTACTCACCTCATCTACAAAGGTCACTGTGCCGTCCACCTGGACCACACCAATCTGCTTGCTTTGCAAAGATGGATGGCTACGAATGCGTAGTCCGGCACTGTACTTGGCTTGAAACTTGCGCATCTGACGATGGCAAACAGGAGAGAACAACAACAAAGTATGCCTCTTATTAGCAATGACAATCACAGCAACACTGAGCTCCTAATGCAGCCATGCGCAACACACATGAAAGGTCATCTTAATAAGAGCTGTTCGATGGAATCAACTGCTTGCAAATTTGCAGTTTGAACATTAAATGGTCTTGAGCTGATCCAAAAAAAAAAAAGAAATTCCTCAGTTTAATCTGAAACTTATGCATTTTCACGGTGCTAGTAACTGAACTTGGGCACCTCTTTCTAGTCTATTACCAGCAGCTTTCAACCAAAATGAAAATTCACAACAAAGTCATGAGGCTATGTTACCTTGTTCGGTTGGTGGGAGGACTTTTGTGACAGACTTTTGGAAGGAATCACCAAGCCTTGTGGTGGCTCTTTCACTTCGACCAGACGGCACTGGGAGCTCCCTAATGGAAGCCAAAACAGAGAGTCACCAATGCATGAAGTGTGCGAATGGAAGCTTTGAGCCAACAAAGAGCCAGCTGTAAGCATGTTGAAAAATACAAAAAATTAATGCCCCTAGAAACGTCTTGTTTGCGTAAATAATGAGCACTTAAGGTAAAAAAGAATAAATTACCTATTTCAAAGCCATCAATGACGGCATGCAGCAAATACCAGCCGACAGAGCCCGGAGTCCAATTGGCCGTGTATGTGCCGTCGTCATTTGCCCGAACAAGCATGTTCTCAATGAGCCGCTTTTTGGTTGGGGACACATAACGCAGTTCTTCGAAGGAATAGTCCTCGTATTGCTGTGAATGAGATGCAGCGTGTCAGTGCAACTAAGGCTATGTCACACACTCCAAGGGCATTGACCATTTATTGCTTTTTTCTTACTGCACCCTTTTCAGCTCAAAGCATAATATGACTTCAAGGATTTGTAGCAGTGGCTTTTTTAAATGCACTACCCACAATGTAAACACAGTTGACGAAAAGGAGCAAATCTACATGTAATAATAACTATCAAATATTGATTTGAAATGGCACAGACCACTTGTGTCTTTTTTTTTTTGCACACATGCAAGCAATATAAAAGAAAACAGTCATTACACCAGAGAAACAAATCTAGTAATACCTCAGGCCTGAATCTGGAATGGTACTGTGAGAATCATTAGTCTAGGCAAGGGGTTCTCAACCCGAGTTCCTCAGTGTGCTTTTTTTATGTTCCTCGAGCACCTAAATCTATGTACGCATCAGCCCCCGAAGTTTTCTTTTACCCATTTTATTTTGGGACTAATCATGCTGTAAATGCTATATTTTTTTGAGAGCATCTTAGGCAGGAGGAGAGGGAGGCCAGGACACGTGGGATTTCTCAGCACAATTTGAAAACTGTAGGGGTTCCGAGGAGGCTAAAGATTGAGAATCCCTGGTTTAGGGGAAAATTATTTGGGAAGAGGAAGATGAAAGTGAAAATTTAACTCATACTTGAAGAGTAATCATTTCATGCCAGCTAATGGGGCGTCCCTTTTCATTTACTCTTACCAGTACATGGCCAGTCACTTTCCTTTATTATGGAAGAGTGTGTAGACAGCATGAGAGTTGTACTGTAGCAAGACAGCTCAGATAAAGGCTGGAGCTGCAATTGTATTAGAGTCTTTATCACTACAGCCATGCATCTGGGAGAAAAAGGAGCTATAGCTAAAGTTACATTATAAATGTACCTCATGACTTGTGCACATACAAGGTACCCTGTAGTGGGTGATACTCCTAGGATGTTTGACCAGTTATATGTCAACAAGCATGCCTTTTTACCTCTGTTTTCAATCATATGCTCAAGGAAACATACCCATCTCTTCTGATGAAATAAAACTGATCAGTGGTAGCATTATACAGTTAAACATGGATACAACAAAATTGGAAAAAGTCTGCAGCTTTCCGTTGCATGCAGATTTTCATTAATTGCAGGTTTTCATGTGAAGACTCAGAAAAGCAATGCAGAATGGAAAACAAAATGAAAAATAAATGAGTATGAGATCGCCCAGAAACATTCACAGCTAATACCCCCCTTTCCCGGAGCTATAAACATGGAGAACCATTTTGTGATCGCACTATAAAGCGACTGTGGCAGCAGTCACCACCAACTCCCCCGGGCTCGCACTATGCCACTACATGCAGGGTGGGGAGATGGGTGGAGGTGAGGGAAGCGGAAGAGCCTGTCTCTTCCCATGTGTCTCCTATGTTTGTATACCCGGCGCCCATTGCTTTGGGAAACGGGCCCTCGTCTTCCCCTATCGTCACCAGTGCTATCCGTCATCCCCACTCCTGCCGCATGTCTACTGTAGGTGCCAGAATCACGCGAGCAACCAAGCAGCAGCAATAGGCTTGAGCACATAGGAATTTCAGTGCAGTCTATGACAAATCTAGGATGCCTGACCACCTATACATCAATACGCATGCCTTTCTGACCATCAATTTCAATTATATGCTCAAGGACACACATTCACATCTTCTCATGCAACAAAACTGACCTTTCCGTGCCTTTTTCATTGCAGCCTGTTGTTTTGCGCTTCTTCTGAATATGAACTGCTGTCATGACACTTGGTGTGAAGCTACAAAAGTGGAAACTGTGGGGACTGCCGCGTTTGCCACGCAGAAGCACCGATCGCATGAGAGCATGGCACGTTGTCAACTGCATTCCCTCATTGTGATTATGGACATTCCTCTCACGACAGTTCGTGTTTCATCATCATAAAACTTTTGCATTTTTTAGCACATTCTGATGCTTCCCATGACTATCTTGCTGTGCGCCGCATATATAGATGACAGCATTGATGACTGTCGGCTACCACTTTCATGAGCTCAGCGTTCGCTGGCTACACTATTACTGGTGCGTTGCAGACAAGCGCTCGGGCTGGGACGAAGTCTAGATGGAAACGCTAACGAGAAATGCGGTGTGCCTGCCATACGGAGGTCGCGAAACTAAAAGGCAAAGTTAGTGTAGAGATAAAAAAGAACACGTAGATGGCTGAGACAAGCGCTCCAATGACGTTGGGCTGTAATTAGACCTAGCGACTAGAGCCAAAAACCAATGTCTGGCAGCACATTGTTTTATGCATTCTTGGTGACTTGTGTATAATGAGAGCTGTCTCGCCTGTCATCAAAATGCAAGTTTGATAGCGTTATGACAGAACAGTCGGGGCTGAGGTGCCTTTTCTTATGGGTACGAGCTGCTCAATAATTTTGAAAAGACTCGCTGTCTCAGTGAAGCTGCATGCCTCCCACCCGCTTCACTACTGTATCTGTGCATATTAAAATTAAATAACTCTGCCCAGAACTTTGACTACTATTCAAGTTTGAGCAAGGCGACGCTTCAGAATGTTATGGGCTTAAATTCCGCTTTATTCCATCAAGTTTTTGATTTCCTTAGAAACCTGATTTGATGATTTTCAACTATATACATTATACATGGAGACTTGGCTATTGACAGCGGTGCAGCAGTGAGTGCAAATGAGGTTCGAAAAATCAAGCAATCAGTTGCGATGCATCTGAAATTTCAGGCATTGTTATACATAACCTCTATGGAGCATGTCGCAGTGCTGTGCAAAAGCCAGAATGATCAATGTCCGAAAAATCGAGCGTCCTAATTTTCAGTCGGTGACTGTATACATGCTTCAATGGGGTAGCACTGGGAAATTAATAAACTTCATAATAGTACAGAATTTGCAACATGGTGGTTTGTTATATCCAGGCTTAACTGTACTTGCAGTGAAAAGAAAAAGCCAACCTGACACAACAGAAGCCACAAATGACTGCACGAGGTTCAAAAAAGCGTGAGGAAGCCAACACAAGTGTTTCGGTTAAAATTCAATGCCTCTTTTTAGGCTACGAAGGAGGTAACGCATTTAATCATGCCCGCTATCTCACATCCCTCACCTTCATAGTGGTAATGGCATAGTAGAGCATTTTGTCCTTCACTGTCACTTCATATGGCACATCCAGTGATGGTGGTGGGTGGCCGCCAAATGTGAGCAGACCACTATGGTCACCCGAGCCAGCAGTTGTTGAGCAGGGAACACGTTCCTGGTTGTAGGCATTCATTGGCACTGCCCTTACTTCAACCTGTAACACGAACCATCATTAAGCATGAGGTGAAATCTTCCTTATCACAACAGTGGTTCACAGGTCCAATTGTAATCAAGGAATAAGAGAAAAGAATGGGAAAAGCAAAAGAATACACTAACACACTACCTGTTCGTAGGTAAGCAGATAAGTGATTAACTGCCTTTCTAAAACTCTAGGAAAAAATTGCTGTCATGCAGTTAGACAAATTGAAAGATTTGTTTTCCCCCTTTTTCGGCAAGTTTACTTTTATTCATGAATGGTTACATTTTCCTCAAATCTCAAGGGCATGTGACACACTATGTCCTCCCCCCCTCCTCTCTCCCCCCTTAGGCAAAAACTGACAAGCAAGTTAGTCAGGTAATTAGTTAATCAGTTTTGTCATGGAAACATACATGGTAGCTGCAATATTTCAGCAGTTCAAACTCGCCAGCTGAGGAAGGGCACTGAGCCGTACCTTCATGTTGGGGACATGCACCAGGTATGCATACTGGTCTCTGGTCATAACTGTGATAACAGACGGCCACCCACACTTGAGCTCCTCCTGGCTGCAGATCAACTCGCACTGCTTTGGGTCCACATAGCACTCAGGCTGTAGCCACCTGGTTATATAATAACAGCAACAATAATACTATGAGAAAGACAGAAAACAAAAAATTTCACAGACAGTGATCATGCAGCAGAATCTTGCAAGGTACATCAGGACAGACAAATGCAGAGAAAGTGGTACATTAACAGTACGCTTCTTTTGCAGTTTTGCAAAGTCTGAAAAATATGCAAATGCGTTCAATGACATCCTACACGATTATCACAGGAAAAGAATAAAGACATAACACAAATATCACGCATTCATAAAATAAATGTTACAGTTCAACGCTTCTAAAAGGTGTCTTTATTGAAGAAAGCTCACACGCTGACCTGACAAACTGAAATGTGTCCTCTTTAAGCATATGCACAAATACAATGCACTCATCGCAAGTACAGCCCACAGATTCTTACCTAGCAAGTCTACCGCCACTCGTGCCCGGTGTGCATGCAACGAAGTCATGAAGGAAGGGACGTTCGTTTGAACGGTCACTGAACGACAGTGAGCCTTCCAATGCTTGCTGTATCGTGGGCAAGTGCGCAAGAGCAAAGCCGCGTGAGAGTAGTGCTGAGTGGCTGCTGAACACCTGGAGTGGGGTGAAGAGAGCGCCAGAGTTAATGAGTTGAAATGTGTGTACCAATACACAGCTTCGTGAGACTTTTTCACTCAGCTTTTCTCACCTGATGTGCAAGGAATTCTGCTACTTCCATGTCTTCGTCCATGTCACTTGGCAGCACTAGTGAAACAGGGATGAAGCACCAATGCATTTGCATAAGTTAGATGGTTTACTGGCAGTAGAAAAACAGAGTAAAGAATGCGAACAGATGAAAATGACCAAAAGAAAAAATCAACTCCGTTGGCTCAGCACTAACGGTACCTCACACTGCAAAAAAGAGGTAAAAATTTAGGTGCACGGTTTTGGGAGTCGCGTGTGTCCAAAAGTTCAGACATACTACACATCTCTCCAAGCAGGCTGCTAATATTATGAGTATACTGCAAAAGAGTATAAAATTAGTGGTGGTGTGTCTCCTTCCTATTCATCCACAATAAATCACTGAGGACACTTGCAAGAATGCATGAATTTTTGGCACAAGACTGTTCACTGACATGAGACAGTGGATAGGTTTGAAATGGTTTAGTTTGGTTTATGGGGTGTTTAACGTCCCAAAGAGACTCAGGCTATGAGGGACACCGTAGTGAAGGGCTTTTTCTTTTAAAACTTAAAGCTGCCTGACAAAGACACCCAATTATATATCAGCTCAGCCTCAGTACCGCAGAACGCCACCATTCAGTTAAGATTGAAGATGCCAATTCCTGGATTCTTTTACAGGTGTATGATCTAAAAACATCATTACACTGACTTTCTGAGTGCACAAGTGAAACGGAAGTCGGGGACAGATATGTGTGGTTGGCGGGGTCTCGCCAGCTAAAATTTAACCCCCCTCTATAATCTAACAGGCTTAATGGAGCAGATCTCCAAGGGTTGTGCGCAGAGTGTGTGAAACATCCTGCGCTGGCCAATCCTGACAATATGGATAAACTGGTTGGTATGGAGCATCCTGGGTCAGTACATTTGGCGTGAAGAAAAGACTTCTCTATTTGGTACTGGGCACGGACAAAGTGCACGGCCACACACATTGGCGGCCAAGTGCTGATGGACTGTACGGGGTCCCGATTTGCCTACCATGCTATGTCAGAGTACAACCATGCATTAAGTGCTGACAACGACAAAGCTGAAACACCTGTAGGGAGGATGAGGTCACGTCGAAGCAGGGAGGCAGCACACATGCCCCCCAGGTACGACAGCTCCTTCTCCAGGTGGAGCAGTCCCCCTGCTGAGCCAGGGGAAACCCCTTCGTAACCAGCCACCTGGCACCGGAACCCATACGAGTTTGCCTTGTTGTCCTTGACATAGTCCGAAGCCGTCTCCAGCGAAAACACCACTTCATTCCCTGAAGAAGAGCATGCAAGGAAACGAATACCAAATCAGCAAAGGCTCACCAAATTCTCAACATCATATACAAGCTAAGACACTGTGCATGTGTTACTGTCCTGGTCCATTTAAAAGACGCTGAGCAGTTGCGTATCTTAAACATGAGTGAACATCAAGACATGTTTGGGGCTGTGCACTCAAATGTCTATACATACTTGATACTTTCATGCTATGTCATACCACGTCCAGCTTGGTACTCTAATGCGCCAGAATAATCCCCCATGAGCCATCACATTTCCACTAGCCTATTACAACCAATGCAATAAGCCTAAAGTACTTGGTTAGGTAAGCTGTTTCAATTCCAGCCTTGAAAAAAAGTGTCGAAACAATCTGCATCTTTATGAAAGAGAAGAGTTAATAGAGTAACAATATCAAAACAACCAAAGCGGAGGTGTCTGTAGAAAGCAGAAAGGTGAACCATTCTGCAAACTTGCAAAAGATGATTCATTTCTTTGATCTCTTGCCACCCTCTTGACAACTACCCAATATACTGATGCCAAACAGCAAACAGCACTGAAGCATAATTGCAGCCTGCAACAGTTACCTGGAAGAATGGTGGCTGTCGCAGGCCAGTCCGATGATCCACAAAAACGCTTTAGGACCGGCCAGAAGGGGCTGTTGGTGTCGTCCTCGTCGTCGTCACAGCGGGCTGTGCTCAGAGGCTGGCCTTGGCCGCTGTAGCTGGGGACATACAGCTGCAGGCTGTCTTCAGCCTGAGCAGTGCCGCACCGGGCGTCAAACTCCAGAGCCATCCAGCGAACACTGGGGGGGAATTTGACCTGTCCAGAGAGATGTGTGCATGCCAGTCAGTTTGATGCAGCCCTCCATGAGCAGCAGCTGGTGTGCATTCACAAAGAAGACCAGTGACTTCATTTTTCAGCACTTGTCACACGGGGACTTTCAATTCTGATCAAATCTATTATGATCAAACTCACTACAGATTCAACACTGTTACACAACCAATTTCAATGGTGATCAAGCCTGATCTTCGTTGACACAAAGCCAGTTCCTAAAGTACGGCTTAGATTTTTGACCTGATCTAGGAACTCCCATTGCTACCCTTGTGTTGAGGAAGCTTTCAAGAGGGAACAAATAAGCAGCACAATGATTTGAACATTATTTGGCAATACTTCGATCGAAAGTGTTTTGTTTACTTTACTTGACTACTAGAGGTGTGTGAATATTCAAAATTTCGAATACAAATTGAACATGTTTGATATTCGGGTCAATTTATATTTGAGAAATTGATATTCGAAAATTTCCAAATATTAGAAAATTTTCTAATGTTTCCAGCGATCGCATACCACACACTTTCATAAATTTGGCCATGGCAAAACCATAATATCTGGCCAAATTATCCGACAATCGAGTTTACAGTGCCAGGGAAACAATACAAATGCGTCTTCTTAGCTTTCTTCTCCAGCATTTATCAGATGGATCGATCGCATTCGGCCGCTACTAGGCTGACCTCAAGCGAAATCCCACAAGTGGGCTTTCTCACATATGACACTTATTAACAAGATGGCCAATCACCCACTTGAAACAATCGCAGCAAGTGAACGCGGTATTTTTTTTCTCTGATCCTTCCATAATGTGTTGCATACTTCACACCCACACCCATGGCATTCGTCCTGTCGCCTTCATTCTCCGAATGTGGCCTCCGTAATCTTGTTTTGGTCAACTATTATATGCGGCAAAGCCCACTTGCGGAACTTGGCATGAGGCTCCCGAAGGACCGAGTTGCGGTGTCACAAGAGGGCAAACAATCTATAGCAAAAATCCTGCCTATTGCATGGTGCATTATGACCTGCGCACCTTCCAAGTGGGCACAACGGCAGGCGTGACAATGATCGGAGGGCTCCTGTAGCCAAGCCAAAAAGAGCCTGGTCACATACTTTCAATTTCTCTGAGTTTCGCCACTATCCCGTGGCAATGGCAGTTGTCGGCCCAGCTCCAGCTGTCTGAACCCAGCTCCGCACCAGTTTCGAACACCGACTGGCACGTTGCTGATAATTATTTTTTCTATTTAGAAGCAGTCTCGCTGTTCAGACACCGATGTGCGTTCCCCTCACTTACGCTCACGTTGTCCTAGCATACCGAAACTGCACGCTCGATCGACACGGGCTTTACGGTGTTTGTGCGATGGAGCTTCCTCAAAGGCTTCACCGCATTTTCGCATTTCATGAAGATAATTCAAGCATTTTCAAATTAATAATTAATAAGGTTTTACATGCCATCATGTTATTTTTAGTTGTCAGTCATATGTCATTTTATGGATTGCATTTTACATGACCACGTTACAAGTTGGATGCTGTTAGGCTGTATAGTGAAGTAGCATAAATTTCTGAGCACATCATGTTTGTTTTACACGGCGGTGAGTCAGTCTGTTTATTTTTTTTATTTCGGCTGCAAAGAACATGGACTGTTTTGAAAAACATCAATGCCACAGCATTTGCCTGTACATCATTTTCCGAAATATTTTTCTCATAGCGAACAGATATTCAATTTGATAATCACAGCCATTTTTTCTTCATATTCGCATTCGATTCGTATTCAAAAATTTCTATATCTGCACACCCCTACTGATTACAAAGTCACCTGTTTGCAGCAGTATTCACTTTACTTGTACAATTATGGGTGCACACAGAATTATATCCAACTCACCCATCGGGATCGAGTGGAAATGTGATGCAGCATTGCATGTTCAACACAATGAGAAGTTTTGTAGGAATTTGACCCAATCAGGATAAAAACTGCCTGTGTGACAGTGGCGTAACACTTGCATGAGGCAGTAAAGTAAAAAGAAAAGGAACCCATTCTTCAAAATGCACTGCGCCTGTACGACAAGTGACAATGCTATCAATGTTTTTAGTTGTTCTGCTAAAATCTGCTGCAATCCCCTGGAAGACAAAAGAGGAGGAAATGTCTAACTCCAGATCAATGAGATGATGATGAAGCGAAATACAAACACACAAAACACATGCACACGTGAATTTAAGAAACTTTAAGAGGTCTTTCATAACATGTAATGCCCAAGCTGCGTCACACAAGGATCCAAGTACATCTGCCAGGCTGAAGGTACAGTGTTGTCAGGCGTCTAATGCAGTTTTCTATCGGCTGCACAATGTAAAAGGTTCTTCTCGCACACACCACTTGCTGAGCACATGCAGCAGCATGCAGTTTTGTGCTGAAAGTGGTCTGTGTATTCTACATCAAGGCAGGACAGGGCTAATTAGAGATAAATGAAAGAGGCAATTGTCCTGCAGTCAACATAGCTGGGTTGATGATGACGATTATTATTTGTTTTGACAACCAAAATAGTGCATCCACTGTGTGACCAATAATGGTGATCTCCTGCAGCAGACAGCCAGTGCCAACCTGCTGAGTGCCAAGAGTGACTGCTCTCACCTTGGACACGGAGACAGTGGCTGGTTTGTAAGGGTGGTCGCTCTCCACCACTGCGTAGTGAACAGGGCCAATGCTTCCATCCACAGGTGCCAGTGCCTCAGTTGGGTTGGTTGGCGCATTCCGCTGGTTCAGTGTGGCCACCCACTTCAGCAGCTTCTGGACCAAGTCAAGAACTTCAACAGCGCTCTGCATAAAACAGTACAAAAAAAAAACAGCAGGACTGGCATAAGCACACATCATGAGCAGAAGGCATGAATGCAAGGCGATCGAGGCCCACTGGCTCCGCTGCCCCAGTCTCGCACTCTCGCCCAAATAAGCCGGCCATGCTTGCTCCCCGCAAGCATCAAGTGTGAATTCGCTTTGGCTTGGAATGACGATTATATCTGCATGGTGGCGTGGCCGGCGTGGTGGCATCCCCTCTCCACTCGCATCTTTCTCAGCTGCACACGACGAAGCGGCTGCACTGATCTTCCCAAGCCAGCCTAGCAAGCTCAAGTATGCATACTGGTAGTCTGGCGGCAAAAGTTTTTTTCTTTATAAATCCAGGTAATACAGTAGAACCCCGCTGTTACGTTCCTCACTGCTGCGTTTTCCCGGTTGTTACGTCGTTTTCTTCGGGTCCCGGCATAGCTTCCATAGGATCCAATGTATTGGGAACCCCGCTGTTACGTCGTAGCCGAGGAAACGATCCCGCATGATACGTCGCAACCGGGCTCCCCGAACCCAACCGGGCAATGCGCGCCAACCGGCATTTTGATTTTTGACGAGTCTTGGCCAGGCTTGGCTACGGAACTGGCTGCAAGAAGCCGCACGGGAGTTGGAGAGGCTGCCACTAGATGGCTATCTGCCTCGCACGCCGAACGCTGCGATCTTTATCGTGGGAGGTGGTGAGGAGGAGGTGCGCGGCTGCGGTCGCTTATCAGCGCGTCTTTTCTTTCACTCTTTCTTTTTATCTTTTAACTCTCCTCTATCTGCAAGTGACAGCGGTGGTGGCTCGGCTGGAGCCAGTTGGCAGGGCCCGTGCAATTTCCTTTTCATCCTTCTCAGTCGCGACAACATCTTTATTGTGCTTTGATGGCGTGATAGCGTTGAGTAAGCGGAAGGGGCTTTCCCTTGAGGAAAAGCTGGACGTACTAAACGCAGTCGACAGGCAGCCAGGGCGGCTTACGCGGAGCAGCGCGGCGGCGAGCAGCCTACGAACATTTCAGTGCTTGACGCTGTGCACAACGTCGCTTCAGCGTGGACTGCAGTGAGCGCGTGAACTGCACAGCACTGCTGCGTGCGTGCGGTGTGGCCGCACCGCAAAGCGACGCTGACAGCAATGCGGCCTTTGCTATTGAGAAACGCGTTGTTCTTTCCAGCGAGCGAAAGAAACTGCAATCCACCATTCTCGATTTTTTAAAGTCCTAGGGTCAATTTGCGGAAATTAATTGTTTCAAGTCAAAGCTGCACTGTTTTCATTAATTTTCGGTGCTTTCCTCACTGTTGCGTTTTCCCGGCTGTTACGTTTTTTTTTCCCGGTCCGGTGAAAAACGTATGAACGGGGTTCTACTGTAAATTAAGGGTGCGCAAATTATGCAAAGGCACAAATTACGAGTAAATATGGTACTAATGAACTCTTCCCATTCCACACATGGTGGCCTTCAATCAGTAACAAAAAGAAAACAACCTAATACTATAATGAAAATACTTTGTCAGCAGTGCATTTGGTGTTAAGGGTTTGTCTGGAAAAACGAAAAATGTGATGTCAAGGTGTCTGAGCCTACAAATCCTAGTCTTTAGAAAAAAAAAAGTAGCTTCTCACCTGTGGGTCCGATGAGGCAACTGGGCACAGGTGGGCCAGTATCAATGGAAGCAGTTGAGTCATTAGGTGGGAGGCTCCAATCTCGTAGATAACATCATCTGCAAAGACAACATTGGCAAAGAAAGTCATGAGGAAGTTCGTCTCGAACAACATCAACTCCTGCCCCTGTGTGCAATGCTGAGTGATATGTTGTCAACACCATCATCAACAGCCCGGCTGCGTCCACCCTATCTCCATAAGACTCCCAACTTCATCCACCTAACTCCCTGGGCGACAATGTTAGCGGCCATTACAAGGGAACTGCACTAGTATATACATTACATCATGCTATGACAGTTCCATCATTAAATGAACATAGTGCCATGCCTTTATCGTGGCTGCGCGCTGCTATTCAAGATGTGGAGGCTCCCTGCGGTGACCATGACCACGTGACAACGGTGACGACCCCAATAATAACAGATGAATGGGGAGACGGGCACCTGCAGGTCTACGTGTACACAGTTCCTCTAAAGAGTGAAAAGAGCCTATAGGCCCCTGAAATGATCTTGAAAAGCATTCAAGGTGCTCAATGTTAGGGCTTCTGGGAGTTGCAAGGTAAACTAACCACTGGAGGCATGGACATGGACTGTAGGCGATGATTACTCCTTTTGGAATCCACTCTGTTCCCCTATGAGACCATCAGCTAAAGGTTATCGTTAGCCTAAATTTGTTACTCTACAATAATATGATTTAGTATTATGGCATCTTTTTCATGATGGCCAACAGTGAGCAAGTATAGTAAAAAGAAACAGAGGCACTTGGAGCTCATAAAAGAACTGGACCATATTGCTAGGTTTGGTAACCCACGAGTGGCCCGGTCCTCAGTTTTTACCTACACCGAAACTGCTTCTTCAGGCAAGCAAGTATACAATGCCCTTAAAGCCTATGTAAGTGACAGTGAAGGTCACATGGCAGACTGCCATCTGATGATGATTAATCTTCACATGGGAAGCTTTGGACAAAGTCCAAAGTTCAACATAGAGCAATGTAGTCTTCATTACACAAGGTGGAGCCAAAGACCGGCTTCCCAAGCATTCCACCCCACACAAGATGAGCATCAAGCCAGAGAAAAGCTTATACCCACTCTACCACTGATGGGTGCCCCGTAGAACTGAGGCACCTCCCGCATGCAAGGCAAGTGCTCAAACCACTCGGCCATTGCTGCAGTACCAGACTACATTCTGTATGCTGCTCCAACATGTCTGTGAAAACCACCACGTCTGTGAAAAACACGCTGCCTGCGTGTAGGACAAGAACCGTTTTGATGCCTCACATGGTAAAGGCGATGTGTGGACACTGAAAATCCGGAAATTTCAATTATTCAGTGGGTTTCACTGTACACAAGTTCTTGTTTTTTTTCGGAGTGCTTGATCATTTGGCTTTTTACAGTGACAGCTGTTATGCTTAGTAGGATATTGTCGTTTGTAGGCGGCGGCGACGTAACCGGTGGGTGCTTTGCCACAGGAACTACTCGAAGGATGGTTACTGTGCAAGGAGGAAGCAATCATGTGAGCGGAGAAATGCGTAGCCGGTGGGTGGTTACCACAGGAACCATCCGGAGGGTGGTTACCGCGGAAGAAGGAGGTTATTGGAGGAGCGGACAAATCCCCAACCAGTGGTTATCCTGGAAGGAGGAGAGTATGGCGAGAGCATAAGAAGACACAACCGGTCGGCCCTTGCCGCAGACATCACCCGGAGAGTAGTTGCCCTGGAAGGACGAGGAGGGTTACCATGGAAGGAGGCTTTATGGCGAGAGCATAGGAAGGCATAACCAGAGGATGGTTACAACGGTAACCGTTCGAAGATGGTTACAGTGGAAGGAGGGTGTGGTGAGAGCGAAAAATCTTCATCCGGAGGATGATTACCGTGGAAGGAGAAGGAAACGGCGAAAGCGTGAGAAAGTGCAACATTGATGGCAACCACACTGATATGTGGTTGCCATGAGAACTAACAGGAGAGTAGTTTCCCTAGAAAGAGAATTGCCGTGCCGTGGAAGAAGGGCATAGCGAGAGGAGGAGGTTATGGCAACAGAGGAAGGCGTACCACAGTAACCATCCGGAACGTGGTCGCCGTGGGAGGAGGAGGAAGGGTATGGTGAGAGCGGAGGAACGTAGCATGGTCAATCTGCGACAGCTGCTTCGAAACGCACTGCCCTAAGACTGGAGAGCAGACCTAGATGAAAAGCGACTGTGTGAAAAACTAAAACGAGCGCCCTAGAACTGTACATGAATGAGGTCGGTCTCATATTCTCTACCAAAGCAGATCGTAACAGCTGTGGCTGAATTTTGCGTTAACCAGGGGCAACTGTCCTGTCAATTTTTTTCCCGCACCTCAGTGGTCAATCAGCGACTGTGACCAAGTCCTGTGTCTGCGTAGATTTGTTCTATCTTAGAATCAGTGCTACCGTCCCAATGTGCATTGCAACAGTCCCACTGTCTTCATTCAAAATAAGCGAGAGTTCGTAATAGTGTGGCTGTTATAAGATAGCTCTGTTGCATGCAGTGCAATGCATCTGTTGTATACAATGCAATGCATGAAGAATGCATTAAAGGTGCACTCCCTAACCTTGCTCAGAAGCGGCTTCGGACAGCAGCTGTGCGCTAGCTTTTACAATAGTGCCACAGATGTTGAGCACGTTGCGTCGAGCCTGCAGCTCCATCAAGTCACGAGTTGCCTGCTGGCTTTCCGTGTCATGAGGCGTACTGCAAGAGAAAAAAAACGCAACTCAATACTATGGCTTCCCCTTCAGCAATACATGCACAAAAGCAGTAATAGCAGTGCAGTAATAGCAATGACAGACACTGGTAAAACAATGCATGAACAATATAAAGCTTTGCCATAAAAAGTTCTTGCAGTGAACAAGTAGGCAGCTCGCTCTATTGCACTCATTTGAACAGAACAGCAATAAGAAAAACTTTCAGGTATCTGTTGGCATGTTTCCAGTGTTTGAAATGTGATTACCATTTATACTACTCTGTATATTTGTGTACTATCAGCAACGAATGAAATGCAAACTGGATAACTGAAACACAAAAACGCAGCCATAATGATGACAGCTGGTAGAGAGGAAATACAGGCGGGCTTTATTAACGCCCTTCGCATCATTGAAGTGATAATCAAGTGCGCTGATAATCAGTTTCCTTTGATTAATATATTCTCGTTTTGACATTTTTGTTTAAACCGTTTTGTCTGCATTTCATTTGTTGCTGGTAGCACAATCATGGTGCCACGTTAACTGAAGCAACACAGAAAACATGCTTTTCTTCAGGAATACTGAACGTACTCTCGAAAAGATGGCTTCTCCATGGCTTTACCAGATTAATTAAGGCTGGCACCATAAATAATGTTGATAAATAATGCCAACAATCCATTAGCTTGCTTTTAATAATATACATATGCCTGCGCAACAAAGTAAAGTTGTGGGAAGGACAAGCTCTCACCTGTAGTAGAGTATCTGAGGTATCTGCCCTCTGGTGTGGTTGGTGCCATTGAAACTCAATGAACAGTCGGTGAAGGTGAACATGGTGCCATCAGGGCCCCTCACTTGGCTCATTCCGCCATCACCATTATTTGTCCTGGCACCATGGTTCCTCAACCTTATAGCATAAGTTGTGTTCTCCTGAAAAAACAAGAAAATACAAGGACATGTAATCTGCTCTAGGACCAGTTACTTGGGAGTGCTTTTTGGGCTTCCCAAGCACCTTAGTTCATACATGCCTCAATCCCTAATTGACTTTTCCCTACTTTATTTTGGGGCCAATCATATCATAATTGATTATAGCTGACTATTTCACTATGTGGCCAGTCATTACTAATTGGATGTGGGCTTTTTTTGGGGGCGGTGCATCTGCATGCATGTTAAGAAGGACAGCATAGAAGCTGAGACATGCACCTTTTGAAAGATGTTTGGGTTCCTCGATACTGAAGAAGTAAAGATTCCCTATACCACTAAAGAGTAACTTTCTAATCAAATGCTGAATAAGATTATGAAAAAATTCGAGTACTGAATGCCAATCTTATTCACAAGTCTAAATATTCATGGATTCCTGTACAAAAAAGTGGCTAGCCCCTTAATTGCAGGTTGCACATAACAACCCGCATATTTGAAACCTGAGGTGAAGATTTGCTTCCTGTGCAGCTATTCATGGGGAAGACATTATAAAGAGTATAAACATTCACCCTGACTCTTTGTGTTCAAATGCAGCCCTTTGAATGCAGCACCTACAGGTGTCTCAGGGGCCTGTACAAAAAATGTAATTACCCTCCAGAAGCCTTGCAGTAAATAGACCCACTTCAACCACCGGCCTACATGTCATAATAACTACTGCCAAGGTGCAACTGCTTCTCCATTATCATGAGCTGCCATGCAGGTGACATAAAAACCCCATCACCTCCCGACGCGGGACGTTTTTGGTACATCACACATCTTCCACCTCAACTAAGATGCCACAACTGACCATCTTGCTCAACCCACCCATTTTTTTCCCCTCCAAGCCTGAAGCACAGATGAAAGCCACAAGTTTTAAATCTTGGGTTTTTTTTCAAGATATACCACTATTAATACAGCTGAAACAAACCTTAATGGCAATGGGCTGGTCGAACTTCACTTCTGCCACATCCGAGTAGCAGTCTTCCGGTCCAAATGTGCCACGAGCCACATCAACCGTCTTCCAGCGCTGTGTGTGAGGCAGGTCTCCACTGATGCCACTCTGCAAAAATGGGCAGCTAATCAGCATACTAGCCACACACCAGCAGCAACTGCTCAAGCTGATAGCCCGGCAGTGTAGTACAAATGCGCAAGCAGAACATGCAGTGCTTTCCAAAGCAATTATGAGAACACAACAGTAGCTGACATGCTGGCTACAGTTACTTTACTGAATTAACTTTCAGTGATGTGGACATACAGACACTGTGATGAGCCCAAAAGGTACATGGATGTCCCATCAGCTTCAAATGCAACACAATCACAAAATCCAAAAATATTAGCTAGTAGACAGCAAATACAGGCAGTGTTGATCAACACTGAAAAACAGCGGTCTGCACATCTTCAAAGCGAAAACGAACCGCTGTAGTGTTCAGTCTCCTTCAACTGAGGTCTTCTCATTTTGTTGTTCACATTTTGACTAAGTTTTATCTGACTTCAGTTTGACTTGAAAAGGAAGAAATAAAGAAATTTGAAGCTGACGGTACTTGTGCATATGCATGAACTAAATTATTTAGCCTTGAAGTAGTAGTAGTCATAGCAATGGAACCAGTAGCAGTAGTTAGAACAGTATTAATGGTAGTATTAGCAGCAATTAAGTTTCCTGAGTAACGACTGCACACAGTTGAGACTTTGCTCTTCAAATTGAGAGGTGTAAGCCTGAATTGTCTATGGACTAGCAACAAATAGCAAAAGAACTGGGTTCTACTTTTGCCCTTTAAAAATAGACAAGAAGCTTTGTCTGTTGAAGGCAAAGCAGACAATAATCACCATATGACACTATATATTAGCAAAAAGCATTACAGCACACAAATATGACACATCCAAACATCAACAGGGTCTTAGCGCTCTCGGAGGACGCATTTAAAAGTCGCATTTAAGTCACGTCTACCAGGCATCTAAGGCTTGAAACATCAAAGTGCTTCGGACAAGTTTTATGATGACACTCACGTCATCGAGGAGCTCAAGCTCGTAGTGCCACTCGTTTCCAATGCCACCGTAGATGCATGCCCCTGCGATCAGCACACCAGGACGATCCACGCTGAAGCAGATGGCATCAGGAGAACCATTCCCAGTGTTCCACGTTCTGTTTTGGCAGACCCGTGTGAATCGCGATGGTGTGCAGTGCAATGCCTGCCGTGTGGCACGCTGAACATCCACCTGAAAAAAGCCCAGCCACCCATGGCTTGTTCTCTTTCTCTCTCTCACAGACACATATGCACACACATATAAGCAGGATGTGGGTGGGGGAAGAATATGCCTCAAAAATAGGCAACAGCCTTTCAATGACTTCCACAAGAATAGTTCCTTACTCCTCGTTAACTAAAAAACAATGCTGAATGTAGTTTGTCACACTTGTTAGATGCAATGAACAGAAGGACACATGAAAAAAAAAGGAAGAAGCCTAGTGCAAATGCCGATTACAATAAGCTCCTACATGGTGCCTGCATGAATGTCTATCTTGATGTTGCAACCCCCTGTCCATTTGTTCTTCGGGACACTACAGTTCCCAAGTAACAAAATAATTTCAAACTTCGGTAGGACTGCAATGTTTCAGATGCACTTTGAATTTTTATGACTCTATTAAAGAATTTTCACTTCGTCCAAACTTCCCCTTCCTCACACAGAGCTTATTCTAGGAGAAAATGATTTCGGCTGCCACAAAATGATATGAACGTATATTTACCAATGCAATGGATAAATGGAAAATAGCTGTATTAATGTCATCTATAAAGAGCACCTCGAAATAACATTATGACTAGTCACATCCTTAACATCATAAAACTTCTCTAGGTGAGCTCGTGTTACAAGCTACCCAGCAACATTTCATGACCACATTTGGAAGTTACAACTGTTTGTAACACACAAAAAGAACCTTTAAAATATGCACCATGCTTAGAGCTATTAACTGAAATAACTGGTAATTTCATATAGCATAAAATATAATTTTATTGTAATTTAAATGAAACCCTACAGGTATAAGAGAAGTAGAAAATAGTTATGAAAGGACACCCAAATGGTCTTTACTATAACTAACCAACTGTACAAAGCTTTCCAATGCATCTGTCCACAGCTTTACCAATACAGTACTCTCCTTTTAAGAATGGTTTCAGGGAACCATAAAAATCTGTTCATCTTATCAGAAAATCATCTCAACAGGAGTGCCACCAAAAAAGATACGTGAGCATGCTAGGTATTTTATTTATTTTATTTGGACATATATAGCAACGAATTGCATTTAGTGCACTGGAGTGCGCTGGAGACGACACACAATGCTGAGGTCTGGCCATATCACACCTCTACACCACAAATGGGCAGGAGTGAAGGTGCTGATCTTACCCGCACTGGCAAGAAAGCTTCCCCCCCAAGAAAGCACGCCTCTGCAAGACAGCTTGCCCACAATTCACGTGAACATGCACAAAAGCTATCTTGTGGACTCAAACTTTTTGAGTGGAGCCGTTTAATTTAATTTGTATTTCCTCGACAGTGCCATGTGAACACTTCATGACAACTGTTTCTCAGGGTCTCAGTGGTTCGTGGTGGCTGCAACCGTTGGTCTTCTTAAGCAAACTTTTTTTTTTTAAACTGAATCCTATGAGAACCCAAGTAAATGTTTTCACATTGCTCATTTTATCTGAGAATTCATCTTAATAAAGTTTGAACAATGGGATTTTACTGTATAGTGAATATTGCAGAAGCTGATGCAGATATGATGACAAGATGCCGCAATAGATCAGTCACCAACCATTTGACTAGTAGAGCTACGAGCCTTTGTATTGTCGAGACATGCAATGCAGTTAATGCTGTTGGAAGTTTATGTATACATATATTTTTTTTTCCCTGCAAAGCTTCCTCTCTATTTGACTACACTTTAGCTGGGACCTGGAGCAATATTCAGCATACACTGCATGAAGCTTGAGTCCATGGATAGCAAGGAGATATAGGTGAACTGAAGCTGGCAACTCACCACGCAGCCAATGGTCTGGGACGACAACTCAGCAACCACAGAAGAGAGAAATGCGCACGTGCTGCACACAAGCTTTGCCGATGGTTTCTCTGCCTCCTGCATAAAAGCCCAATGATGGCAGAGAGTAAAGGCAAGTCACAATTTGCAAACAAAAGATTAATTGTAAAAAAGTGGAGGCATGAGCTTACTCTCGGACAAAAAAAAAAGAATGACAACATACAAAAAGCTGCAGATACACTCGGAAACCTTAGGTGTGACTTTTACAGAAATGCATTCCCAGCTACTGCCAACAGAAGAGGAGCCCTTGAATTATGTCGAGGCCTCTTCCAAGCTCACCTGGACAACATAGATAACTGAATTGCCTACCTACACATCTATGTAAGCTATGTATGTAAGCATGTATGTAAGCTATGTAAGCATCTATGTAAGCTACCCATCTATGTAAGCTCCATAAGCTCCATGCAGCCAAAAACACTGTGTTTTCTCCTAAAGATAAGGGTGGTCCTTGCTATATACCACATTTTTATATAGAAGAGTTTAGACCTCGATAGTTATCCACGCGGACACAAAAGCATTGCCGCGAAGTGCAGATGCAAGAGTGGGTGAAAATCTGGCGCAAAAACCTCAGAAAGCAAGTGACAGTACAGACACAACCCTTCTACTTACGTGCTTTAAAATGCTTTGCACTGGTGCAACCACGATGCTGAGCAGTCGCTCCAGAACTTCTCTGAAGCTGCAGTTTTCGGGATGGTAGCCTTCCTTCTGCAATAGAAATTACAGTCTGTTACTAAAAGCAGGCAGGAGTTCAGTTTTGCCTAGAAAGGCGCAATAAGCAGCATAATCATGGAGAAAAGCACAAAAACTCCAACCGAGGTCCCATCACCTGCTGTTCAAGAGATGTGAAGCTTATATCGGGCTAATAACAGAAGTAGCGAAAATGACAAGCTGAGAATTCCTGCACACCTTTACCCACTTGCTTCCTGCTCCTTATCTCTAAACTGCGTGCCTTTCCCATCCCTCACCTCCTCGCACTCCTTCGCTCTGCAGATAAAAATGACGGTCGTCACATTCTCTGCAAACGAGGCATTAACTGGTGTCCCTGTAAAATACCGCACACTCACGTGTCTCCCACTTTTCCCAGCATACGCAATGAATTTTGGATATGGAAGACTTACCCCAGGTGCCAACCATTAACCATAACTAAGAGATAGTAAAGTGTGAAATAAGCTTTCAGCGTGTCATTTCAGTAATGCCATTTTTATGCACGAGATGTGAACTGCATTTTAACAACATCTACTTTCACCGCAGCCCAATCAATCTTTCTTTCTATACCTTGACACCACTGGTGAAAAACATTCAAGTTTTTTTGGAATGCATGTGTACCAGGGAACCAAGTTACCATGACATCAATGCAATGTGTAACTAATTTGCGTAACTAATTTTCTGACTTGGCATCTTTGCAGAGGTTACAGAAACTCTGCATGAGGTGTTAGACCTAATAAAATTTATGTCTCCGATGCAGTGCACTCCACACTCAGACTGACTTTAAGCCATCTCTGGTCCACATACACCTCTGTGCACCAGCCACTCTAACCACAGCTGGAACTTCCTCATGGCAGCCACTCAGCATCCCACGTAGAAGGTGTGTGCGTTCTATAAACGATGAGACAAAGCACATGTAGCATTAAGGGAGGCGAAAATTGTGTTCCCCAGAGTCGGAAACTAATTGCACTTACCATCGTCTTTCGTGCAACAACTTCAACAAGCAGCGGGTAGACGGTTGAGTCAGCAGCGTCGGGAAGCTGAGGCCCATTGCCCGGGCTCTCGGGGGAGCAAGGCCCTTCCAAGTTGGGCCGAGTCTCTCTATCCAAGCTTGGTGGCAGCAGGTAGGTCAACTGAGCAGCCGGGCAACACAGGGATGCCAGAACAGCCGCCAGAAGACGGTCGCTACAGTCTTGACTGCGACGAGCCTACCACACAGACAAGGAGGCAGCAATGAATTAACACCAGTGAAGGCATTGACCAGGCGATGGAAGAAGCACATGATGCTACTCTCTATTGCGTACTGGTGCGGGCAGCAATGAAAATTCGTCATCGTCCTCAGTGACAGCGGAAACAATGCGCCCGTTGGCACGAATTATAAGCAATATCTAATATGTACCTGAAATGCATTAGAATGGTCACTACTTACAAAGTAAAGCAAAGCTCTAAGCTCCTCTGAAGACTACAGTTAGAAAAAGAGGCCACTCAAGCATCAGGAAATGATGCATCATCTTTCCTGACACAAGCAGTTACAATACAGTGCCAAGCTAAAAAAAGGTGATTGACCGGGAGGATTACTTGAGGAAGCAGAAGTGTGCCTGCATTCTGCACAGAGGTAAAACCATGGCCAAAAAAAAAAGGAGGCACCTTAGCCCTCTAAGGCCCAGGCAGAGATGTTATCAAAGTCATACACTGTATTATTATTATTATTATTTTTGTACGACCAGAGTTTGCAGCTACCTAGGCTGCAACTTATATGTTACTTCAGAGCTTTAAGTAATAAAACTGAATAGGTTATCCAATTCTCGCCCAAAATAAACAGAGATGGTCAAAATTGCATCAATATTGCCACAGACTACGCTACACGTTACGCGATCACACGCGCACTGCCCACCAGTACGGCTACTGATGTTGCCGACTTTCTTTTGACCGACCTTATCCTACATCATGGAGCTCCCCGTCAACTTCTGACCGACCGAGGCCGATGCTTTCTGTCCAGAGTTGTCGCTGACATTCTTCGATCGTGCTCTACAAAACATAAGCTCACCACCGCCTACCACCCGCAGACGAACGGCCTCACAGAACGCTTCAATCGCACTCTCACCGATATGCTGGCTATGTACGTTTCTCCGGACCATCGCGACTGGGATACCGCTCTCCCCTATGTGACCTTCGCCTACAACTCCTCCAGCCATGACACTGCCGGTTACTCCCCTTTTTATCTTTTGTATGGCCGCGAGCCCCTGCTGCCTCTGGACACGCTGCTTCCCACTTCTACTGCTCCGCTGTCTGCTTACGCCCACGACGCCATTACCCGCGCTGACCACGCTCGCCAACTCGCACGCTCCCGGCTCCTCGCTTCCCAGACCTCTCAGCAGGAATTCTACAACCGCCGTCACCGTGTGGTCTCCTTCACCCCTGGCTCCCTCGTCTTGCTTTGGTCGCCATCTCGCCGCGTGGGGCTCTCTGAAAAACTTCTGTCCCGCTACATCGGCCCGTACCGTGTCCTGCGCCAAGTCACCGCAGTCACCTACGAGATCGCTCCGGCCTTCCCCGGTGCCACGTCCTCTCAGCATCAGACCGATGTTGTGCACGTCTCTCGCCTCAAGCCCTACGTCTTGCAGTCCCCCTCACTGCCGTGATGAGCACCGAGACGGTGCTTTTCCGACCGGGGGGCCATGCAACGGATAATCTCCGTGAAGACGACGCAGAGGAAGTGCCCAGTGTGTGCGCGCTTGCCGCTCGGGGCTAGCTGTGATCTGGACCCTGTGCTCCGGTCGTCCTTGTGCCGACATAGACTTCGGGCCACGTAACAATATTACCAGTCACTTTCCCAGCAGCATCACTACAATTGCCAGCGAAATGCACACCAAAGAAACCTGGCACATGAAGCACCACATGCCAGATCCCTTGTTGCCATTTCATGCCAGTAACAAAGCTAAGACTAAACTAGTCCATCTAGCATGTCAGCAATGCTTAAGGCCTCTAGTTTACCACAATTCCATGAAAAATTGCAGACCTAAGCATTTTTCGCGGAACTATGTGCTAATAACCATCCTCTCATTTTTGCATACTACTGTTATGGGCATCAGTAGGAACAGCAGAACGATGGGAAAATGACTAATTTACTTCATTTGCATGAATATAACATGAGCAGGGAGCTTGAGACGTCAAGACAATTGTAAAAGAAATATCATTATATACCGCAATCTCAAACAGTTTAGGAAAACCATAGACGGGGGACACCAAAAGAAACACAGACGGCGTGCTAAAATACAGAATCAGCTGATACGTTGATGTTATTGAAAAGGCAATGCTTCAGATGTGCGTGCCACAAATGGGCGAAGTAAAGCCTCCAATTCGTTAATGCATGCAGTCTCCCATGCAGCAGCACCAAGTGGCGCAGTCGCCATCATGCTGCCACTTCTACATGGCGTTTCGAGTTTCCGGGTCTTGCACCCGTTCACCCTGCTTTGCCTTCCCTACACCTTTTTTCCAAATCCATAGCCACCTTCTCCTCTGCATTCACCAAAAACTTTGCCCCAAGATCACTGAAAAGATGGCTTCTCCTAGCAGCTGGCAAGTCTGGTAGCGTAGATTGTTTTAACTAACTTGAACAGCTAGCAGAAAAAAAAAAAAAAATTCACACTGTATGCATAACATGTTTACAAATATAATTGGACATGCCTTCTGGAACAGGCTTCTATGCCTCCCATGGAATATTGCAGATTCTTTGTTCTCAGTACATGGCGTCTGAAATTTTCAGCCGCAGAAAGTTGAGCCTCAGCAATTATGCGAGGTGCACTCAATCTCCAACAAGTTAAGTTTTTTAACGAGCTGCTCTGATACAGCTCACCCTAACAAGCAGGCCTTGTTCACTACAGCACAAAGATTAAGAAAGGACAGGGGTGTCTATGATTGAAAAATATAGGAAAAATTAACAATTTCCCAATTGAGTCACACACAGATTTGTGAAGTACTTTTCCACCTACACATCAAGTTTGTAGACCAAGAATAGCACAGCTTTTAAAAAACTGTGGAATGAATGTGCTTTGTCAGCACATTAACTTGCAAAAAATGCATCAAAATTGCAATTTTGCTTGCCTCTGCATTTGGAAACCAGCCATCATATAAAGGTCTCATTAGAAAATGCAGCATTCTCTTGTGAGCGTGAACTGCACTCACTGGATCGACGAGAAGCTCGCAGAGGCCACGCCACTTGAGCATGGTGCTTGGGTAGAAGGTGTGGTAGCACGCCATGAACGCAGCTTCACACTCTTCCAGCAGGGTTGTCTGCATGGCAGCCCCTTCCCTGAGCAGCCCCTCCTCCTCAGCCGCGTCTGCAGGCAGGCTGCTCCCACCGGACAGGATGCAGCTGAGCAGGCTCTGGGTGTCTGCCACACATTCGGCCATCCGCGACGATTCCGGCGGCAGCTTCTTGGAAACAGCTGCACATAAGGCAAGGAACTGCTGATCTTCGGGGAATGCGAACCACAGGGAACTTGTCCCAACTTGCGTCTACAGACAGATGAACGTGAAACTTCAGCTTGAACAAAGCTTAAAGGGCACTGAGAACAAACTGAAGATGGTCTGTATCAATAGAGTACCACATTCTAATCACGAAGACAATACTCACCAAAAACTGAGCTTTTACAAGCTATCAAGGACCAAAAAACAGCATACAGGTGTCGCCATCCCCAACTGAATTCACGAGTAAACGGCATGCAAGTAAACAGATTTTCTTAAGCGCAGATCCCAGAGGCTAGGCTACACCACCAATCACTTCAAAATGATGGCAAGTAGCCCTTTTCCGTGTCAACATCACGAGCTTGAATTGAGTGGCAGGAAAATTTTTTCATTCAATTTTTCAGCCATAAATGCGCCTTTTGCTGCCAGACAAATGTCAACACGTCGAGAAAAGAGCCACAGTAGCAACTCTGACTCAGAACACTAATTGAATGGAGTTCTCTTTAGTGTCCCTTTAAACTGAACAATGTTGAATCTTATGCCAAAAAAACTGGCAAACGCTTACACTTCTTGGTAAAGCGATTTTCGATTGCTGCGGTATTTAAACATAGGCAATTGCAGACTGAACCTGCAGTACCAAATAAACACGGACAGGGGTTTAGACTTCAACAGCGCACACAACGGTACGCCGCTGCTGAGCTCATAGCTGAGTCTATCCTTAGGGAATCCACACTGGAAGCATTTGCAAATAACATTACAACTTTAGTCACGTGACAACAACTCAAGCAAGGATATCAACTTAGGCTAATGTCATTCATTGGAAATTACATTAATTTGGCCGCCTGAGAAGAGCAGCTATTGCAGTTGCTTGGAATTCAGTGGGTTCTGTAGCGCAATTCAGTACCTTATTCGCCGTCTTCCATCTTCTCCAGATTTCTTAAATTTTGAGACATTGATCATCAAGCGTGCGTAGCTGCTCTCCACACACCATATTACACAGTATCTGCTCTTATGCTATGCCATTTAACGCAAAACACCACGCATGCCAATTAAATTGACATGGGCAATGGCTGGCATAGTTACCCTTCGACATTATCAAGGAGTCTATTCAGACAGATTGGGGGGAAAAGGGGAGAGACTATCGCCACACATCAAAGGTGGCAGCATATTAATCAGGCCGTTGATGCGTGTGTACATTTCCTATAGCACTGCCGAAAAACCAAGCACAAAATTTCTGGAAGCGGGCGACAGAAAGTAGGAGCCGCAGCTGGCGTCATGCTGCGTCTCCTTCCTCCTGACTTCTCAATAGGGCTTGAACCATCTGGAACCGCAGGTCTGCGCACACCGCTTCACCAAGGTCGCGAAGAGAGAAGGACAAGGGCTGTGAGCTGAGACACATTAGTGGGAGCCCCAGCCTTCGAGAGTGCTCCAAAACAATCTTTTCCTTTTTTTTTTATCATGGGTCGCCATGCGTGACCTGCTTTCATGCTACCGCTTTCCTCCTCGCACCCTCTTCGTTACTGCCATCTCTCATACTCCTCTGCACTCTGCATCCGCTTTTTTTATTCTGCGATGCACTCATTCACTCGGTTATGCTGGGGCCAGCGCTGAGGGGCGCCGCTAAATGCAGAAACGGGCGCCTAAACAGCTGTGCTATAAAATTTCCCCAAAAACGCACCCAAGAGCAGTGCAGTTAAGTCAGTGAAAAGACACCAACTCAAGCGACCCTTACTAGGAAAACGGGGAGACCTTTTCTAAAGTTTTAGCGCCGTTTTGAAAGCGCACACGAAGATTCCAGAGGCCGCAGAAAATCGAGCGCCAGTTAGGTTGGGCTTCTCCGCACAGCAATGGCAGGCCAAGCACCAGCTATGGTGGCTTTCTTGCCATTTAAGCTGTGTCGCTTGGACAGTGGTACGTCATAGTGAAGGCTACCACCATTTTTACCACATCTATGACAGCTGACATAAGGTCCACGTGACCAAGAAGTGAACAGCAAGAAACATGGCAAGGCAATTGACATATGAGCTTTCCCTCTTCATATATCTGCATCACTACATGGAATTGATAATGATAACAGATATACTGAGGCGTTATAAAATTCTAATGCAAGTGTTGGCGTGGTGGTGACAAGCAATTGACTTGGTGCACAAGATGAAGCATTGCCTAACACTTGCACTGATGAATGAACGAGAAAGAAGAATAGTTCCTTATTCTGCCAAAACGTTTCACAATTTGTATGCCATTAACAGAACAGAAGGGGACAAGCATTTGTACACAGTGCTATTACAGATAAAACATCTGTTGGACATGTCAATCACAAAAACTGTGATGCAGGAAAGAAAAGAAACAGCCGGCTGAATTTCATCAGCATGCATAACAAGGCGACTGAGCATTTTGCATTCATAAACATGCTCACTCGTCAAACAATGGTTTATGAATAAAACCCAATTCTCTGCAATCATTTTCTCACCACTCTGCAAGTTGCCACTGTGGCTCACTATTCTACTAGAAGTTACACCTCAAAACAACACCTAACATGCAACATGCACAACTGCAAAACAGCAATAAACAACTCACGTCCAATTGGGTACACTTCGTTGATGTATATGCGCAGCAAATGCAGGGATGCAGCACAGATGTACAGCAGGCGTCTCAAGTCTAGAACCAGAGCTCTCCCAAGGGTAGACGGACTGTCAGCAAGCTCGCACAGACCTGCCCTGAACGCCTTCCAGCCCCAATGCAGCAGCCTTAGTAAGGACTGGAAGCACTCCTGCACATTACAGAGAAGGCAGGTCGAATGCAGTGACCCCACTGCCAGAGGCTTCCAAGGCAAAAGCATTTCCTCCTTTCACAAGAAACAGACAAGAAGCACTTCACAACTTGTAATTAGAGGCAGTTATCAACAATGTAACACAAAGCATCTTTTAGCTCAATGGTCACCAGTTTCACAAGTTGCCACATGAGCGTTATTCTGGAGCAAAGCAACCAGACATGCAAAAAAAAGAAAGATGTACAGTTACGAGTTCCACCATGTTATCGCAAACTCGATAGCACTTGCACATGTGCACTACTTACCGAAGCATAAAAACAATCATAAGATGGAATATGAACCTCGGCAGCTAGCAGGTTCATTCGAAAAAAAAAAGAAAACATAACTGAGGGGGAAGTTAAGGTTGTCTTGCACCAAGTATCAAGGCTACTAAGTCAAACCTCAATATATAACAAACATGGATATTATGAACCATTGGCTACACAGAACTCTTTGTAAATATTTTTAACAAACACATGCAATTTCTACTTTATATATCGAACACGATAGAACATGAAACGGGTATATCAACCTTCCCAGTGCCAAGCAACCCCCCCTCAGATAGCAGGCTTTGCCGCAGTATACAAGAGACTGGTGGTGGTGTGGCAGGCGTTTATGCTAAGACTCATGCCTTTATCCCGCACTAGTGTTCTTATCTCGCATTCTTCAACAGTGTGACGGAGGCACAAGGGGGGTTGGGTAGCCAGGCAGTCAGCATACATTCATGCCTCTCGCATCTATCAAAAGTGCTCCGGAAGCACCGGCGTGGACGGTTGTAGCTTTGCAGTAACCGTCCTGCACTTATGTCGGCTGTCACAGATGTGGTAAAAATAGTGGTAGCCTTCACTATAACGTACCACTGTCCAATAGACACAGCTAAAATGGCAAGAAAGCCACCATAGCTGGTGCTTGGCCTGCCATTGCTGTGCGGAGAAGCCCAACCTAACTGGCGCTCGATTTTCTGCGGCCTCTGGAATCATTGCGTGCGCTTTCAAAACGGCGCTAAAACTTTAGAAGAGGTCTCCCCGTTTTCCTAGTAAGGGTCGCTTGAGTTGATGTCTTTTCACTGCTCTTGGGTGCGTTTTTGGGGAAATTTTATATTTACAATTTTTTAATTATCTTTTGCCTGTTCGCTATAACCAGGTTTGACTAGTGCTCACCATTCTGTGCAAACCAAAATCTGCTGTGCCACAGGTGTGCAGCAGCAGTTTAGAAAGTAAATTACATAACATGCCTTAATGAACAAATCACCACTTCGAACACTTTCTTCTGACATTCACTTGGTTCCACACGTTTGGGGCGCTTCATTATTTTCGACCTTAATGCATGTTGGATTTAAAGTTTCAAACTTTAGTGGGAGTTAGGCTCCCCAAGCGTGGGATGGCCAACTGGACTTACGCCTGGCTTTCGCTCCTTGCCTTTCCTTTCTACTCTTTCTCTTTCTAGTGCACATTAGTTGGGATGTCCTCAATAAGTATCCAGCTTCCAAAACTGGAAAATCTCCCCTGTACCCAAAAGCACTACAAATCCCCCCCACACAAAAACAGGACACTCAAAGAAAAGAAACAACAACCAAAGACTAGGGGAGTTTACAAACCGGTGTTACTGTTCTGGAAAACTTGTGACTCAGGATGGTGATGGACTCTGACTGGTCAGCAGGCTGGCTCGATGTCTGCACATCTGGAGTAATCACCCTGACGAAAGAAAAAAAAAAATTAAAAGGAAGAATAAATTAAGGGTGAAGCAGGCACTCCAGAGATGCAAGAGGTGCAAGGTTACTATCATGCTATACACTGTGCTAGCTGCGACGAATGACTAGAGCCCAACCTGCCATTTTCTCATCAACTGCAACCACAACACTGACACTCCACTTCGAACTTGGAGCAGGACATAAGTACTTCTACAAGCTGATTTTACAGCGATCATAAAATTTAGGTCATGCACATGACCTTTCATGCTCAGTTATCTTCACAATAAAAGTGAACAACGCCAGCAGCTTGATTTTTTGTAACACAGTCATACATCCTCCAATATTTCATGCATCTTGTCACAACCAATGTTGCCAGACGAAGAAGCAACTCACCGGTACAACAGCTGAGGGATCTGTCCAGCATTGACATCCGTACCATTGTTAGACTTTTTGGAACTCTTGAAGTAAAAGACAACCCTGAAAGAGAATGTAGATAATCGCTGCTTAGCCAAGTGTCTAATTCCCTACAGGAAGGAATTCTGAGGGTGAAAAATACGATACAGTGGAACACCACTGTTAATTTTTCACAGGACTGGAAAACAAAAAGTTGCAACCAGAAAATGCTGTATCCAAATGCAGCTAGTGAAAAAATTCCACACCGTTAGCTGCTGCCTTTCTTTTTTGTTTCTCATCAACAATTTGCAATGCTTTTTGGCTCTCGCAGTAGTTTTCCTCGTGCAAAACATCCGAAACGCCCCAATGGCTATGCTCTATCTGAGCAGCTATTGGTAAAAGGGAGGCAGCAGTGAGGAGATGCTGGTGAACTTGCGACGAACATACGCTTATGCGCGCCACCACTTTAAATCTACCTACACAATCCTCGTCAACTGCAACCTGCAAAATGAGTCTTTTAGGCTGCAAGCAGCAACGAAATGCGAATGACACAAACAAAAGCCTTGGAGCCAACTTCTGCAACCGCATATCCCACAGTGCTGCCTGCACGGCGTCCGCTCCCATGTTTGTTTTTGCATTTTCGATCGTTCGTGCTCAAGTTGCAGCGACGATGAAATTGCACCAACGGCTGAAAGAAAATTAATGCTATCCATAAGCATACGTGGTGTTGGCATGGAGCAGTGCACAGGAAGCCCATAGACATCGTGGCGGTCAAGCGCCGATGGAGTGTGAAGTCTCATTTTAGCAGGCATGCTGTTGCCATTCCACGAGTGGTAAACCCAGGCGATATTCGTGACATACCCTGCAGGCTGTCACAACTGCGATGTAACAGCCGGGTTTCTATTACACGGGACTCTGTAGGAGCTATGTCAGCACAAGCGAATTAAAACGTAGCAGATGGAAAAACGCAGCATCCGGGAACGTAACAGCGGGGTTCTACTGTATTAGGCAGAATTTGACCACCGATTGTTTAAATAACACTGAACACCATTCATGGCTAGTAAACACAAAGTTAACACCGAGAAATCCAGGATATCACGATCAGCTGCCTAGCTATGTTAATCATCATTCACAATGCTCACCAGGATACAATCACACTGTGGAGAGGTCAACAGACTTGCCACACTTACTGATCTTCAGTGGTGACAACGGACTGGCCACTTGAGCCACAGTCACTGCTAGGCCCCGAAATGTGGGCCCACACAATGTACCACCGGTTAGCCTGTAGCAGAATGGGCTCCTCAAACAGTATGGGGTACTTGTGCCTAGAACAAGAGTATGGCCAAAGAGAAACAACACAAAGTTTGCACACATAATGGCAAACAGCAACAATCGTGCAGAAAAACCAAGGGGCCTATCTGGACAACCCCGTAATAAAAAGTGAAAGCAATCTAACAACAGGAAGAGAAGTCGTAAACTGGAAAGTACGCTTTATTTGAGGTTCTCCAGACAAGCACTCTATGACAAACCAATGGCGGTGTGCATTGAGACAATGCGAAGAGTAAAAGCTTTGTGCCTGAAGCTATAAAATGGCATTTTTACAGGTCACCAAAACCTGTAACTACTACTACTGGGGACAAAGACAACAAAGACAAAAAAAAGAAAGATGCATTGTTTGTTTTGCAATCTTGAGCAACATACGCACAAGGCCCACTCAAAAACACACCAGCTGACTGTGGTGTTGTGCTCACAGCCTTACCTTGCACCACACTCGTACGGTATTTCTTCAGTCTCAGCAAGGAGCTCGCCATCGGTTTCCTGGTCTCCGCCGTCCACACCAATGTCAAAAACCTGTCAGGCAACCATAAGCAAATATAGTTATAGTATGCAAATTTGAAACGCACAATAAGAAATCACCTCCCAAAGCTATGTATGAAAGCTATGCCTTGTCCCATTTCACAACCTTAAGCTACTATATTAAAGGTGCACTGAAGAGGATTCTGAACTTGTCTTTTTGCCGCGGGAACTCGATCTACCCGTTCCTAGCATTCTTAGAAACAGTGAATTATTGCCCTGTGTGGCCGATTTCCCCAATTAAATCGAATTAACGTCCGGCTCCCGCCTTTTTTTTTAAAATTCTGCCTCGTACGGTGGGCGGAGTCGACCAACGCGTGGAGCGCCTTTCACCCAGTCCCGTGGAGGCTTTGCTTTCGCTTTATTTTGTTTTTTAGGTTTCCATGAATAAATAGTTTCATTCACAGATAATATAGCCGCAAAATAAGCCCGAAGAAATAAAAATACGCGCGGACTATTTGCTACTACGGACTACTTCGTATTACTCCGCCGATGGCAGAGCGGCAAGCCGCCACGGGACTGGGTGAAAGGCGCCCACGCGTTGGTCGACTCCGCCCACCGTACGAGGCACAATTAAAAAAAAAAGGCGGGAGCCGGACGTTAATTCGATTTAATTGGGGAAATCGGCCACACAGGGCAATAAGTCACTGTTTCTAAGAATGCTGGGAACGGGTAGATCGAGTTCCCGTGGCAAAAAGACAAGTTCAGAATCCTCTTCAGTGCACCTTTAAGTCCCGCACAACAAAACAGCACAGAGGTGAATTTGGGGATGGGACATCGAAAGACTGTACACAAGCCATGCCACAAAAATAATACACTTCCAGCCAGTTCACTGCGCCGTCTTATCATTTGCCACAGCAATATAAAAAAATTTGGCACGTTTCTGAGAAGTGCACTAAATGACTAAATACAAAATTTCACTGATATATCTTCAGTACTTTTGATATACATTTTTATGTGTTTCACTGTTAGACCAAACTAGCTGAAATACTGATGTGACAACAAAACATGGTAGGAACCTGCAGTCGTTTTTAAACTTTAGACAAAGGAATGGTGCATGCAGTGACATTCCCCAAATACTTTTATCGGCCTAATTTTTTCTACACAGAACATTATATCTATGCTTGCTCAATGCGCTTACTATCGTCAAGTCAAATAGTTCAAAGAGCCTTCATGGCTGCCGTTGCGTAACGCTTCCTCGTGCAAACGTCTGCCGTTTCCACCTGTTTGTGTGCTCGAACCTTAAGGGGGGACGAGGGTCTTAAAACTTACCTTTTTATTTGTGGTTAGAATCTCATAAAATTTTCAACACAGATGTGTTTTTCTCTTCTGATTTCAAAAATGTAGCCATAATTGAGCTGGTGGTCTTAGAACAAAAGTTATCTTGAATTCTAGAGTGTAATTGAGTAATTTCTTACGCAGCTTTAATGAACTTTCTCATTGCATTTTGTTGTTTTTAATTGCATGAATTGATAGCCAGCAAATTCCCATACCTGATGACATTCTTACTTTTTTTTGTTTAGGCCACATATAAATAGCAATGTACAATTAGCTTAACGAATTGCAGTGTCAAATACTGCGACCTTTTACTCTCGACATAGTACATCAGGATGCCATGCCTTTAGAGAAAAACAAAGAATGTCACCGGGTATGGGAACCCTCTGGCTATCAATTCATGTAAATAAAAGCAACAAGATGCAATGAGAAAGTTCATTAAAGCTGTGTAAGAAATTACATTCTAGACTTTTACATTCTAGACTTTTACACCTAATTACATTCTAGACTTTGCTAGACTTTGTAAGATTTAAGGCCACCAGCTCAATTATGATTACATATTTGGAATCGGAAGAGAAAAATACATCTGGGTGCAAAATTTCATGAGATTCTAGCCATAAATAAAAAAGTTAGTTTTAAGACCCTCGTCCCCCCTTAATGATCGGATCCTGATTTTGTGCTGATTTTAGATATGTCATTTAATTTTGTGTAAAACAATTCCTTGAGCACTTGTGCAATTTTTATGCAAGTCTTTTGGAGAGAGCATGTAAGAAAATTTGCTGCAGGAAACTCGCTGAAATGCATGCTATTGGGCTCTCTTGACACCAAGGAATGCAATAAGGGTAAAATTATCATCCTGGCTGTCATAGAACTTGAGTTACAGGGTACTGAAGCTGCGACTTCACAAACAGGAATACACACTTTTCTTCTCATTTCTGAAGCGACAACTTCAAAACTCTATAACTCAAGTTCTATGAGAGCCAGGATGATAATTTTACCCTTATTGCATTCCTTGGTGTCAAGAGAACCTAATGGCATGCATTTCAGCGAGTTTCCTGCCGTAAATTTCTGCAAAACTTTTCCCAAAATACTTGCATAAAAATTGCACAAGTGCTCAAGGAATTGTTTTACACGAAATTAAATGACATACCCAGAATCAGCGCACAAAACTACATGTGGCCTGGAAATTTCATAACTGTGACTTCATTAATAAAATTTTTTTTTGTCAAAGACCAGGGTCCCCCCTTAAACGAAAATGTGTGCAGAGCTTTGCCCTTTGGCTCACCCTGATGCGAGCAGTGTACTCCCCACGGCCACCAAACAGGCCCACTCCTCCCAACAGGATGTCAGTGTCAGCCATGAAGCGAATGGCCTCCACCGAATGGCCCGAGTAGCCCCAGCCTCCGCCATGGCCTGTGGAGCACAACAGGGCAAAGTGACCGACGACATGCTTCCAAAGATTTCACCGTGCTCTGCACAGAAATCGCCATGCAAGGTAGCCGAGAAAAAAAAAAAAAAACTAAGCCTGGAAACACAATTTTTCCCTCAGGATACAAAGCAGAAATATCCAGGGCAAAACCCTTCGCTCGTGTGGTATGGAACTATCAAAGGTGCTTTGGGTGGCTCAAATCCTGCTTTTCACCTGCTAGCAAAGTGGTCAAATATCTCCCACCATGTCTTCCCTGCCACAAGCCCCACGCACTTCACATATCTAAGATTTTATGATGCTAAGTTTTACCACAAGGCATTTAGTTACAGTTTTGCTGAGCACATGCAGATATTTTAAAATGCTTCAGGAAGTTCGCTTGCCTTTCATTATGACAGGAAAGCACACAGCGTAAGTAAACTTAAGTTTCTCAGCACCAAGTGGCCACATGGCATAGGTACCCACATTGGCACCTATCTTTTATGCGATTTTATGCGACTCAGCTCATGCTAGTGCCAATGCTGAGCTTCTCTACTAACCTGCAACCTGCATGCCCTACATGCACTGCTGCAAAGAGTCCCCAAGTGCACTCACTCTCGAAACGATTGACTGTGGAGAAGTCCTCGCGGGCGTACACTCGAGCCAGGCTCTGGTGCCGTGCCTGCTCAGCATCCTCCCGCACGCTCAGGTCCCTCTCCTGGGCGGCTGTCAGCACGTCCAGTGCCCCAAGCAGGTTGAGTGCGGCCTGACAGCGGCCAACGGGGTGCCCCGCTGCCCCTGGGAGGCTCAGCTCGGGACCCAAGAACAGCGGCAGCTGTGTGGCTTGCTCCGAGAGCCCCTCCGGGGATGTCTGCAGTGGCACTGCCTCGCTCCGCACCACACTGTACCAGCTCAGCTCAAGCGTCTTCTGGTTTAGGCTGGTTTAGGCATGAAAGGTAGAGAAGGAGGCAGTGCTGTAAAGGAGGCTGGCAGGAGCAGTAAGCAGGTGACTGGCAAACTGGGCTTTGCACAATGGATCAAACTGGCATAGTATTTCAAGTGGGAACCACATGTTCAAGAATCTGTTGTCACTGTCCGGCTTCCACAAAGTTCAGCCGTGAAAAGTACAAACCGAACATGCCATGCCTCTTTCCGCTGCTATTTTTGCAATATTATATAGCGGTTTGGGTGAAATTAGCGCAAGCCTAATTTTCCAGGTCCCTTTTCACTACAATTTTTGTGTTTTTATACAGCTGCTTGGGCGAAATTAGACATCTCTTCATGGCAACAATGCTACTGTCAACCACATGGGCACTGATGGGGCCTATCGTTTATGGTATCACAGCTAGCACTAGCAATGCTCTGTTGCCAGTGGTGGCAATGGCCCAGAGCAGTTTGGAGGAGGCTTTGTAGAAAGTGAAAATTCAGTTTGAAGCAGCTTCCTCACTGTTTGTAGTAGGAGCTCAATACTGAGAAATAGGGTAAAAATGCAAACATACATATTTAGTCAATTTTTTATTTGCATGTCCATTCACCACGTTTGGTCCAGACAACCTTGCCAATGCTGTCAAGGCAGATCGATGAGCAGAACGCATGCAGACTATGCGCTAAGAGTAGGTGGTAAATGGCTAGAAAGTGAAATGAGGTGGGCTTGGATCCCATGTATCATCTTTCTTGCCCCACATCAAGAGAAGAAACCACTCACACCTGAGCCCACTCAGCGGTAAGCTCTGCCACCCTACATTCATCGCGGCACCGGGTTGCTAGAATAGCATTTCGGCGCCTTACTGGCACAGTTTGATCAAAAACCATCTATTTGTAGTAGCATGTAGCAGGTTTAATGCAATGGCACAGGCTGGTGCAACTGACGCAGCATTCCCACCACTGTTGCATGCTGATGGCTACCCGATTGACATTACTTCTAAGTAATGCAATGTTGCACCTTTACACTTTACACTGCAAGGTGCCATATGACAGAACATTTTAATTCAGAGTGCCCAACTGATAGAATGATAAGTAAGCTCAATAAAAGCAATAAAATTACGAGTTTGCACTGAAAACAGTGTGAAACATCCTCATGTTGTTATGCTTCTGTTTTAGTTTGTGCCACTGCACTAAAGACTGCACAAAAAAGCCAAGTGCTGGTACTTTCTCAAGCACAAGAGAAAACGTTCACTACTCCTTGAAGTATGAAAAAGTACAATTCCGAGAACGTGGACAAGGTAGCAGTGTAAGTGAGAAAATGTCTCCCAGGTAACTGCAGTTATCCCAACAAAATCTATGTACGTGCAACACATTTTAGATTTCAGTTCTTCATGCAGATTTTTTTCGTGCCTTTTCGCTTCTAGAGTTTTGGTGCATAAGATCACACAAGCAAATTTTTGGTCACAATGGGGAAGAATAACCCAGACAAGCAAATTTTCAGCTATTTCAAAAGCTGAAGCCTTGCTTGAAAGGCAAGAGATAAAAGGCAATGCAAAATGGAATCTGATGGCCATCCCAAAGGAGGAATTCATAGTATGCTTCAGGAAATAAGAGGAATGCTGGGTTAACTGTGTAAGCTACCAGAGGGAACCAGGAGTCAATGTACCAAGTCACCAACCTCATATGTAAAAAATGACCAGACACTTTCAAAGACAGACCTAATAAATGTTCAATTCAACAAATGTCATGTATGCTAAACCTTCCACTGCCACTCTGGGCAACAAACAAAGTAAAAAAAATAAAGCAATGCTTCCACAAAAGCTAAGCTGCCTTGGAACTTAAAGAAACCTTGTTTGGGGTCCTGTCTTGCAGTCCACTGATGACTTTCCTACAAGGAACTTGAAAATATAATGACACACACACTCCCACAAGAAAAAGAGGTGGCACATGCAAAGCCACCCAAGCTTTTATATTAAGTCGGTGGTTAGTATATGACAAACTATGTAAAAAGGAACAAGAAGCAATTAACTAGTTCACAAAACCTTGAACATTGCAGAGTACACAAAATTAGTGTAGTATACTATGAGGGTCAAGTAACAAATGTAGTAGTAACAAAAGTGCTAACACCTCTGAGATAAGTGATCAGCCTCACCTCCAAAGCACATTGTAGATGCTATCAAGGCAAACTGCATGATTCTTCAGGTCCACTTGATCTGCAGAATTAAACCTGTAAAAAAAAAAGAGAGAGAGAGAGAGAGAGTGAGTGAGAGTGTGTGTGTGTGTGTGTGTGTGTGTGTGTGTGTGTGCGTGTGCGCGTGTACGTGCATGCGTGCATCCAAAATACCCCTAAGAGCCTCAGAGAAGAGTATTACATAAGAGAATTAAAGGTGGCAAAAATACAAGAATGTAAAATAAGCATAGTAATACCACAAAAAGAAATAACATATCAAGCAGAACAAGAACTAAAGCTCAAAAACACATGAGGTAATAGAAGTAAAAGCAGCATAAAAACTACACACGAATAATATTTTCTTAAAGTTTTTGAAATCTAATCATGTTCGTTTCAGTTGCAATGAGAGCGGGCAGCCGGTTCCGGTCGGCAGCCGGTTCCGGTCAATACTGGCTTGAGATACGAAAGACTTGGCGTAAACATGCATTTGTCATTGAAAAGATGATCACGGCATGGGAAGATTGCCGACAGTGAGCAAAAGAGGTTGTCATGAAGTAACGGATGATGATACATTTTGTGAAACACAGAAAGGCCGGAATGGCTGCGACAATGGGAGAGGTTATCCCTTCAGCACGAGTTTTTAATGCCATGAAGCCAGTGAAATGTGAGCAATCTGGAAAAATGAAGCCGACAGCAAGCTTCTGCAAGGATTTGATGTTTGCTATAAAACTAGGCACAAATGGAAAATTTCTTGCCCAACTACGGATACTTCGCATTGAGAATCCTGTTTGCAACATTAACCTTAAATCATGAACTGCATTCATTCCATATATATGCGGCATTCTGGTCAATACAATATCAATATTTATGATGTAAATACTTAAACAATATGCCCACTGATAACGTAATTACTTCTCACAAAAGGCAGTGTATCGATGTGATGAGAAAAAAAAAAAAAAAAAGAGCTAACCCTTTGCAGCTGCCATCAGCTCGGTTGATCATTAGGCACTTGAACTTCGATGCTTGCTCCGTGTCTTTTGAAACAATCCCTGAAATAATGTCAATTACACACATTTTTGAGTGAAGAGAAGCAATGAAATAGTACACAGGCAACTACGCAGCCATGCAATACAGTAGAGCCAACATATACTGAACCCTGATATTTGAAATTATTGGCTAAATTGAACAGAGAGATTGTTCCCTAGAAAATCCAGTGAAAAAGTATAGGAAAGTCGCACTGTATATTGAAATGCAATTTTTCCTGCAGTTCGTTATATCGAACTGCGCGCCACCATACCATACCTCTATGACTTAATTGTTGCTTCTTGCAAGGGCAAGTGAAAAGTGATTTTTTAAACTAACAGCAGTGGCAAAAAAAAGTAAAATTGAAATTGAGTGTTTTATACCAAAAATTGAACTTAGATTGCCGGTGATGAAAGAAACATGAGAAGGCAGCTGACATGAGAAGAGACCCACTCGTTGCAGTTTGAATCTCATAACGCAACCACTCAAATTTCAGGCATGCATGTATCAATCACGCCAGGGTGAAAAACCATTACTGAAAGCCTCATGTTAATTCACAGGCAATACGAAACCATATCGACAGTGTTTCCAAGGCAGCACAAAAGTGAACATGGCAAGAGCAAAGCATTTCTGTTTATTCCACCTTTATTTTTGTTTGCTCTACTTGGCAGCTCCCAGATCATTTTGTATGCTACTGCACAGAAAAGTTGCCAGACTCTGACAACCCCGTAATGACAAGGTTCCTCATAGATTGGCCACATTTCTGTACCTTCCCGACAACTAGGACCGTGAGGTTACTTGAACAAGCTTTGCACAAATTCCTACTGGAATCAGCCAACACGGACAAAGAAAAAACATGACTGGTATAACAACGCAGCAGAACGCCAGATGCGGAGCTCACCCAGACAGCTGCGATTGGCAACCAAGCTGCAGTGTGCCAGGCTGGAGGCACTGGTGAGAAATTCGTCGAGCTTGACAAACGTGTGGTCGCCAGAGGCGCCAACCCAGGTTGCCCTGCGGCCGCGCTTCACCCCAATGGTTGGCACAGCACCTGGCAGGGCATGCCAGAGTCCATGGCCATCTCCACTGCTGCTCCGACGCCGACTGCCCCCACTGGCACCTTCCTCCGGCACACCCCGGCCCAGCTGGCCTTTCTGAGGCAAGAGAACCAACATGCCAGTGTTTCATTCCGAGTTACAAAAGGGAGGAGGAGGAGGAGGAGGGGTGACTGGAAGAAATCATAGATCACAAGACGCCAACAAGCATCACAAGCTCTGGCCAAGGTACCTATTTCTCAAGCAGCAATTGTGCGGTTAACACTCAGCATGCATCAAAAGCGCAGATGGCTGTGCAGTTTTTAAAGGGACAGTGAGGAGAGCTCTATTGATATTGTTACGTGCTTAGCACGCACGGGGGTTTATTCACAGAGGGGATCGGTCGGAGCAGGATGGAAGCAGGCAGCCTACCAGCGTCCCTCAGCTCTTTTTCTTCCTTTCTCCCTGCCGGTCAGTCCTTCATCTTCTGCTTCTTCCGTCGAGATTCTGTGGAAGCACGTGACATTTCCCTCCTCGCAGACGGAGCCCGGCGGGCGAGTTACGTGGACCGTCTGGGATGGAATCGCTTGAGACGGGCTACATGCACCACCTGAGACTGGCGTGACCGTCGACCACTAGCAGTTAGTCGTGATATAACGTAATTAACGTCACTTATGCACTCCAACACAACAAACGGTCCAGTGTAGTGGGACAGCAGTTTCTGACACAGACCACGCTTGCGTAGAGGGGTCCACAACCACACAATGTCACCAGGAACATAAGAAACTTCTTGGTGTTGGACGTCGTAGCGGTTCTTGGAACGCTCTTGAGAAGATAAAATTCGAACGCGGGCAAGCTGGCGAGCTTCTTCAGCTCTGCAGAGTGTGGTCGCAAGAGAAGGTTCGTCGTGGATGAAAAATGGTAGAATGGTGTCAAGGCCGCAGCGAGGTGAGCGAGCATAGAGCAGGTAAAAGGGGCTGTAGCCTGTTGTCTCATGTTGCGCTGTGTTGTATGCATGAGTAATGAACGGGAGGACGCCATCCCAGTCCTTATGATCTGCAGCGACGTACATAGCGAGCATGGTGGTGAGCGTCCGATTAGTGCGTTCTACCACCCCGTTCGTTTGGGGATGATATGGCGTGGAGTGGCGAAAACTGCAGCTGCTGAGGCGGAGAAGTTCTTCAACAACGTCCGCTGTAAATTGGCGTCCACGGTCGCTAATGAGAACTGCAGGAGGGCCGTGCCGAAGAATGACGAATCGAAGTAAGAAGTTAGATACTTCAGACGCAGTAGCAGCTGGTATCGCGGCTGTCTCACAATAACGGGTTAAGTGGTCTACGCACACAAGAATCCATCGATTTCCTTTCGAGGACCGTGGGAAAGGTCCAAGGAGGTCAATGCCAACTTGCTCAAACGGGGCTGTTGGAGGTGTGATTGGCCGCAGTTTGCCCGGTGGACTTGAAGTCGGCAGCTTAAAGCGCTGGCATTGCACACAGCTGGCTACATAGTGCTGGATGGTTGAACGCATGTTAGGCCAGTAAAATCGTTGTTGTGTGCGGTGGAGTGTGCGTGTCACTCCCAAGTGCCCAGACGTGGCGTCGTCGTGCATCATTTCAAGAACTGTGATGCGTAGGTTTTCGGGTACGACAAGAAGCATGCGTGCTCCTCCAGAAGCGAAATTATTCTTATAAAGCAAACCGTCGCGAATGCAAAAAGTATTCTTTACAGAATCTTGAGCGGCATCAAACAAAGAGGTTAATGTTTGGTCTTTGCGTTGCTCAGTTCGGAAAACTTCAAGATCGGGGAAGGCTTGTGAAAGTGACGCCAAGTATTCATCAAAGTTGTCTGCGTCGTCATCAGTCGTTTGAAGCGGCAAGCGGGAAAGACAATCGGCATCTGAGTGTTTACGGCCGCTTTTTTAAAAATTTTTTTAATATTTTAATATTTTTTAAAATATTTTTTTAAAAGCAAAATCCGATAGTTCGGCATTTCATGGCTTTGTTGCCACTTGGTCGGCAGCGAAAGATGCATTTATTTCTAAGAAATTTGGATTCGAAGTTGAAAAAGTTTTTCCCGCCGCTCTGATTCTAACTTGGGACTCTCCTATGACGACACAGGAGTAAGTGACGTGAAGCATGACGTGCACATGACGTAACACAGACTCCATGATTTCTGGCCGCCAGCAGTGCAGCCTAGAAGCAGCCGAAATGAAAGCTACCACCGGCCGCACGTTGAAGGCATCTATCGGCCGTCGCTACCATCGCTTCGTTTACGTTTGCACCGGCATTTTGCCAGCGTTACGATCGATCCCGTTCTCGAAGTCGTCAACGAAGTTCTCGAAAATAGACACCTTTAGCATACCGTGTACGTTGTTAACCTTGTTACCGTTAGCGGAATACCGGGAGCCCACCTACCGCCGATGAGCAGGCGCTGATTGGTCCCGATGCTGCAGGCGCGCCTGTAGCTGCCGGGTACGTGGCGCCATCTGGCGACTTCAAGGAGATTTGCGCATGCATTGGCTGCGCCTCAGTGATTCGTGCTTTCTCGTGTCCCAGTGCTACTAGAACTATTGGTTCTAGCAACACTGTTTTGTCCTATGACGTCACCACACCTGTACTTGCGAGTTTGGCCTGTGGCGGCGATACCTGTATTTTGGTTCTTGCTCTTTTCTACGTTACAAGAGCTTTGTTGTCAGTATGAGTGGCGTTTTTGTAATCAGGAGATGATATTCTGTCGATACAAGCCAACTTCAATTTCTCCTCAGTGTCCCTTTAACACTCACATGTCAGCTGGTTCTTAGATTAGAACACTAGATTGTTCTTTTCACCTCTTGAACAAAAAACAAACTGATGATGGCATTTTATCTTCAGTGAAAAAAATAAGAACTGTCTCAAAGTAAAAATGAAAAACAGAGAAGATAATGAGGATTGAAATAAACACAGAATATTGCATTTCACAGTTCCTTCAAAGACTTCTATGGGCATGCCAACAGGACTGCACAGTGCAAAATTTAGAAGAGAGTGACGTACAAATTAGTGCTTTTTTCAACCTGTAAATTAATATTTTCTGCAGTACTGCATAACTTCCTATGCATTCAGTCATGAATGAATGCGAGAGCCCTCCCTTCCAAAATGCTCAAATGTCGTTCACAGAAACCCACCTGATAGCTTCCACACGTGTAGACTTGTCCACATGCAGTAAGAAATACAGAGTGATTGCTGCCAGCTGCAACCTGTGTGACAGTTGGCAATGTGTAGACTAGTGTTGGTGAGCCTCTGCAAAAACACAGAACAAAAGGTTTTGATTTTAGACTGCCTGAGCACTACAAACTAAATGAACAGACCAAAGAGATGTAACAGTACCAAGCAGATGCAAGTTTGTGAGGATAATGAGCAAAAAGGAAACAATTTTTTACACAGGCCACCCTAAAGTTATTCATAGGCCCTCACAATGTAACAATTGTGAGAAACACCTTAGTATTCAAAACATCACGACAGGCAGCCCTAACAATGTAACAAGCCATTAAGAGCATTGGCTTGCTATCGAAGTCTCAAGCGTATTCTTGATGCACCCAGTTCGCAAACTGGCTAAAAACAGAGCCGCGCAGCTTTCATGAGGAATGGTTCTTAGAATGAAAGTGTCTGTGCTACATCAATCAAACAGGAGAAATATTTTGCAATATATTTCACAAGCCTTCAGTAGTCAATAAGCAAAGTGTTATTTACAATGCAAGCCCAGCTTTGAAACCAGCAGAGAGCAAAAATTGTTGTGTTAAAAACTGCTCTGCTTGTTGACGGAGCCTCTCTTTCATTGAAAAAAGTATCTATTGTTTTACTGCTCTTTCCTTCAGTGCTTTAATAAGCAAAACCCAAGACAAGTTGCGTGAGGCACACTTCCTAAACAAGTTTAAAAAACAACTCTGGCTTCTGCCTGTAATGAGTTAATGGTAAATTTATATTGCTGAAGGCTTTCTCATCGCAGTAAAAAAAGAAACCTTACCGAAGGATGAGGTCGCCATGCCCTAGCTGCCCATGCTGGTTGCTGCCAAATGTGTACACCTGCCCATTCTGCAAGAGCACCACTGCAGAAATAAAGGGGACAAACGGTCACCAGCCCTGAATAACACATCGCAGGCTAGTTGGTCCACCACAAGGCAGAGCAGCGCAAGCTACACAGGGACAAGAAAGTAGACGAGCCATACCACCCCTGGCGGAAAACGCAGCCCAGTTGCTGGCGACTGTGCCTGTCCTCCTCACCTGTGTGGTGCATGCCACATGCCACTTGCACGGCAGGGCTGTTCCCAGGAAGCACAAGCTGCGCTGGAGGAAGCAGGGTCAGCTTGGATGTTTCACGCTCATGATCGCTGCTCACAGCATCTTCTGCCAAGGGCACAAAAGAGAAAACAGACAGTCACTACATAACACACGGAGGTCAAAAATGCATACCAAAAAATTAACGCAGAAAAAAAAAACTTCTTAGGTGACAAGCAGCACAAATGTCACACTTCAGAAGTGACACGACACACTGCTCCCAACACATGTGGCCCCCCCCTTTAATGTATGTGAGCTTTTTTCCTCTACTTTTCTGGCCCATTCCAATGTGCTTGCCCAAAGCAGTTCTGCACACAGCGCCCTTCTACGGCACTAGCTGCAACTAGGCTGCTGTGGTGGACACCATTGCTGCCACACACTCCAAACAACTCAATGGAGTAGATAGACCAGTTTCACTCATATTTTCATTCAAAATAATAAATGGCCAATGGAGGAGGAGGAGGAGGAGGAGAGAGCGTCACCAAATACAAAAACTTCAAAAATTCATTTTTGTTTATATACAAGCTTTTTATTGGTGAGGCGACAACCCTTATCGCCATATGCAATGCAACATCACAGCAGGTTGGACAGCTGAAAAGCAAATGCACTGGAAGCTAAGGTATTCATCGCGCAGACTCAGAAAATACCTATTGCTGTCTCACTATGCTTGGCCTTAGTATCTTTTTTTTTATGCCAAGCATATTGCTAGAGCTACCACTCACGCCGTCGCCGTGGGACCCCCACGTGACACCGTGACGTCACACCACGTGACATCGGATGAGAGAGCCGGCCTCCACCTCGCGCCGTCGCCGTGGGACCCCTAGCCGTCACGCCACGTGACACCGTGACGTCACACCACGTGACATCGGATGAGAGAGCCGGCCTCCACCTCGCGCCGTCGCTGTGGGACCCCTAGCTGTCACACCCGCGCATTCCCGCGCATTTCGAACGCGCGTTCACACTCGGTGTAGGTGAAACGCTCGCTCCACCGGGCAGGCAGACGCGGCTTCCGTGGCAATCCAGGCGCTCACCCAACGCGCGTCTCGGGGTTAGTCGGCGTTCCGCTGTAGCCATGCCGTTGTCTTCCCCCACGACGAAGGCTTCTAGTGGTTGTATTAAAATGACTAAGTATTCAACCAAGGAAAGCCATGTATTACCAAGCCTAGCCACTAATATGCTTCGCATTCCCCAGGCTTAGCCAAGCTGAGCCTCGGCAATTTTTTTTCTTTAGGATACGCCGTACGAATTCTTGACATCAGCATCAAGCTCCAGTGAGCCCATTACATTCAAACTCACATAAACTGAGGTAGTGAACCCTGCACACCAATTTGCTTTTGATCTGGCAGGCTGAGGCTCAAGTGAAAGAAGTAGCAGAGTGAGCACCCTTTTGATTTCTTTACACTATAGCAGCAGGCTCACACACATCATAAAAGTGTGAAGTGTCCAAATGCTCGTACACTCACACTACGGAAGCACACTACTAACCGCAAGAGGTCGTAAGTTTGGGAAACCAAAACCATGTTGAAGCAGAATCTGTCACTGAATTAATTATAGCACACTGGCATATTCTGTATCACAATCCACAGCTTGTAATTTCACACACACACAATAAGCCATCTTTTCTAGTGTACAACCTGCAGCTTTTTCTCGAATTTTCTCCAGTGCAGCAATGTAACTCAATGTGATTTCTTTAGTTATGCACCAGCATAAACTGTGAAGACAACTGTACACCTTATGCTGTGCTTTTCCTGCAGGATTTATGAAGACCTTTTATCATTTCCCGCAATAAGCTCATCATTGTGACGGCTGTTGACTGAAGACAAGGGATTGCAGCCGCTTTTCTTCAGGTGAATGCCAAGCTGAGCAGGTGACAGACAAAACAGCAGATATACGATGAAGACAGTCCCTTTCAGAACACTACAGTATGCATGTAGTACATTCAACCATGTTACGAAAGTGACCACTTGACCACCATGCTTGCTGAGCACATAGTAAAAGGTTTGACTTATATAAACATGCGACTTATTTTTCAGATTTTACAGAAAAGCCAGTTTACCAAGGTAGAGTTCAACTTATAGATTAGAAAATATGGTGGTTGCAGAGAGAATTAATGCAGAGAATTGAAACGTGGGTACGAGAGAAAGGACAGCACGAGCACTGCGCTCACAGATAGAGGTTTGGTCGAACGTGCATCCCTCTCACCACACCAAGATACCTTCCTTTGTCTCGCTTCAGAAATTCTGATTAGCTCAGCTTCTCTTTGAGCCCCCTCCTATTGCAGCAGCCTACCAATAGGAGATCTCGAAAGCTAATACACGGTGCACACAGATCACCAACACCATTCAGCAAGAATTCCCAAGACTGGGGCCGCCCAGCAGCACAGCAGACGAGGCAGCACAGTGATGCAAAAGGGAGTTGTGACTACGAAGACGCGCTCTCCTGAAGCACAGGAAACCTCCACCGGGCTGACAACTGTCCCTTTGCTTGCATTCCTGTCTCACCTGGTGTCAGCCGACTTGCACGCTATCAAGGAATGCCTCACCTACCTTGGGAGGTCTCAGGTAAACCGGTCGCCAGTTGGCTACCACGTGCCTTGCGAGTTTTGTTCTTCCTGGCCGCAAGAATGATTGCTGCAAGTGAGTGTGATGGGAGCTTTCACTGTTGCCTTAAGCCTAAGTGTTAGTATGTAGCTGCAGAGAGGATCCCGAAACCCTCTCTCCCCTCCTAATCCCACAGCAGGCCGCCTATATGCTCCCTGCTTTTTAAAAAACCCCATTACACACTGGGTGCCCTGACCAGAAATAAGGGTTAGTTTACTAAAGAAAAATCAGCCACAGCCCGCTGTACAGCCATGTTCACACCAGCGACAAGCAAGTGGTGCAATGTGGTGGTATGCCACAAGGTATGCGAGGTTTATGTCCTTAAGCTGCACATGGCCAACGAGAGACACCACATTCATTAGGGTAGGTGATGAAAGTAAATAAGAAAAAAATGCCCTGCCCGCACCATCTATGAGAGAGATGCCACAGTGCAGGGCTCCAAACTTCGATCACCCCTGGTTTTTTAGCATAAGCTGATGTCACACAGTACATGGGCGCTTTTGCATTCTACTTACTGTCGCGGCTAGGATAAGATCCCGTGACAGTGCTCCGTTTCACACTTTGTGTGCAATGTTGTGGAGGCTGTGCAAGTAGTGCACCCGCAAAAGTATGTCACTCTGGCGCATATCACTGGAACTTCTCGAACTTCTCAAAGGGTTTTGACGAAAACATAAGAGTGCCATAAAACAACATGCTCGGCATATTGTTTTATGGCACTCTTCACCGATCTTCACCGAGAATCTTCATCGATCTGCAACTACCCTACCTTTTGGGTGTGGATGGAGGCGAAGCGAATACCGTATTTACTCGCATAATGATCGCACTTTTTTATTTAAAAAATTGACACAAATTCAGGGGTGCGATCATTACGCCGGGTAAATTTTTTACAAAAAATTTTTGAGCACCGAAAACGCCAACAAGTTGCAGGCAGACTACCCTTGTCACACCGGCGTGCTACCCACGGTTATGCCCCTAAACGTGGTTATCGCGAACCGAGCTCGGTGATCTCGGCTTATGTCATTAACCGAGAAGGTAGAGTGCGAAAAGCACAAGAGCTGGCCGCTTTAAGAACATACTTTCTTCGCACTAAAACACGTACCAAGAGCAACTCATCAAAATAGGCAGTGTGTATAGTTTTGAGCGACGGCGCTTTTATGCAGCCTTCGATCTCGTCTGATGGCGCAGCATCAGCGTACAACAGCAACGTCCCGCGGCGCTCAAGCTACGCATTTTACCGCCGTTACTCAAAAAAATTTCCGGTACCCGCTGCATTGTTGATGTACTTAGGTGACACGTTTGCAACGCTCGGGGCACTGGATTCCGCGCGCTTACCACAATGGTGCTGCCCGCGAGCACGGCGGACGACAACACTGTACTCCCTAGTCGTCGCTAGGCCTAACTTGTTTCGTATCGAAGCCACAGTGGACGGCGCTTTTAAATCGACCAACGCTATAATGAATGTTCTACTTTATGGTGCTGCCTTAGTGACAACCTAATTGTTTTATATTGAAAGAAATATATACGATCGATTTCAGCGACGCCTTAGCAGTGGAGCTGGCGTGCAAGTAGATCGGGTCACTCGTGCTGCAACGGCGGCAGCTGCTACGCGGTTGCGAATGTGAAACTAGCTTGTATCGCAGTTATTACTCCTATCAGCAACTCGGTGCAGGCTAGCGATCCTCAAGGAGGATTCATTTTTGACGTTCCCGTACCCGAGGGCTTGTTATTTACGAGAACAAGAAAGTTCAGCCGGATCACCGCGTCACTTCGTTCGTTGCACCGCGACCCAGAATAGTGGCGAGCCTTGCGACAACGGCGAACCGTGATTCGAGATAACCGCAGTTAAGTTTAGTATCCGCGATTAAGCATAACCGCATTTAGACTGCCTGTGTAACTGCAGGTCAACCAGCAGGTGGCTGCTGCTGTAATTATTTATTTATTTATTTATTACCTCAAAGGCCCCGGTTGTGGGGCATTACATGAGGGATGGGCGGATTACATGCAGATTATATAAAGATTACAGAGTACATAAAGATTACAGGATACATAACGATTACTGATTACATAAGGATGGCCTCAATCTTTTTCTTGAAGTCGATGCAGTTGACGATGAGTACGGCTTCCGGCGGCAGATCGTTCCAGTCCCGAGATGATATGACAAAAAAAGAACGGAAATGAGATGTAGTTCTTGCAGCGGGTGGGTATACGGTCTTGATGTGGTTGTTGCGGCTAGAAGGACGATGAGCTGTTGATATGATAGATGATCCTAAAGGTGAATGATAGAACTTGTGGAATAGGCATAGTCGAAATATTTTTCTTCCAGTTTCAAGGTTAGGCAAGGATGCTCTGGATTTTAAAGAGGACACGCTAGTATAGTAAGAGTAGTCATGATAAATAAAACGGATAGCACGGTTTTGAACTTTTTCAAGGATTATAGAAAGGTTAGATTGATGAGGATCCCATACTGCTGATGCGAATTCTAGTTTAGGTCGGACGAATGTTTTATAAGCTAATAATTTGATAGAAGGGGTAGCAAAACGAAGATTTCGACGTAGGAAGCCAAGGGTGCGGTTAGCGTCGTTAGCGATGTTCGTGATATGTGAAGACCATGCTAGGGTATGAGTTAAGGTGATGCCAAGATACTTACAGGAAAGAACAGATGATACTTCAGAACCGAAAAGAACATATTTTGAGGGAATATGGGATTGCCTGCGATGAAAAGAAATCATACATGTTTTAGTAATATTAAGGGACATTAGCCAATGCTTGCACCAAATTTCGATTTGGGTTAGATCAGTTTGGAGGGTGTCAGAGTCAGTTCTGCTGGTAATAGGGCGGTAGATTACACAATCGTCAACAAATAATCGGATGTTCGAGTTGACGTTAGAGGGAAGATCGTTAATGTAGATTAGAAAAAGCAAGGGTCCAAGCACTGTGCCTTGTGGTACACCTGAAGTAACGGGGGAAAGAGGTGACGATGATTTGTTAGCGTAGACAAATTGCTCTCTGTTGGTCAAAAATTTTGTAGCCATTTTAACACCAAGTGGCTAAGGTTATGATGTGAAAGTTTTAGTAGTAATCTTTAGTGGGGTACCTTATCGAAAGCTTTTTCAAAGTCAAGGAAGAGCGTGTCAACGGGAATGTTTAAGTCAAGATGAGAACTAAGATCATTAATAAAAAGGGCTAGTTGGGTAATGCTGATAGAGCAAGATGGTCATCTGCACGTGCCATCTGTCAGACAGATGGCAAGTACAATCATCATCGGCTAGGCTCGACATCGTCGACAAATTGCAGCGGTAAGTTCGGGGTGCGATTACTACGTGGGGAATAAAAAAATTGAATTTTGCCAACAAAATTCGGGGATGCGATCATTACGTGCGTGCGATCAGTATGCGAGTAAATACGGTAAGTGTGACAGCCATGTACCACACCGCCACATGGTACTCTTGGTTCTTCTTCAGGTCTCAGTGAAGACAGGACAGGACGAAAACGTGACAAGAGGTAAACAAAGTGCAGGATGTTGCCAGTTGCAGTACTTGCACTTTGTCATAATGAAAGATGACTGTCTGCACTTTGGTCATATGAAGAACTACTTTTTGGGCATAGACAGAGTTAATGCAAAGAGGCGCTCTAGCTTTGGCAGCGTCACTAACTATGTATGAATAGGAATATAGACTTGTGCGAATAGTGTTTTTTTTTTTGTTTTTAAGCCAATACAAGGCAAAAAGTAAATTTAGTCGAATAGTTTCGAAGCAAATATCCCGAATACTTTTGGCACACGAGGTCATTACATGAAATAGAAAGAAAAAGTTCACCGAAGCTATGTCGTGCTCATTGAACCAACGCCCACCATTTGCAAAAATGGTCATCAGAAATTTAAAGAGTCAACCTGCACACAGAGCCAACCTATTTGTGGTTTGAGTAGGTCTGGCCGAACCGCTGGTAATAAGCACCTCGTGCCAGTGCCAGTTTCCCTAAAATGATTCATGGAGCAACACATGTCAAAAAAGAAATCAAGCGCCAGTTCCCGTAATGATTCATGAAGCAACACATGTCAAGAAATCAATTCACACACAAATGAGTTCAATTAACAAAAAATCAAACTGCATGCCATCGGCTTGCTTGCGATGGCGGTCGTTTTCCTGTGCGGGTAGTAGGCAGCACAAGAGCAAACTTTTAGTTCTTCTGGTAACATCCAAAGGGTGCATCACACCGGAATCAAAAACCATCAGACCGCCGCTTAGTCAGCCATTTGTCGCTTAGTCAACCGGACCACATGCAAATGGAAGGCATGTATCGTATTTACCCAAATGGAATGTGACTGCGATTGTAATGCATGCGGCGACTTTGCAGGCACAAAATATGGGGGAAAAAAAGCATATGAATGCAGCACGAAGGTCACAACTGAGGGTGCAAAACAGAAAAAAAAAAGATAATTATGCGAATGTAATGTGAGAAATTAACTGCACTAAATGTTCAGTAGAAGTTTATGAACAAAAGTACCTCTAAAAAGGCTTTCCTGTGGCTCGACTCCACAAGGAGGAGCAGCCACCTTTGAGCTTTAACATAGCATGGCAGTTGCTACCACCATTACCTAGCAGGTGTTTCACATGCCTCTTCTTTTTCATGAAAGCAGCGCTAAAAGATTCTCCACTAAGGCTGATACGCAGATGGCTTGTCATGAAAATGAAACCTTTCCAATTTTCTCAACCATGCGGCAAGTAATGCCTTTCAAAAGTCATCGACAGTTCTCGGAAGCACTTAAACAACTCCTCTTCTTATTGCGAGGAGGCGTTGAAAATTGAGAGACAGCATGTGAGTTCAATGTCGGCAAAAACTGTTTAAGGCACCGATATCGATGAACGCAGCGAGAGCGCTTTTCATGTGCAATAGAAATTATGTGCACCTACGATGGATATCTGCCATTAACAAGCAACATCGACGGGACAGCAGATGCTGAAGGTGTCTACTGAACTTTAGCAGAACGAAATGAGGACTGTACCACGTGTTCCATCGTGCTGGCCTCCGGACAAAGTTTCAAATTTGTGCTTGGTGTGCGCAAGTGCACTGTCTCTGGTGACTAGTACTTTCGTCAATGTTCTGCTTCAGCTTTGATAGGTGATGCACTGTGCCAGTCGCCTTAGCTGAATGTTTGCAGCTCGGAGCTCCTGTTAGTGAGCCTACATAATATTCCAACTGCTTGTTTTTTCTTTCGTCCTTTTTCCTTTGCCAAAGTTAGGGGTGGACAACGAAGCGTCAACCAACATGCAAGTAAATATTGCCACGTATCATTGTAGTGTTTGTTCGTTCACGCTCAAAGCTGCAGGAAAGGGCTGTTATCATTTTTGTTCGTGACGCGAGAAGCGACCAGTCTAATCTCGATTGATCGCAGCCATGAAAGGCTGCATCTAGGTTTTTCCAGATTACTGTAGATGATCTTGTCCTGCTATCTGGAAGTTTCCTTGCCGGCTTTAAATTGAGCGATGCCGCGAGCAGCGGACATTTCGTAGATCGACGACCGACGAGCACGTTTGTTGCTTACGCCGCCACCGAGTGATTCAGTTATTTTGAGGGCGCAAGTCAGCCCAAATAAAGAGCTTCATTTACAAGACTTGTTGGTGTCTTCCTGACCGCTGGACGGCCGTCACTATAACGTGACATCTGGTGGAGGTGCGGGGTAGCCTTCCGGGTACCGGACAACCCCTGCAAGTCGTGACGCCAGCTTTTTGAGTTATTCGCCGGAAGACCTGACTCCAGTCTACCACGCAGCCACTGGAGCCTCCAGCCATGACTTACGCCGCAGCAGTGCGCCGTCCTGTACCTCGACGACGGGACCCAAGCCCCTATCGCCCTTAGCCAGCTGCGCTGGAGCGTCGCCCTCTCGCCCCAACTCGCCCGTCCTACGAGCGTCGTACACGGCCGAGGAAATGCGCCGAGTGGAGAACACCCGACCAGCGCCGCCCACAATGTTTCCACTGCGGAGAAGCCGGTCACATTCTCCGGTACTGCCCATACAGGAGAATGGGCATCCGAGGGTTCCGTTACGACGCCCCACGACCCCGACCCGGCCAGCGACCAGCCAGAATCGAGGATTTTTTGCGTCGGGAAGGATACTCATCGCCGAGCCGCCTATCGCGTTCTCCGTCGCCGTCGTCACCGCGCTAAGTATCTCCTAGCCGAGGCTACGCAGTGCGTGGACGCTTCCCCAGACCCCGAAGGTTAAACTGAATAAAGCAGCCTCTGGAGGTGAGGTTGCTTCTGAGCGCAAGAACTAAGATCCTCCATCGACGAAAACAGAAGAACATGCCCCCTACGACGTCAACGAACCCTACGACAACGACGACCCCTACGACAACGACGACCCCTACGACGACGACGACCCCTACGACGACGACGACCCCTACGACGACGACGACCCCTACGATGACGACGACCCCTACGACGACGACGACAAATACGACGACAAAAACGACGACGACACGGCCAGACTTGAAGCTTTTACCGCTGCCCTTACACCTTATTAGGAACGCTAAAGGACTCTAAGTTCTCGAAGCATTCTCCGTGTTTAATTACATTATAAAGCATCGAGACGATGCTTCTTTGGAAGGGGGGTAATGCCACGTATCATTGTAGTGTTTGTTCGTTCACGCTCAAAGCTGCAGGAAAGGGCTGTTATCATTTTTGTTCGTGACGCGAGAAGCGACCAGTCTAATCTCGATTGATCGCAGCCATGAAAGGCTGCATCTAGGTTTTTCCAGATTACTGTAGATGATCTTGTCCTGCTATCTGGAAGTTTCCTTGCCGGCTTTAAATTGAGCGATGCCGCGAGCAGCGGACATTTCGTAGATCGACGACCGACGAGCACGTTTGTTGCTTACGCCGCCACCGAGTGATTCAGTTATTTTGAGGGCGCAAGTCAGCCCAAATAAAGAGCTTCGTTTACAAGACTTGTTGTTGTCTTCTCCTCAAGCTTTGAAGACACCAACAAGTCTTGTAAACGAAGCGCTTTATTTGGGCTGACTTGCGCCCTCAAAATAACTGAATCACTCGGTGGCGGCGTAAGCAACAAACGTGCTCGTCGGTCGTCGATCTACGAAATGTCCGCTGCTCGCGGCATCGCTCAATTTAAAGCCGGCAAGGAAACTTCCAGATAGCAGGACAAGATCATCTACAGTAATCTGGAAAAACCTAGATGCAGCCTTTCATGGCTGCGATCAATCGAGATTAGACTGGTCGCTTCTCGCGTCACGAACAAAAATGATAACAGCCCTTTCCTGCAGCTTTGAGCGTGAACGAACAAACACTACAATGATACGTGGCAATATGGTATAAGCGATCTTTGCCTCTGTGTAATATTCGATTAGAATGCAAGAGATGCCTTTTCGGTTCCATTTTCAGTAAAAAAAAAAACTCGCTTTACATTCGAGTAAATATGGCAAGTTGCGCAGTTTCATCACCTCTGACACGCAGTGCTGCCGCCGTCCCGTAGGAAGAACGTCAAACTGGGACCGCATGAAGATAGCGTTCAAGAGACGCTATTAACCTAGAACACCTTGAGATTTCGAATACCAAACATTCGAAACGAACTGAATATCAATAGTTTTATGTTTATCTAAATATAAGAAAGTATCGGATATTTGCACAAGTCTGCCCATGCTATTTAGTTCCACTCTACATAAGCAGCTATGATTGCAATTTGCCTTTGTAAAATAAGGCAGTTCACCATCTACCTTACAGAGCGCACAGAAGGCCACTGCACATTCCATGTCATTATGCTCATATCCCATCTTACATAGAGAAAATTATAAAAATGAACTCCTGCCTAAGTGCAGCAACATGGCTACAAAGAAAATTTACGTAGCGTTCACAAAAGTTTGCGAGCAATGTAAAATTTAACTTAACCTTGTCCAAGGGTCAAATGTGAGATTGCGACAAGGCTGCCAGTTGAATCCAAAACCAAACTGACTAACCAGAAAGGCGTAACTGACCAACAACATTATACAAGCAGAGATAACGACAAACCAACGTGGGGAAAAACTCAATGCACTACTAAAGACACATTTGCCCGAAACACATAGGACTTGGAGTGCAGTTTTTTTTTTCTTCACCTCATACATCCCTCTCCTCCAAAGAGCCCGATACAAATGCAACACAATGTTTCACGTAGGGTGGTGACTTACCTATCGGCAGCCCTCCGGCAGCCCTGTCTTGAGCATCTGCCCCGTCGACCAGCGAACCGCCCGCACACCGAAAGGGGTTCAGGGAGTTGCCAGCAGCTGAACCCTTGGCCGCCTTCAGAGAGTGGCCGCCCTGTTTCCGTCGGTAGTGGAAGCGGTACTCCTCTATGCTTCGCCGTAGCTTGTCTTCCAGCCTGGCACCCACCCGTCCTGCACAGGGTACCACAAAAACCCACGTATAATATGGAGCCCCATATACATAATGCAAGGTTTAATTTGGGGATATCAGAAACATTGCTGAATAAAGGTGAGCCTAGTGTATGCGTTTCCTTACGACTGTTTGCTAACGAGTAGATGTGTGATCAGAACGGAAGGAATCTTTGATAAACCTCGCAACAGAGCTATTGATGAGACAATGCTTTCGCATTCAAATCACGTAAGCAGTCTTCAGTGCCCTCTGTAATTTCTGGCATCAGTTCACCCTTAGGGGCCCAAGAGACTTTTCTCCCTCATAGTATACAATCAACGACTGAAAATTCAGATTCCTGATTTTTTGGACTTTTTCGCGGCACCGCTACATGTCCCCTAAGAGCCAATGTAAAAGAGTGGCTGAAATTTCGGATGCATTGCAAGCAACTGCTTGATTTGGATGTGTGTAGTGGAACCTTGTTAATTCAGGCTTCAAGGGGGGGGTCGAAAACTCAATCAACTGAAGTGTAATTCAAGCTAAGGGGAACCTCCTCAATGGTGGGGCTGATATTCTCTGTGGTTTGTGCATCACACACGTGCGGTTGCAAGCTGGTAGTGTTCTCCAACGTTGTCTACTTCTGAAACTTGAATACTAGTACAGTCGCAGTTCATGAAACTCATCTGTGTCGAGTTCTTTGGTCTCGAATATGCAAAGGTACAGCAGCGAAGCGCATGAGAGGTGTATGGCTTCACGGAGATGGCGAGCGGAAGAAAATGACAGTCTTTTCAAAAAAGCGAGGACCTCCTAAATGCGACAAAACGCACTGCAGCCTTCTACTGTTCTATCACAACACCATCACAACTTCTGTTTTGATGACAGGAAAAACGCCTTTCATTATATGGAAGCCACAGCAGAGTGCATACAACATATATATTGCCGGTTTCGAGAATTTTTTTTTTTCCCTAGTCTAAGCTAGACATAATTACGAAGGCCAATGCCAACGGAGCACTTACCGTAAAAACCCGCGTATAATACGAGGTTTTTTTCCCATAATTAGCGTCCTAAATTTCCGCCTCGTACTATTTGCGGATTCGAACAAAAATTTTCGAAGTTGCTCGAAGTTTTGGTTTCGTTTTTGTGGCGTGATTACGGCTTGGCTTTGCTATTGGCGCGTGGCTACGGCTTGGCTTCGTTACTCTCGACAAACGACGTCACGACGTCGTTTCTTTGTTGATCCGTTGGGTGCACCGGGGGGTCGCGGTGTGCCGTGTGCCTGTTGACAATGCACGTGCTCGCATGTAAGGCACGCTTCGTGAAGTGGATATTGTTTTAGGGAGCATGATGTCACGGTCTCGAAAACAGTACTCGGCTACTTTCAAGCGATTTTAGCTGCGGAGAACATCGGCAACGATGCGGCCGGGAGGCAGTTTGGTGTCGTCGAAAGAAGCATTCGTGGTTGGCCACAACAGAAAGAAGCCCTTTTCGCGTGCAGCTGAACGCGACGAAGCTTTCATGGCCGCTTGATGGTTGTGTAAACAAACCGTTCAAGGACGCAGTCAAGCGGTGCTACGCAGAGTGGATGCGCTTAGGTGAGCCTGCAGTGACGCCAACCGGGGGGCTGAAGCGGGCTTAAGAAGTGCGGCATCTCGAACGCCCTCGATGGCACGGAAGATGAGTACATTTGGGATGATTTGTCGGACAAAGAAATGTCCGAAGAAAGCGCTACTGAAGAAGAAAGTAATTGAAGTGAAGTGCGCGATGCGATTTGAATAAATGTCTTCTATGAGCTTGTGTTACTCGTATTATACGCGGGTGAAACTTTTTTTTTCCCATTTCGCGTCTCTAAAACTTAGCCTCGTATTATATTCGGGTTCGTATTATACGCGGGTTTTTACGGTATTTCAGCCGTTTGTTGGTTCTTTTTTTTTCTCCATCACCACCTTCGCCTTTTTGTTTCATGCCCTCAATATGGTGGCGGCAGCTCAGTTCCCTCAGCGGAGGACTCACTTTCACGCCTGGACTTTGCCCTAGCCCACGCATTTGTCCACGACATGCCGATGCAGTACAGCCATCGGACACCAAGCTCACAAAAGAAGTCACCGCTTTTCATCTAGGTACACAACACATGTTGACGTTTACAGTAATGGGAAGCATCAGAATATGTACAAAACTGCTGACCTTTTCCGACACCATACTGGCCATTAGAAGCTGATTCAGAGTGAAGGTGAAATTTGATTTTTGTGATGTTTTCGTTTGTGATGTTTTCAACAACCAAAAAATTGGTTGTTGACTGTATTTGGGATATGCAATGCATATTTCAAAACTTCAATTTTATATTAATTTGTGTCATGATTCACTTCTAATACTGTGGATTTTTTTTTAACTTGCTGTATTTAGAACTTTCTACCACATAAAATTAGGGGCACTAAGAATGAGTACTGAACATAACTTCGCCCACAGCATTTGCTCCTCCTAACTGCAAGTACCAATTTTGGCTACAGTGAATTTAGAAGTCATCTCTAATGTGAATCCACAAATCCTAGAAGATTGCTCCCTAAAAATAAAGTTCTAACTCCTTTATTACTACAAAAAAAATCAGTAAAATTTGGCTGTCATTACAGAAAATTTTTCTTTGACTAGATTAAAGAGAATTCTTTCGCCAAATTACTGATAGCTCGGTGAACAAAACGGTACAGCAAAGTTAATAAGGCTGCACTTCAAACTAGTGAATGTTTGTTTATGCTCTTAAAATTACAAAAAAAAAAGTTCAAACCACTGCACGATCACTGTCAACATCAACTTTTGATTTTTTTTCATCCTCGGATTGAGAGAAAGCAAGACCTATAATGTGGGACCACCTACAGGTAACTTTCGAAAGAACTGCTCAAGTATGCAGAGTCACCACCTTAGGTGTCTTTACTCGAAACAATGCAACTCTCAGCTTCTAAACAGAGCACTGCACTGCAACAAGCAAAAAGTGGGAAACTCGATTTTTGCGCACTTCCATTCATCCGCAGCAGGCAAGCAGCCATGTTTTTTTGTACTACTCCCATCGCGGTTTACAAAATGAGACTAAAAATCCACAAAATGGAACATCTGGAACCATCTATGAAGGTGCTACTTGGCACAGTAAGTATGGATAGTTGAGAGCAATGAAAGGTTGGTTGGTTGGTTTATGAGGTTTAACGTCCCAAAGCGACTGAGGCTATGAGAGACGCCGTAGTGGAGGGCTCCGGAAATTTCGACCACCTGGGGTTCTTTAACGTGCACTGAAAACGCACAGCACACGGGCCTCTAGAATTTCTCCTCCAAAGAAATTCAGCCGCCGCGGCCGGGATCAAACCCGCGTCTTTCGGGACAGCAGCCGAGCACCATAGCTACTGAGCCACCCCAGCGGCACAGCAATGAAAGGGTTAGCACTAGTCGAGAGGAGTACATATTCATGCAATTACTTGAGGGTACCAGAAATGCCACATGCCTTCTCTACTACTATGAGGGGCGAAAAATGTGATACCAAGAAAGAGAACGCACCTCCGTATCGCATGTCAAAGATGATCACTTTGGCCTGCTTGTTGTCAAGCAGGGGTCCACCACCACCACCACCGCCGCCAGCTGCTCCAACTGCAGCGACACCATCGGCAGCTGGTGCAGCCACTCGGTTCCAAGCGGCCAGCTCCGCATCATAATCTTCCTCGCAGGCACACGTACGGCAGCAGCCACACTCTTCACAGCCAGAGTCTCCCAAACCGCAACCACAAAGCCTGAACAGGGGAAGAACCACCAACATCAGGATTCATCCCACCACCAACCATGGAATTGTAGACTGAAACACTGCTTGGTTGAAGTGTAGCTGCAGTTTTTATGGAAGCTGGTCACTCTGACCACCACACAGACAGGGATGAGCTGAACATTGGTTATAATGTGTCTCAATTTAACAGAACCCGCAATGCAACATTTTTTTCTTTCTGCCTACAATCAAAGCTTCAAGCCTTGTATTTTTTTTTTTTTTCACGATTTTGTGAAGTAACTTCTTGCAGCAGATTTGATCTCATTTAGTGCCAACACACTGCGCACAATTACTGGAAGCAACTGAGACATGCGGAAGAAAAGCGTTAGCCAAAGCAGGCTTGTGAACCAGCATGAATAACTTTGAGCACAAATCTTTATTTCATTTATTTACATATCCAAAGTGGCAGGGCATTACATAGGGGAGGGGGGGGGGGGGTTGCATAAGAAATAACAGATATGCTCATGTGTAAGCATGGGCAAATATAGAAATAAAAGAAAAAACACACGGAATGAGGCGCCTTGTATAGTAGAGCAAAAGCGTAACCAGAGTGACTGGTGAGCACTCGGCAATCAAGTGGAATGCAGTAATGCTGATGCTTAACCTGTCATGCTGGTACGGAATCTGAGCGTAAAAGATGATGCCTCGCAATAAATGTTCATGCCCTACCGATGAAAAGGGGCCACTCACATGCCCGGGTTGCGGTCGGGCCGCCCACTGGCGATGCAGCTAGGTCCGTAGCCCGTGCACTCTCCGCAGACGGTGCATACCATGCAGTGATCGTACTTCCAGCGGTGCCTGCCGGGTGGGCACATGATCTCCTGCTCCTCAGACTCCAGCTCCTCGTCTTCCTCCTCTCCCCCCGCGACTCCGGCGTGGTGGCCAGCCTTGCCGGCACTTCGCGAGCCCGACGCGTGTGCCAGGTTGGCTGACCCGGCCACAACCAGAGCCATGGGGTGCACAGGACCTAGCGAAAACACCAGAAGGTCTCTTCAGTCGGCTGCACAACCGCCAACTTCTGCCAGCAAAGCCTGGCCGCAGAATTGGCTCAGCACAAAACCTGCACCCACTCAACCATTAGTACCAAGGACAGAATGGCATCAGAAGGTGCCCCTGTGCTGTGCGACATCAGAGCATGTTAAAGACCACCACATGCTTGAAATTATTCTGGAACCCTCCACTACAGCCCTTTTTTCTCCCTTCTTCATTCCTTCCCTCATCCTGTGGTTGAGGTGTCCACCGAGAAGTGAGGCAGTTACTGTGCCATGGTTGAGGTGTCCACCCAGAGGTGAGGTGTTATTCTGCCATGGTTGAGGTGTCCACTGAGAAGTGAGGGGGTTACTGTGCCATTTTCTTCCCTCAAAACCAATTTTCAGTGTGCATGGCCACATAAATAGAAGACAAGAGCCCAAGCTGCACAAACTGCACTGTTAATTTTGGCAGCTAGGAGTTGCACTTGATTTGCGAGTTTAGTAAGTGAAAGCGAACACACGAGACCCCTTTCATTTCAAAGAAATGACCTCACACGACCTGCATTCACTTCACTGTCAGAACCACCTTAAAGCTGTCAGAAGAAGATTTGGAATATAACTGCAAACGCCATAAACCAATGTTCAGGACGGTTAAAATCAACCATATTTGTATCACAGCTCCTCCTTAGTTTTGCTTTTCCTTGATTTTGCTCGTGTGGCTGCTTAATTTTTTTTATTAGAGAGTTTTAGAATAGCGTCGTGGCGAATAGGGTGACCCTATTCGCAGGTGCTTAGTGTTAGGGGAACGGGTTCACGTTTTCTGCCTATAGAATAGGGTCGCGGATGGTCGCTTTGCGTTGCTTGAAGGCAGCGCCATGACGGCGGGAAAGAGAAGCTTTCAGAACAAATAAGTTGATATATATGCTGCACTTTTTTTACTGTGTAAATAAAATGACGCGCAAACTGTTTCAGTTACCAATTACTAATTAGGAAAAGCGAAAAATTATGCAAATATTTTTTTATAATGCGGACATGTTCAATCCGAGCCAAGGCTATTCACACAGGAAGAGTAGTAGTAGTAATGGTTTTTTTAATATTTTGGCATTGAATATGGAAGGTAGAAGAATTTTTTCTACCCCTGCATCTGCTATCGTGTGTAGAAGTGAAAAGAAAGAGGGGAGGGGATAGTAGAAAGGACAGGGGGAGGAGTACACTGAAAATAAATATATTTACATATATACATGATAAATATAAATATATACAGGTCGCATGCGCGTGAAGGTCTGGTAAAAAATTGCAAACCTGTTTGTGGAGATCAGTAGTTAAAACCTCCCGCGCTTTCTGACGTCAGTCGACGAGTACTCGCTAAGCCTAGCAGCTCTGTAAACACGGGAGCAATCTGAAAATTAGGCGTGTTTTATCGCTAAAATATTGTTGTTCAGGCAACTTCAGCCAAAGCGAAAGCCTCGTGCACCTTTAGTTTGACGTGAGCGTGAGCCACAGAACAGCGGCAACGACGAATCGGTGATGAAGCGAGAGGGCCCGCTTCGGCGGGCGCCGCCATGTTGTCCCAACGTAAAGCGGCTTAGGGGCGCAAGGGGCGCACGCTATTTCACCGATTTAGCGTTAGCGTCGCCCGCTCACCCAAACACCCAAGGGCCGATAGCGTTCTGCGCATGCGCAGTAGCATCCCACTATTTCCCTATGACCCAAAGCGATAGGGTGACGCTATACTAAAACTCTCTACTGTGTTTTTTGCGGCATCAGTGGACTGAAAGAAAGATTTCCAGATACACTGCTGGTCCCCTGTCAGGCAAGCTTTCTGTGTGTAGGGAACAGGTTGGATCCCAATGTGCTTCAAAACATCCAGCATACCTCTGTTACCAATGGTGAAATGATACAAGCAATCTTAAAAACCAAACTTCAACGCCGGTATCCTAATATAACCATCCAATCTGTTCCATACATGTTGCGCCACTTTTATGCGCGCTTCAGTAATTAAATACAAACAAAAATAGTCACAGGTGGTAAGAACCAGTTACTATAAGTATTTTAGTTTTATGGAAGTTTAACGCTCCAAAGCGACTCAGGCTATAGTGAACAGCTCCAAATATTTCGACCACCTGGGGTTCTTTAATGTGCACTGACATCACACAGTACACGGGCCTCTAGAATTTCGCCTCCATTGAAACTCGACCGCCGCGGCCGGGATTGAACTTGCATCTTTTTAGTCAGCAGCCGAGCACCATAACCACTGAGCCACCACAGAGGGCAGTTACTATAAGTCTGAACTAAAAAGTGAACAAGAAAACATCAGTATTAATGCAAATATATCAGGTTTACACTGGCTGGAAATCTATTTGTTTCACTTTCACGAGTTGCGCAGAAGGTTGCAACTTTTGTCTGTATGTTTGTAAGGGTGTTAATTTTTGTTGAAGTTCTTTCAGGAATTAATCGGCATTTTGATGAAACAAAATTTGAACAATTTAAATAAAAAAAAATAAATCAATAACATTTAATTACAATAGAAAAAACAAGCTTTTCAAAAGTGGCCTCATAGTATCTTAAACATCCTAAACTGCTTGTAAAATAGTGAAACTAATCATACAAACTTGACTGTCCAATTAGCCTGCCTAAGAAAAAAAAATTCAGCACTGCAACTAACAAAAATAGAAAGCCATGCTGCCTCATTCTACTTTCTACTGCATATGCTACTGCCCACTATTGAGGAAAACAAACAAATTTAACGGCTCTGGGAGCTTGCATTCCCCGGGGTACAGACTATAAAAGTGTGCCATAAAATGCGTACTTACCGTCCTTGCTAGACGGATAGGCGAACTCGCGACCACACTGGCCTCGATGGTTGATGCCAAAAGTGTAGACCCGGCCCTCGGTGGTCAGGGCTACCACATGAGCTTTCCCCAAGGCTACCTGACTGACAGCCACACCCTTCAGGTCCGTCACCAAACCTGCCATGGCATTGGATGCCAGTCATTAGTTCAGATGACCATTTCATACCGAAGTAATGAAGCAGGAAGAACCAGTATACCTGTGCTGTGATCGGCATGACTGCTGTCCTTCCCAAAAAGATACAGCTCCCCACTGCGTGTGACCAAGGCACTGGTGCCATTATTGCAGGCGGACGCCATGACACTGTGACTCTCCATCTTGAACATCTTCTTGGGCTTCACTGGCTTTGGCTGACGCCTGCCTTTTCCTGCAAGGACAGAAGAAAAAGCTGGTAGGCCAGGTGTGTAGAATAAAAGAAAGATTCCAGGTCTTAACACAATTGGTAAAGATACACAGAAGGAAACTGGCTAAGCACCGAACAAAATAGGCTTCTTTCTGGTCAGTGCAGGTTACGGAGTCCCATCAAAACTTGCTGGCAGCTCATTGGCCCACGAAAAGAGCAGCTCCACAGCTGCTGGCCTTGCCATCGCCATCATTTGGGCCCCATTTGGTCACTTGCACAAAGCACAGCATACATGCGAGCAACAGGAACATAAACTGCATGTCTGCCAATAAACTCGCCTGCCTGCGTGCGGCATGTACTACAAGTTTCAGACGCAGAAGCTCCTTCCTTTTAGAGTATAACTGAAAATGCTAGTGGAAGTTGATAAAGACACAAAAAGAAAGCATGCGAACTTGGAAAAGCAGCTAGACCTAGGACCACCAATGTCCTGCACCAGTGCTGCACCAGTGCTGGTGCAAAGCGCGGTTAGTGTGCAGTTTTACGCAAGTCCAAAAAAGGTCTGCCCAGTGGCTCAATGAGGAAGAAAAGGTTCAAACAAGTATCTTAGACTTCTTTGCCACAAAAGAACTGACAAAAATAAGCAAGACTCTCAGCAGACTCTCAATAATTTCGAACCTGAAGGGGTTAGAAATTTGTTGCAATTATACAGAGTTACGGAGTTCCAATTAAATGGAGCCTTTTCAGTGCAGCTGGTGCTGACAGTTTCACAATGCTTCAGTTTGAATAAACTCGATGTTCAAATTCCAAGTGGTGGAGCCCCCACAGACCCGTGTCATCACGAATGCACTCTTTTCTTCTCTCTCTAAAGGAGGTGAGTGAGGCTCACCGGCATCTCCATCTTCCCCTCGCCGAGCCAGCCCCGTGAAGAAGGCTGCCCCATTCTCGGAGACCAGCAGCGCGTGCGCACCATCGTGCCCGACTGAGCAGTCCCCTATCCTGGGGCACTTGGTGATGGGCAGCTCGGCCCACTTGCCGGCCGGGGCGCCACTCTGCTTGATGCCCAGACTCTGGGCCTTGCCCGTGTACAGGATCTGCAGTGATGGGCAGCGGTCAGGGAGTGACTTAGAACACTGGTGCCATGGTTAGGCGGCAGGAGACAGATCTCAAGAAGCACCAGGTTTTGAGCAGGTTTTAGAGAGACTTACTGCCACTGCAGCATTCCCGTGCTTGTTTCCTGCATGCAACTACTCTCAGAGTTTATCAAGCAGTTAATGAAACAATTACTGACGACTTATTTCTCATGAAAGTGAAAGAATGGAAACAACCCACAAAAGCAGCTCTCAATGCATGGCTAAGTAAAACAAAACAGAAGAAATGTAACATTAAAGCAATTTTTCAGTACAAAAGGACCAATGATTCCATGGAACTTTAAGATGCAGTACTTAAACTGTTCCCATCCTATGATGTGATTGAGCACAAAATTAGGTATTCTCAGTGTCTAAATCCAAATTCTACTCTTGACAGTGCATGCTCAGCATAGTTGGCTGCAATGCATAAAACAAATTACTACCCTACTACAATGTGACGAGCACTGCTAGTCAAGGTACTGCTCCCAGAAACTTGCAAGAGACAAAAGCACTGCCCTTACTCAGGCTTAGCTAGAATTTAGGTATCAGTGATACAGGGGATGAAATATAAGCTAAACAACCAAGATGAAAAACATGGCAAAACCAATAATAGGAATCTTAAGAGTAGCACTTTAAAAAAAAAAAAAATCAATATAATGTGTCGTTCTCAACAATCACTTCAGACGTCCAAATCTGCTCACTGCTCCAATCAGCGAGGTAACATTCACGAGGCAGAAAAAGCGTGACAGCCATGTGTGCCACTCTGACTGAAGACGCTGCACCATAAACATGGCAAGCATGCAAGCCAGCAAGCCTTAACCAGAGGAAAAGCAAAAGCAAAAAAATCTAACCTTTCCCGAGGCAGTCCTCACTAGAGCAAAATCCTTTCCACTGGTGATGAACACAGGTTCCTCTTCACAGCCCAAGTCTGCCAAAATGCACAACAAAATTAGAGGTAAGGCAGTAGAAAAGAATAGTTTGCTCCCAAGTACATCACATACGTATTTAGCAATGCAACAAATCACAAAGTACCAAGACTGGAACACAGAAAGAGAATCTGCTGCCTCACCGAGCAGACGATCTTCAGCTTCCTCATGAAAGACACCGGATCCAAAGATTTCAACACACTTGCGTGCCAGCTTCAAGTTCAGTTCAAATGAGCAGGTCATAGGCAGGGCCGAAGGCCGAAATGTACGAATCACAAAGCCATCCTGGAATATGACACGAAGAAATCACACATAGAACTGCAACATGCTGTCTTTCATTAAACAAGACCTCATCAGTTTGCAGATATAAAAAAGGTAAAAAATCTGGGGAAGACTTAAGTTCCACCTTTAAGTGTATGACACAATAGCGTTAAGGGCCCACACAGATGCTGTTCCCATATTATGTGAAAGATCACACAATATAAATATACATGGTGCTTCACCTAACACTTTTTTCAATTTTTAAAAGTAGGCTTTTTGAAATAAGGGAGTAATTACTCATTGGCATCCACCCAAGCGCAGCCATACGGCTACAAAGGAAAGCTATACAGCTTTCTCAGAAACTTCGTAGTTAAAGAAAACTTCGTCCTGGTCCGGGGTTCGAACCCGGGACCACCGCTACACCGGAGCAGTCGCTCTACCAACTGAGCTAACCGGGACGGCAAGCTTATGGTAGGGCGAGAGCGAATTGATCAATAACTCGAAGTGGGAACAGTGTTGGTCAAATGTTTAGGGGAACTCAGGCTTTTTGAGTTAGAAGAGTGTTTCTTTTTCTTTTTTTCAGAATAGCACTGTCATCGTTTAATGCATCAGAGTGCAGCTAAGGCATGCTAATTAGCAGGCTGGTTAACTAATACTGAGTAAACTTTTTAACTTCCCGTTAGGCTACTTAATTACTGAGACGCGTGTAGCCCACTGTAGATAATATCTATATCTGTTTTTAGAATTTGAAAAACGCAGTTACACTCGGCACTGTGGCCCAACAAATGCTCTCTACATCGTACCAAATACATGCGCTTTCGAGAAGCATGTAACTCGTAGATATAGCCAAATTTGTTGGGTCACAGTGCAGAGTAACCACGTTTTCAAAATTCTAAAAACTTATATAGATATTACTTACGGTGGGCTACATGCCTCTCAATAATTAACAACTAAATATTAATAGTCAAAAAGTTAACTATTCAATATTAGTTAACCAGCCAGCTAGCTAGCACGCCTTAGCTGTATTCTAATGTACTACGCCGCTAACAATGCTATGACGGAAAAAGCGCTCTTCTAACTTACGACGCGTTTTTAAAAGCTGCAGAAAACCATACAAGTATGTTTGCACTGCCAAGGGCCAGCGTGTCAGGCACTCAACTCAAGGGTCAGGGGTTCAATTCCCAACTTGCAACAATTTCCTTTTCAGCGAAACTAATGAACTTATATACTTACATGTACTAATGACATCAGTCATGCTGCAACCTTTTAATCACCAGTTTTCTACTCTTTTAATCACTTTTCATTCCATAGCTGCATATGTGACGTCACGGCCCTCTCAATTAATCCGGCTTTTACGTACACACCAGCGATAACACCAACTTCACTGGGTTCTTTGCTGAATGGGACCCTTAAAGGGACACTGAGGAGAGCACTATTAATATTTTTTTTATAGTAAAATCCGATAATTCGGCATGTCATGGCTTTGTTGCCACTTGGCCGGCAGCGAAAGATGCATTTATTTCTAAAAAATTTGGATTCGAAGTTGAAAAAGTTTTTCCCGCCGCTCTGATTCAAACTTGGGATTCGTCTATGACGACACAGGACTAAGAGACTTGAAACATGACGTGCACATGACGTAACGCAGACTCCGTGATTTCTGGCTGGCAGCAGTGCGGCCTAGCAGCAGCCGAAAAGAAAGCTACCGCCGGCCGCACGTTGAAGGCATCTATCGGCTCTTGCGGCCGTCGCTACAGTCGCTTCGATTACGTTTGCACTGGCGTTTTGCCAGCGTTACGATGGATCTCGTTCTCGAAGTCGTCAACGAAGTTCTCGCAAATAGACACCTTTAGCATACCGTGTACCTTGTTACCGCTAGCGGAATACCGGGAGCCCGCCTACCGCCGGAAAACAGGCGCTGATTTGTCCCGATGCTTCAGGAGCGCGCGTAGCAGCCGGGCACGTGGCGCCATCTGGCGACGTCAAGGAGATTTGCGCATGCATTGGCTGCGCCTCAGTGATGAATGGTTTCTCGGTTCCTGGTGTTGCTAGAACCATTCGTTCTAGCAACACTGTTTTGGCCTATGATCTGATCACGCTTGTACTTGCGAGTTTGGCCTGTGGCGGCGATACCTGTATTTTGGTTCTTTCTCTTTTCTACGTTACAAGAGCTTTGTTGTCAGTATGAGTGGCGTTTTTGTAATCAGGAGCTGGTATTCTGTCGATACAAGCCAACTTCAATTTCTCCTCAGTGTCCCTTTAACGCTATTGTGTTAATATTCTCTGCAAACATATTAAAGCTATTCAGCACGTGGCACACGCATTTTTCTAGTGGCAAGCATACAACATGCCAAAAAAAGATGACAAAGATAAAACTTACATCCCTCATGGCTGTTATCAAGCCCAGGAACTCTCTATCACTAAAGTACACACTCTGGCCTGAGTCTGAAATAATTCAGAGCAAAAAATAGTTATAAAACACACAATTTAAAGTAAACAGCATGAAGAACATGACAAGAAATTGGATATTTCTTAAGAAGGTGACACAGAGTTACAGGCTTTTGTGATTACACTATCACTACTTGAATGCACTGAAATACGGGCACACAGTGTGCTAATAAGAACTCAACTGAAGTTCACGAATTATTATCTTGAGCAGTAATTCTGGGCAAAGACTGATAATCTAGAAAATGTGCACTCAGCAATAATATAAGAACCTCATTCATTAGATGCCGTTGGACCGTATAAGATATTCGAATTCAGTGGGCATTCAAAAGATCTGAACCTGAAGCAAAAAGAAATAAGACGCAAAACTCTCTTCAACTGCCTGCACTTTAGGGTCACTGCCATTGCATTCCACAAAGCCGAGGCCAACAGCTCAACAATTAACTACTCCTTTAGCGGGATCTCATTTGAACTTGTCGTGGCTGCAAAGTCATAGCCAGTTGCCCGAAACTAACGCACATCAGTTTCAATGTCCAGAGACCAAGGTCACACATGTCTCTGGATGTAACTCAATTACTGGCAAAGCTCTTTATTACTCTCAGACACTCTTATACTGTGGTGTGCTCTCGGCACGTGCAAGGGTGGTGGCCCAAGGTCAGATGCAATAAGTTATTGCTATGGTGCAGCTCTAAAAAGCAAGCCCAGAAGGGCTTTCAATAAGCAGCAGAAAAGGAGCAGTAAAAGAGAGTATGTGCAGTCCATCACTAATCTGGGGGTGGTGCGGGCAGTGTATTTTGTATCGATAAGTTCGATAAGTGTGCGTGGTGTGCTAGAACACTCTGTGTCGGCGCTACCACGGTCTGCGCACATCTAACGGCTCTGAATGGCGGTCAGCCACCAGTGAAGTTCAAAGGGTCACCATTCTGCCTGGCATGATGCCATCATAGCGCGCAATGCAAGTCACAGTGCCGCTGCTGTCAGCACAATGATGCCTGAAGCATTGAAGAGCCAATTAGGGGTCATGCAGCATAATGTGGGCTTGCTCACTTATTACAAGCAGATCAATACTGCATTATCAGTCGAACTCGAGTGCCCCTGAGTTTGCAGAGAACACAAGAGCTCCCACAGAACATCCCAGGTACTCATATTACCTGAACCGATGCAAGCTGCCACCGTGAATTATCCGGTAAAATTGGACCGCTGAAATTAAACAAATAATCTAGAATTTAAAATTAACTGAGATCAATTATCAAGGTTTTACTACATATTATGAATGAGTGTTCAATTGACTGGCTTGCCAAATAACGAACATACAATGAGATAGGTACTCACTACTACCAATCATATACGCTTTAATGCACAGTAACAACTACAATGGACTTGACGAGAAGCCACTTACCTTCTTCAAGCGTGACAACATCTTCCACTCGAAGTGTGTGCTTATCCACTTTCAAAAATTCATTAATACGACCTAAGGAATGGTGGATATAGAGGTAATCCTGTAGGGGATGAAAACACCAGTTACAAGGCATCCATGATGTAGATGTACAAGCACATAATTTTTTCTTTTTCTTTTTCAAAATGAGCCAAATCCAGACACCAAAGTTAGGTGAAGTTCAGCTGTAATTGCGTTTGCCCCCAAATCTTTCCTATGAAAAACTATCAAAATTAAATGGGCCACATAACTAGCATTTTATAGCATATCCCGTAACAGCTTCCAAGTGTGTTGCTAAGGATAAAAAAAAATTTTTTTTTTGTTTCTGTCAAGGCGAATTTGGCACATAAAAAAAAAAAAAACTCCTGAATACACGCTACAGCTTTCATTGCCAAATTAATGATATTTAGCCCCAATAACCAAATCTCATGGTGCAAGAACAAAACAAGCATGACAACTGACCTGTACAACTCCAATCCACCCTGTTCCGTCCAGCTGCTGACTAGCAATGAGCTCCCCCTAGAGAATACAGAATGTTATGCAAGTGTGAATACAATGAATCGCTGCACACCATTCAGCATTTTACTGTCTCCAGGGTGACAAAGTTATTATTTACTTGCTCAAGAGAGAGACACCCACAATAAGCAACCAGAAAAAGAGCTGCAAGTTATTTTTTACTATTTATATACGCTAGGCTTATCTTGGATCTCAGACTCATACATGAGTGGAGACAAAGAGGGGTGGGGGGCAACATGAGGTGCATGTGCCCGGGGTTGTACTTGTATACTCATTTTGCCATGCAAGACATTGCTCACTTCAGAACTTTTCTGCAGTAGGTTTCCTGAAGACATTCTTAAAGGCACTTCACCAACATTAGTTTTGGTGGCCGTCAAAGTCGTCACTCCTCAGCAGCCTCTGCTGCAACTTTTTTTTTTTTTTTCATCAAGCCTCGTGTCATGCGAGGTAGAAATGCGGCGAGCATACAAAGCTAATTCGTTCGCAAGGTTCACAGGTTGCAACAACAACTCGCAGCAGACCATTTCTTAAAGATGGACCGTTTCCGAGGGCGCTTCCACACCGTCACTGACAACGCACGCAACTATGCAAGCCGTCTCCAAGTGCAGCCCTCTTCACTCCGCATTATAACTTGCACAATAGAATGGTGCATTTCATCACTCCCGAAATTAACAGGGTTCAAAAATGTCCGCTAGACTCGCAGAGTCAGTACGCGCGTAGCCTCTCCAGTGTCAGCAACACTTGTTTTCAGCAATGTAGATGGCACTGCATGCCATGTATTGTACTGTTCCTTTAATTTAACATGAGGACGCTGACTCTCTCACATGGCCACCATGACCTCGGAGTCTAACCCTTTCCACCTATCTTTCATTTTCTCGCAACAAGTCTCAATGATCGTGAAGGAAATGAAGACCAGTCCGGAAACATGCCATAAAATATCGAAGGAACACACTAAACCAACAGAAATTCAACATGGAAACTCCAACACCGCAGGATCAGTGTCAGAAACAAGCTCCTTATATTGATAAACCGAAATTTTGGACTTCGCTTTTGAAAAATTGATCAGAAACATGTAGTAATCTTATAGGAAAGCTGGTCGCTCGCCATAAAAGTATGAATAGGTCTGCAAAGTCAGAAAAATTTGTTGGTGGCTGTAGTAGCTGTGGTCACTTTGACTATGACGAGATAGCAAGCATGTGGCATCAATTACAGTTTGGAGCAAATTTTTTTTCAAAGAAAAAAATTCCGAACCAAGTCGGTGCCAACTTTTGGAAGAAATAAGATTGTGTTCGCACAATTGGAAAGCTCATTCAGAATTCGGGAGGGTTAACTGGTATGAATTTGTGCAGGCTAACATGGCTGATTGGTTGTGCTGTTTAGTACAATCTGCTGTGGCCTGTCTACAAAGAATGTCTACAAGGCCACTTTACGTGCAATGGAAGTAATTTAAGGTACACCTTAGCAAAGAAACTTCAATCTCAAAGGTGTGTACCGCAGGGTCACCTTGCAACCAAAACCTAATAGACTCGAGAGCCGCTGCTGTGGCTCAGTGGTTACAGAGCTCGGCTGCTGACCCGAAAGACATGGGTTCTATCCTGGCCGTGGCGGTCGAATTTTGATGGAGGCGAAATTCTAGAGGCCTGTGTATTGTGCGATGTCAGTGCGCATTAAAGAACACCAGCAGTGAAGACTCCTGCATACCTCTCTGATGTTTAAAAATGAACACTTTGATACTTATTCACTCATTATTTTTTCTTAACATAGTAACAAAGAAATAACATAATCCAAAGAGAGACCAGCACACACCTTGACAGTCCCACCAAACCCAGTGCCCAGCTTGTACAAAACACCCTGCCTGAAGAGGTACAGGAACTTGCCGTCGGATGCGATGGTGCATTGACTTTGAAGCACGTGCTTAGCTGAAAGCAGAATGGGGCAGATGACCTCAAGTATTTCATACTGTAAGTTCAATTTCAATTAACTATTCAAGTTTGGATGAAAAGCCAGAATTTACCCATAGTGCCAGAGTAATAAAAAAAAGAAAAACTATTATCCCGTTACCTTGGCCTCAGATAGCCATAAAAGTCATTTGACAAATAGCACACTTCGACAATGCTCCAACCCAATTTTTATCAAAAAGAGGGCCAACAAGGACCCCTTCAGCTGCTACGAGCACACTCAACCTTCAGACATTTTTTAAAACTATGGACCAGAGACCCTGGACACTGGGTCTCTAATAACACCATTTATCGAAGTTTTCTTATAGAACCCTTCGGGTGGTTTAACTACCTTATTCATAGTTTATATTATAAGTATAGTTCCCCACAGACATTGTGGCCCCACAGCAAAGAGCGTTTCAAAGCACCGAGAGAAAGAGTCCCCCCACCCTCCTTACCAAAATGGGAAGACTTCGGCAGGTGCAAGGAAAATGTGCCACAGTGTGCTGCCCTCGGAATTCCATGAGTGAGCCAGCTTGGACGCTGAACTTTTCCCAGCAGCACTGCTTGGACACTCTTCTGCAGTGCCACCAGAATGCTCGGCATCTGAAAGTCACATGGCACACACAAAAAGAAAGTGACTTTTGCTGAATGACGCCTGCATTAAACAAGGCTAACTTTAGAAACAACCATTCTAGAACATTACACACAGATGCAAACAGTTTAAAAAGCACAGCTATTCCCTTGAAAAGGAAGAAAAAAAATACATGCGACAGAACATCTGTAATGTTTTCACCAACACCTTAGACTGAAATCCATGATATCACTTTCCGCTTCTAACAAAAAACAAAGAAAGCAAATGCATGTCTTCCTAACAGACACAATGTGCCATAAAATCCCGAAGGAATGACATTTTCGCCAAATAAAAACTCAGAAAAATGCAAGTAGGTGATCCCAAAAGCCACAAAAAAAACAACAGTAGAATACATCTCGGAGCACGACTGCAGTAAAACCTCGATAACTCGAACTCCATTAATTCGAAATCCCAGATAATCCGAGGAACTTCTGTGGTTCCATAATCTCTAATGCAAATTTGAAAGGATAATTTGAAGTGACGGTTTGGACCAGCTCAGTTAAATTAAAGATCTGGGATTCAAACTGGAGAAGTGACGAGTAGCGTCGCAGAGTGGTGCCGATGCTTGATATGCAAAGTGCTGCAGCCCCAATACTCTTTATGGTGTGGATTGCGAACCACCGGCACGCATGCCCCTGTGCTTGTCCCATGATGCGACCTTTCTTGCTCCGTGCACGTCAGCTGATATACTAATCCTTCTGTACATGACCTTCAACTTCCGACACTAAAGACTTTAACCCCCTCTCCAAGCCTCACACTGACAACTCAAAAACCTACCCTGTTACAGCAAATCATTGAAAAAAAGAGAAAAGAATAAGACGTTTTTGACAGTAAGTCAGTCAAACAAACACAAGAGAAGGACATTCTCACTGTCAGGAAGATGAAGCAAACAGATGAAACGAAGTAAGCATCAAGAGCTGGAAAAACATTCTTTAGCATCGATGCACGCAATACTTTCAATTAAAAAAGGTCTTCGAACACACTTTAACCTTCGTCTGCACAAACCAACGTGCGAGTAAATAAAAAGGAGCAATGTTTTCATGTGTAGATAAAGCTCCGTGGTAAAGCTCCGCTCCATCTTAGGCGACTGATCTATACAGCGTTAGTAGAATCTGTTTTAAAGTACGGCATTACTCTAATACGGTAACTGCTCCGAATACAAGAAAGAAGCATTAAATGTTATCCTAAAAAGAATAGTGAACACTATATCGTACGGCACAAAACTACACTCGGTTGACATGAAAGAGAAATACGATGAGTTAGGCATCCTTCAAATTCGTGAACTATTTCACTTTGTTGTGTTAACACGGTATTACTATTCAAATGAATATAAGACTCCCGTAAAAAAAGATGTCACCTTGAGAAAAACGGAACGTTTTTTTAAGCCACGGGTTTACACAAACTATGGTAAAAAGATGCGCAGTTATTATGTACCGGCTGTATTTAATGAAGTTCCCGATGATCTATGTATTGCAAGTAACAAACGTAGGATGATGACTGACATGAGAAATTGGTGTGCAAATGTATTTCCCTGTGTATAGCTTGAGTTCTTTCGTATGTGCAATTTTGTGTACAAATTTTTTTTTTTTTCTCTCTATGTTAGCATGAGTGTTTAGACAAGAAATGCATGCATATGGAGGTATTTCTCCACCTGCTGTCTGATCAGCCAACAAGCAAAATGTGCTTAGGCAGGTCAGAATTTCATACAGACGAATAAAATTTTGAAATTTTGATTTGATGTGAGAACAATACCCACGGGTATCTCCTCAGCCGTCAGACTTCGTGGACTCATGAGCAGTGCGGCAGCAGCGCAGAGCATCTTGGACGTGTCTCCAGTGGCCACCACAAGGCTGAGCAGGCAGGCACAAGCGTTTGACGTCAGCTGTGACAGCACTTCACTACTGCTTGAATGTGGCTGGCTGTACTGCACAGGTGTGCTGGTGGCAATGTCCAGCAACAAATCAAACATCTTGTCTGAAAACAAGAGAAACTGAGAATTAGCTGCAAACCACAGCAAAGGAGTGACATTTAGCCCGAAAATTAGAACTAACAACACCCTTCAAACATGACTGAAGCAAAGTAATAGCAAGAAATATGGAGATCTCTAAGCATGTGTGGAACTGCCCAGAATAAAACTGTGTCAAAAGAGAACCACTACATGCAAAATTAATTCTGGCCTGATGAACCTAAAAGCAATCAAGTTCGGCTTTAAATGACTGTTGGTTAAGAAACTCAGACTAACAGGGCACGAAAGAATTGGTTGGTTTGGTTATTGGGGTTTAATGTCCCAAAGCAACTCAGGCTATGAGGGACGCCGTAGTGAAGGGCTCCGGAAATTTTGACCACCTGGGTTTCTTTAACATGCACTGACCTCGCACAGCACACAGGCCTCTAGAATTTCGCCTCCATCGAAATTCAGTCGCCGCGGCCGGGATTGAACCCGCGTCTTTCGGGTCAGCAGCCGAGCACCATAACCACTGAGCCATCGCGGCGGGGCACGAAAGAATTACCAATAACCCAAGCAAGATTAAGATTAGTGTCCCAGGATAATAAGTCTGTCACTATAATCAGGAACAGAGTTTTGATAGGACAGAAAATTAGACAGAAATGAAAGCCATGTATCAATACCCCACGCGGTTTGAGGGTAACTTTCACCCAGTTATATGCATTCTTCCCTGCCACCACGTGGTTTATGGTTTATGGGGGTTTAACGTCCCAAAGTGGCTCAGGCTATGAGGGATGCCGTAGTGAAGGGCTCCGGAAATTTCAACCACCTGGGGTTCTTTATCGTGCACTGACATCGCGCAGTACACGGGCCTCTACAATTTCACCTCCATCGAAATGCGGCCGCCACGACCGGGTGCCCACATGTGGTTCATCACTTTCTTGTGCAACACTTTTTTTGATGGCCAAGTATCGCAGAAAGAGAGTGAAAGCGGCACAGTGAGTGGTGCCCACATTACACAATGAGAAGTAAAACTCGCACAGCATGCCATCTGCTTGGAATGCGTGAAGCATCATGCACGACAACTTCACAAGGGCATGTCAAGCACAAGCTTTAAGAGGCGTTTAAGCTCCTACCAAATGACATGGCTGCCATGTATTAAGAGGCAGCAGAGTGCTTGGTGGGAAGAATATAAAAGGTATGACTTGTGACACTGCGTACGGAGCACACCATCGATGATATCCAGTAAAACCTCATTGATATGTTCCCGGGTCATATGCTTAATATCGCAGGGAATAAAAATGTCCCATAGATTTATACAATTTTTCTTCTGGTTAATACGCTCCCAGATACCAAATTTCCTGGCCCCAATGTTAAAAATTTTGACAGCAGTTCAGTGCATGCGACATCAAGAGCTGGATTGGCAGTGGCAATCTCCTGATGTAGTAGCTTCACTACAGTGCATAGGCGCAAAAGGGAGAAGCATTTAAAGTGAAACTGCACTCATGTCGCGTTCCAGCGGGGACATGAAGAGAAGAAACGCCATTCCTTCTTCATAGTGTCTAGAAGTAAGGGGGTGTAGCATCTGTAAACTACAATGGTGCTTTTACATACGAGCGGGCTGGGTCTGGGGAACGCAGCATGAAAAACAAGAATGCTGGTAGTCAGCCGGCGCGGTTGCTTCCTTGCAGTGCATTAGTACAAGGGGGCAAAGCATCTTAATGCAATGCGGTAAAGATCCCGGTTACTTTCGCTACTATCATCGGTGGATCGGAGTTTTTTCCACGCTAAAGACAACACAATCATGGACTGAACCCTGTGACCCCTAGAAAGTAAGTGGTTCAGACCTCGCACCAAGAAATGCCAGTCGACATTTTTATGAAATGAAAATATTGGTTCGAAACAGTATGTCATTCAATAGTTACGTTTTTCAAAGGCATGCTCTTTGGATCATAACCCAGATAATACATTTTTTCCTTCGCATTTAAGAAAAACATAACAACTAGGCCATGAACTTTCTGGTGTTTATTTCTGAGAAAAATTGGCAGATGTTTTGCGCCGTTCTATTTTTTTATTTGGAAACACAGTGTTTTCTGGCAAGTTGTACAATATACAACCACTAAAATCAGCAGTTATTGGCGAAAACAATTCCCAAAGTTTACAAATGGGGTGATCAAATCCAAGAGCACCAATTTTTTTACCTCACTGTTACGTACTCACGATGCACAGCTGGTTGCAGTAGTAGGCTTGTTGAACTTTACTTAAATGTATTGGCTCACTTGTGCTGACAGCCCCCAACTTTGAAAATGCATGTTGAATATTAGTACTTGAGATTTTAAAAGATGCTCAGGACGATACGGGTTCGTTGCATGCAAGTAGTTCCCTGAACAACAGAGCGACGGTACCAGTACTAACCCTGTACAAAGCAAATTTGGAGCTTCGGCTGAAGTTTCCATGTGCTCTATTCATCTCGGACAACACTTTACTTAAATGTATTGGCACACTTGTGCTGACAGCCCCCAACTTTGAAAATGCATGTTGAATATTAGTACTTGAGATTTTAAAAGATGCTCAGGACGATACGGGTTTGTTGCATGCAAGTAGTTCCCTGAACAACAGAGCGACGGTACCAGTACTAACCCTGTACAAAGCAAATTTGGAGCTTCGGCTGAAGTTTCCATGCGCTCTATTCATCTCGGACAACTCTGTAGGTTTTTTCTTAGTCCACTTTAAAGACCGTCTGACTACTCCATTTTCCACAAGTTCCCACAATTTGAACATCGATGTGGGTCGGGACAGCTGTGAACTGCAAGCCATAGTGGGTGTCCTGCTGGGTGTACTAAAGCAACTTGTACAATGTTGTAAGGTGCAACTACCTCCATTCTTAGGTCCCTGTCTACCATGTTCATTAGGCTGTCCACGCTTAAGGGGTGTTCAGCTTGTGCTTGATTGCACTTCTCCAGCATTGCAACCAGTTTCACACCAACGGGAGGATTCATCATGCATACGAGATTCTTCACCAACTTAAAGAGTCTTCATAACCCCAAGTAATGAGGCAGATGTCTCTTATAGAAAGGTCATTCTCAGAAGTTACTGAGAATATTCTATTCTCTCAATAGAGTCAGTGCTCTTGAAAAAAAGGAGAAATTGAGCAGCAATGCTTAACATCAGCAAAACCCTGATGAAAACCAAGAGGGGAACACTGTGGAGGTGCTGTTTTGTTCAAGACCTAATAAGTGATAGAGAACGTTGAACTTAACGCCGTAGTTCCTGATCACTCTTGGCAATAAGCGTATTGTCTGCTGATACGGCTAATTCTTTTCACCCATATGCTCGGGCAAATCAGAACTTTCTTTGCCATAGACAAAAAAGAAATGTTTAATGCACGTATTAGCAATATTCATACTAACGAGAAAAAAATTTCCTACAATCAAGCCGGCTGCGCACTTATGTGCTCGGCTATGCCCCCTGCACTCTTTAAGGACGAAACAGCCCACTGCCGTGATGTTATCGTTGACATGAGTTTGGCACTGTTATAAGAGCCTCCTCAGAATTTCTGCACTTTTAAAAGGATGGGAGTAGAGAAATTTGTTAGCGAAAATGGTCATCCGCTAACCTCACAGTGCCAAGAAATCGGTGCTTTTCGGTTTTAACTGATTCTGTATAAATTTTTTTTCACGGTATGTTTATCAGTGTTTTTCAGCTAAAATTCGAAAGTATACGGCCTAATTGTAACATATAACATAGAGCTCATACGGCCAATGGGTTAAAAAGTTTCATTTATGCTCAAGCCATGAACATTTCCCTGATTAATTGACAGTCCAGGAGAATCCACATCATTCTCCGCATTGCATGTGGGTGTAAATAAGGGAAGAGATCAGTGATTCAATTTCTGATTTTCTCAATGACAATCTTTTCAGATGGAAAATCACTGGTAGAGACCCAGGAGGGTAACCTACCAGTCTATGGTAAATGGGCAACAGGATCAGATGGCGCTAGCTGTAGGAGGAATCTTTTACACATAAAATGACCTTTCCATATTCACAGTCCCTTTGAAATCCATTTTAAAAACCACATTTTGATTAAATTTCAACACCATCTAGGATAAACAAAAAGACTTCCTATTCCACCTTTCCAATGACGAAACAAAACTGCCTGAATTATGGCTTCAATGGCACTAAAGAAAAACCCAAACTGCACCAGTTGTCAGTAGAGGCTTTTTAAGGAGCCTTGTTTTTCAAAATGCTGATATTCTGTGCACTTTCACACGTCACTTTGCAATGTGCTTCCAACAAGAAGCAATCCAGCCTGATAATATGTATAGTCTTATTTATCGTTTACGTACCGCACAAGCTTCAGCCAATCCAGCTCGTTTAGGTGACTGGCTTACTATCAGTGCCATGATAATCAACATCACCCCTGAACTTAGCTCATGCTTATTCTTAAAAGAGTCGTTTTTGACCACAGCTGTGCATCAGACATCCTGGGAAGATACTGAATCAGCTAAAACTGCTTCAGTTTCTGTGCCTGTAAAATACTGTAAAAATCTGTGCCTGTTTCCACTATGTCCTTTAGCAGAATGGAAAGCTGAGTTCATGAAAGTTATGCATCTTCAACAGCGTGAAAAAAGGTGAAGACGAAGCAAGGGACAGACACAAGCCCCTTGCTATGTAGTTTTGCTGCTTTTTGTTGCATTTTTACTTGTCTCCTAGACCCAATCATCCCTATGATGACACGGAACATGAGGGTATGTAAAATATTTCAGTGTCTTATAAGTCGTGTATGCTGCAGACATTCACACTGGACAATAAAACCTACACATTACATTAAATGTACACCCACAATCAAAAATATATGGAATGCAACATTAAAGAAAAAGCAAGTTCATCGCTCTCCTTGCACACAGCCTAATTTTGTGCATATAAACGACACAGTTCATCTTTAATTTCAGCCAACACACCCTGGATGCAAACTTAATAAACTCTTGACGGCACATATGCTCATTAAACATCACTTTAAAGTGCCTCTGATGAGGCACACTGATTCATCACTGTCACCCGGCTGCTCACCTATCACTTCAGGGGGCTCTGAACGAAACCCTTCGGGCTGCTGGCCTTGCAGGATGTCAAGAAGTGCCCGGAGAACCGAGAGGCAGAACGCTGGCTGGGCAGAGCGACTCTCCCGAATCAGCTCAAAGACACTGCACAGACCGACACCCACAATGCGTGGCACGGTCTGCACAGCATCCTTGTTGTCCGAGGCGCCGTCCCCTTCATTCTCGGAATCAGAGTCAAGCAAGTGAAGCAACACTGTCGACTGTGGAGCAGTTATCCAGTAGAAGTGCCGGGCTGAGTCGCGAAGGTGTTTCACCAGGATGCACTGCCGGACGTTGGTGAAGACGGCGAAGGGAGATGGGTTTCCCCGGATCTCCAAGAACGGACTCCTCCATGGCTGGATCTCTGCACCCTTGCTCTGCAAGTGCATGTCGAGGCATTAGATTTTTTTAACTTAAACCAGTAGGAAAGACCGTCATCAGAGTGAACGGTGCTGCCAAACAAGACCGTAATTGAGAACTACCATGCTCTCTTCTCAGTCAAAACTTTAGGAATGCTCCAGTTGGGTAAGTGGGTGTTATCGAGACTGTACCAACCATGATCATGTGATCTATGTGAGACTGAGAGGCCTACTTATGCTGCCGTAACTTATACCACAATAGCGAAGTAAACTGAACAGATTTTGAATTGAAAATGGACAGACTTAGAAGGGCAGTTCATGCAGCTTTTGTCATCACTTCTTTACATCGTGGGAAGGTAAAAAGCCTGAGTGCTTATTCGATGTCAATATGAAGTGAAGTGTTAATGAAGTGCCAAGCCCAGAAAAAGGTGGCAGTATCACTAAAGGCAGTATAACACTAACTATATAACCAACACTAAGTAAGCATATGCCAAATCATGTGCCAAGCTTTAATTGAGGCACCGCTCAGCACTAGGCTTCGCGAAATTTGTGAGTGTATTGCACAGCACCTCACTCTCAATGATGTAACCGTTCAAGCGATAACTCAAAGCAGCCCACAAAAACATTTGCATGTCAAGGTATCCCCTGCAGCTACTGCACCATGTCACAATAAAGCAACATCGAGGAAAGAGACAAACAGTGAATTTAAAGATACGAGAGGAGCAAAGCCCCCTCCTTATCGCTGCCAAGTCTGATGCAGACTGGCTCCGCATTCCAGCAGGAGAGAAGTGGTGACCACAATAGCACATTATCAGAGGCAGGATACATCTTAAGTTAACGCTATCAGATAGTATATCACCAGAGGCCTAGTTAAACCCCAACTCACAGCCATGGTATAATGAGATGCACTTATCCGGTATAGACAGTGAAAGACGATTTAAGTAAAATGCAGCTGGCACGTTCAAGAAATGAATGCACGTACCTATAGTAAAAACAAATATGCAAAAATAAATAAAAAAAAAGAATTGTTCACAACAGCTGCGTACACAATTAGTTGCTTTGGTGTTTAGGAAAAACCGTAATCAATACACCGATATATAGTATGCAGCTTTGTTAGCTATTCAGTTTTTCAATACCTGAAGAGGAACACAAGAAAGGGGCATTCTTAAACCTATGACAACAATTCAACAAACTGATTAGTGTCTTCAAGGGCTCAAAAATGCAATGCCGTGATGCTCTGACGAATACAACATCAATAAGCTAAAAATCTGCACATGACTACAGTTCCTAATGTTTGTTTATTAGCAATCCAGCAACTATTACTATCTCGCTTCTTAGCTAGCATGTGCAATCGCAAGTCGGCACAAAAAGGGCTGTGCATGCCACAGGGTTCAGCGTCCTGAGATACCAATTTTTCAGTACAAACAGAACACTGCTTTAAACTCCCCGACCAATCGAAAGACATGAATGCTTATGCCTTTCAAACAGAAAGCACAAGCACAACATGCTAAAGAAAAAGAGAACCACGGAACATAAAGCAAGCACTTGGGCAAAAGTTACTTTGAAAGTTTTGTCATACGTCACAGCATCAGTCAATGGGGAGAAACAAAAATTTGTAAGCAGTCTGCACCAGCGTAAAGTCAAATAAGTACACTTGGAAAAGACTGCAAAATAGACTGCCTCTTACAAGGCCTGAAGGAGAGTGAACCTCGTCGCCACATACGTTAAAATCAACAACCAACCAAAAGCACTGCGAGCATACATTCATACTGTTTCAGTTAAAAGTTGTTTACCATTTGCGTGGCCTGTCCACAGGCGAGCCACGGGGGCTTCGTCCCGAAACCTGCTCTCCTAAACAGTATTTCTTCAATTACTTTACTGATAACTAATGTATTTAAATTTACTCTGATGAGATCACCCACCTTTAACTTTTTTCTTTCCTTTGGTGTCTTCTTCTTCAACTTCTTGTCATGCTTCCTCCTGTTCCGAACAAGGTTATACAAAGATAGCGTCAAGGCTATGAGCAATAGTGGTCACATGCGCAGTTTCATACAAAAGTACCGCCTTTTTCTTTTACATTTGGGAGAGAACGAACGTTACACGCTAAATACGTGAACCGATCAGCCAGTCAGTTTACTGCTTACCGGTTCGCATGCACAGCAACCGACGAGTGCGCTAAACGTCAAACAGCATCTGACAGTTCGTCGCAGCTATCTGCCTGGACTACGCATATCGCAGCATGACATCCGGACAGCGATCACTCAACAGGTACGAGGGCGAGGCAAGCCTGCCCGCTCAGCAGTCCACAAACCCGTCGCTCACCTCTCCAAAGGAAGTCGAAACATCTCATGGAACTCCCTCTGCAGCGCATCTTCGCTCGTGTCAAACGAACAGGAGAAAGAGCGCTTCAGGGAGCGCGACTGGTACTTTGAGCTCGCGATGTGGGGTCCGCCGACGGCAACACAAGCCATCGCTACGGTGGGGTAGGGAAAGGAACTGAATTAAAAAAGGGAGAACTTGTCTGAACGCGTCCAGATGCCTGGTTTCAGGCGGGCGTCGCGCAAGAGGTGTGACCGCGAAGGAGGCTTCTCCTGATGATGCTACCACGACGACCGGCGTCCGCAGCGATGTTGGAACTCGCGCTGCTGCCTCCTCCGTTAGGCGCACCGCACGCGCAGCGGGCACGCCGCAGGGGCATGTTCCACCGACACCGAGTCTCTGGCGCGGGGCACCCCGGACGGATTCACAGCATCGCACGGCCAGTCACCAAGAGCCGCACAGACAGAGTCGATTTACGCAGGTGAGTAGTCCAGAACCATCGCGCAGCTCCGCTGGAAAATGTAACAAAAATCAACAATGGCCCAAAGTTGCCCGATGCTGCTCGACTTGCGCCGTTGTCTTGCGGTCTCTGGCGTTAAATTTTTACATAGTAACATTCAACAGAAATTCTTTTAACCTCATAAAATAAATTAAGTACGAGAATGTTGTATAACCCTGTAAATAAATTATGCAATTATTGTAGTGGTTTTGTTTTACAACAAAACAACTTTTGTAAAATTATTGTACACAAAAATTATAGAAGTAATTTATTTTTAATTTTATTTTGCAAATGGTTTAAATTTTACGTTGTTTTATTTAAGTTGTTTTTATTAGTGTGCAAATATGACGTTAGTGGCGGTAGCCGTTGCAAAATAACAAGGCATGTGTTTATGCTCATTTGTCCAGCATAACTTTTGTTTTTTTTGTTCCGTTTCCATAGAGTTTCTTACTATTACCTAGAGGGAAAGCTGGCAAGCCGTCTATGGGAGTTTCCATGGAGACCCCACGTGACCACCTCAGCCACCATGGGTACAGTGAACTAGAATATTTTCTATTCTAGTTCACTGTACCATGGGCCTATGCCATGGGCGCTCAAAGCATCATGGGGCGGTGAGCTACTTGTTGCGGAACTGTAACTTTTGGCCAAAAAATAATAAAAAAATAAAGCTGTTTGATAGCTACAAACGTCCTAACATTCAATATCTTGTCTAATGATTGCAACAAACGAGCAGAAAAGCATTTAAGTGCAAAGTTGGCCGAAAAATAGGCGAAGTAGTGAACACTAAAAAAACTAATACTTCGCAATTAACAGGCGCACTTTTAAAAGTAAATATGTTTTCAAAAAAAATGTTGTTGTTTAGATACTTTAAGAGGTTTTTTAATGGCATTTCGGAAGAGTAAAACCTTTTATTGGCGTCGTGTGTCGTCGCGTCTTCACTACTATGGCTTTTGCACACTGCGTTCGCGCGAAAGTCGTCTGCGCACACACGAACTACGTTTTCGGAATGAAACACCTTAGTACTGCCACTCTGTGTTCCCGAAAAACTACGACTGTGCCGCAACAAGTAGCTCACCGCCCCATGATGCTTTGAGCGTCCATGTTGGCTGAAGTGCAGCGCCGCCAGCTTTCCCTCTAGGTAGTAGTAAGAAACTCTATGTCCGTTTCGAAGCGATTTCTCCATGACTCCATGCGATTACTTGTTGCTTAGCGATCCCGTTCTTTCGGAGGTTGCCATTGGTTAAAATCAGTCACGCGAGAATGCGGCCTTGGGATTGGACCGCGCCGGAGGGCGTTGGGGAGCAGCGGGCGCCCAAGGTGTCTCGCGAGGAGGCAGGGAGATTCGGACAAGTGGGAGGAGAGTCATTGAGAGAGGGGAGTGCGCGGCGCGAGTCGCCAAGCGGTGGCTCGACCAGCTCGTCGGCGGCGGCGGTGGTGTGGTACCCGTAGAGCCCCTCGCGACCATGGATGTCCGGTAGCTTACCGATGTGTGCCGGTAGTTGTTGCAGGTTTCATTTTTTGTTATTTTTTGTCACCCCCGGTACCACCCACTACCCCTGCAAAAGCGTTGTAGAGTAGTACGAGCAGCGACCTGTAACAGGACCCCACCGGTGCGAGCGATTAAACGGTCGACGACTGCAGCTACCATGTCAACCCGGAATGCAGGTAGGGCGGCCGTTCCTCTGCTTATCTTGCCGCTCATCTCCGGCGTCGCAGTCACCAGTGAAGAGTGCTTTCTGAAGGCTATATCATCGCGATCTAAAGTTATTGCGCCCCTTGGGTCCTCCAAGCGCCGCGCTCATCAGAGCTGAGGATGTGTCATTGCGCAAGAGTGCATTTGTGCTGGGCGTTACCGGTCTGCCGTCTTGAGAACGTTGCCTCCGTGCTACATGTTGCGCTTCACTTGTGTTATGCTCCGGCTGCCGCCATCTAGAAGCACTTTTTACTCTGCTGGAATACTGTAGAGGGTGAAGATAATATCGGCCGTCAGTATTTCACTGCTCGACGACCTGATATGCCTTTTCAGTGTTTCAGTGCCGGACCACACCGTACATTTACGTGCCGGCATATTTGTTATGCACAGCAGTTTCATGGTGCTGCCATTTCTTCCCTGGCCTGGATTGGGCGTCCTTGTATTGGCGATATGTGCAACGAGTAAATGCCTTCATAAGCGCTAGACTCTTGTCGCCGATACCTGTATCGGCAGTAGCTGCCAAGAGCTCTGTCGAGTGGTCCTGCGTAAACAAATGCGCGACCTACCTGGCCCCACAAGAAAACATGGACTATAAGACGCCCACTTGCCTACATGCTGTATGCATATCGCTTTGGACAGGAAGGGCTACGCGACGGCCTCGTCGGTAATTGGATGCTGAAAAGTTACGTCCTCACGACTTAAAAACGGCTTCTGTTTCTGACAGTATCATTCGTAGTACCTAACGCAGCATAATATTTAGTCTGTGAGGTGCACTTAATCCTGAGTAATTTTAGCGGTTCCTGTTCATTGTTAGCCAATGTTTGCATTGTGCGCAGTTTATCGCACTTTCATTTCTAATGTGGCGAAACTCTGTGCCTCCAGTAGAAACACCAGCCGTGAATGATGCGGACGAATTGGCAGTCCAAGAGTTCTACAAGGGCAAGAGTGTGCTCATCACGGGTGTGACAGGCTTCCTTGGTAAGGTATGCATTTGAATTTGGATCCCTTCTTTTCCTTTATTGCTAAACAGTGCATTTGCATCTGCGCTTTCTTGCCCATAGTTCTTAGGTTGCATATGTTGACGCAACAGAATGGTGATCAATGTACGCGATGATGTTTTCAAGCAAAGCGCTTTTTCTGAGGACGTGTCTGAAGCCTGCTGCTAGTATAAAACTATAGCCTCTATAATGAATGTTCAGTTCTCGTTATTCATTATGCGTCAGCAGTGAAAAGATGGGACGGAAACAGGCAAGCACTGACTATCAGCTGAATTTATTGAGGGAACGATACATTTATAAATATGGTGGGAAACAGTAACCAAACAAGCATTTCAAAATGCAGTCGGGACAATTGTAGCTATGACAAGTGGGAGGCAAGATAGCTCTTTTTTGTTAGACAAGATCACAGAATGATGGCTAACGCATGTTAAACTCTTATTCTGAATGTAAAAAGCCTCCACGACTTTGTGGGCCACTTTTTGTGTCGGAAAAGTATATACAAGCATATACATTACAAGTCGGGCAACTGTGCATTTTATGCTACCTGTTTTTCTTGATATCTTTGCTTCCTGTCTTGAGTTAGTTTCATAAAGTATAATTGTTCAAGGCATGCACTTCACCGGCTTGATATCAAGGCATAGTTGCAGTTGCATGTGTACTATGCTAACAGTTAATGCTGCTGCGAGTGTTGTGGTCTGATTTGTTCATTGCGCTTGTTGGAAAACTCCAAACTATTGCTCGTGTTTGGTTGTGCAAGTAGCGATGTTTTATGTGAGGTGAGTCAGTATTATGACATGGCAAACCACATGTGCAGTGTCTGTTGATTCAGTCACATCAGGTCCTATCTTGGACTACCATTATGATGGGACTAATAAAAAAAAGAGAAAAAAATATTGTCCCAGCCTGTGCCCTATCTTGTACTATAAACAATCGACTAATGCAGTTTTTGAGGACTGTTATTCCCCTGACACAGCAGAAAGTTTTTCATGTCCACATTCTCTGATCCCGCCATAGTTTTGTCTGAAAAATGGTGAAGCAAGACATTCTTACAAATTTTTCCATCGGTTCACACTTATTTTTACATACTCAATGCTGGGAAACAATAAGTTTGTTTGACGGTGAATGGGTGTCAGAAAGGTGCTTGTTTTTCTGATGCGCGCATTTAAAGTGAGTTTGCAAAAAAAGTTCATAGCGGTGATACCTCTTGAGCTATCGCAGTACACTCACCAGTTTGGGACAAGGATACTGCATTACACATTTCCTCACTCCTATCATTCAGCTCTCACAGAAAACTTTGAATGGATTTATCTGCGAGAAAAAGTGCGCCGCCACCATGCTTGTCACATTCTATAAACTTCTAGGCTAGAGAGAAAACCTCTAGCATTTTTGATGTGGTCACTCTGTCAAGAATCTGTGTTTATAATAATACATGGCTTTTCTGTGAGGTCTAAAGCAAAAAGATTGTCCCATGTACTCTTTATTCTGCAATGTCAGCACTGATGCTACGCCTCCACGTCTGCCTATTTGTTCTGCTGATATGGATAACCTTCAGAAAGAACGAAAAATGGATAGTGAAAGTTTTTGGATGCCTGCAGCCGGAAGTAGTTTCTTGGCACTTCATTTACTCATCATTGGTAGGCAGGTGAAGGGATGAATTTGAAAGAAGTGTGCATGAAGGGGGTGACGTTTGTTAAAATGAACACATGTCAGGTGTCATTTCTAGCTTCTGCACAGGCAAATGGCAGCACCTTGGAAAAGCATGCTATAATTGGGCAAAAACTAGTGAGCTGGTCATAGGCCAAAACTTCTTAGATGTTCTCACAAGTATGCATAACTGCATAGCTCGTCCCTCATGATTGCTTTTGGCGTGTTTATGAACTAGACCTTACACCATGTGGGCACTTTGTCATAATGTGGCTAGATTGGAGGAGAGACCTCCTCAAGGTCAAGCATCTGATGTGGTTCTTTCAAGCAAGCTTCCCCGTGTGACATAAGTACCAAGAGTTGTTTAACATATAAACTATTCTGGTGCATAGATATATAGGTGTACAGCACTTATGTACTTTTGGGTGGGATTTCCTTGAAGATATTTCAGGTGTTTGATATAGACATTTATGAGACATTTTAGTTACAAATAAGCAGTTAAACTGTATATGGCACAACACAGTTATCTTGAGCATGGCGTATGAAGCGCCTCTCAACAGTAACCAGTTAAAATGAGTACTAAATTTCAAGAAGAGAGCTGCTAGGAGCTATTTTTCCAAGAAATGTATTGAAGGATTTTGTTTGAAATAAGGAATTGAAGTTGCTTGCTTTAAAAGTTCTCTAGCAGCAACAGCAGTTGTTTTGAGATTTCTTTACTGTATATTAGACACCTTCTGGATAATGCGAAGTTGGAGCTTCGCCATGCACATGCTTAGTTCTTTTGTTTGAGACACAGTTTGGCTACTGCCAGACTGTGTGGAATTTTGTCATTTCACTGCAGAAGCTATTCTGGTATCACCTGTCAAGGGTTTCTAAACTTCACGAAGTAGGTTTGCGTAAATCACAGCTTGATTTGGTTTTTAAATTTTTATATAGCTTCATACAAAGGCACAGGTGTCTGGAACAGGTATTATAAGAGCCGCCCAGCATCCCGCAATAGATGTATACCTGACCAATGTTTCATTTTGCTTTCCTGTCACCTCTTATAACGGCGCAGCTGTCAACTGCGGTCATTGTCAGGACTACGAAGAGTTCTGTAGCAGTGCTCAGCTGTCATGCTTCTTACAACTTACAACCCACTCTGAAAACACCAACGTGAAGTTTTTTCAGGGCATGAAGGAACAGCTGTCAAGCTTGGTTACTACCCTTTGTTGTAACTGCTAATACAAAAGCCCATCCAACCTTTTTTTTCTGACTTCCGTTTTGCTTGCAGATTGCTTTCATTTCATTCTTGTCGGATTTGTTTGACGACAGACTACTGACAAACAGTTAGGAACCAATGCGTGTAGTGTCGTGTTTTTTCACATTAGTTTTTTCATCGAAAGCTGCTTTTTTTCTCCTGCTTTTCTAATCAATTAACCTTAAGCGATAACATATTCAGTAATATTCTAAATTGCACAACAACACAAAATAAATAAATAAATAAATTAAAAATCCCCTGTGTTCCTTGGTTTCTGTGGCTGTTGGCTTCTCTCATATTTATAAACATTGGTTATTTATCATTACATAATCATAATTTTAAATTGTGCTTTGTGAGACATTGCTTCCTCACTCTATTCTGAAAAGAAGGAAAAAACTGACTTCTCTGAAAAGTGTAAACATTTGATTTATTGGCTACCAACAGAGCTTCGCTTTCTGTTTGCTTTAATGCATGTAATTGTACCTACCAGTCAGATTGTGGTTTAAAACCAACCCAAGCAACATGAGATGTCAAAACATTGCCTAAATAATTTCAAATGCCATTCCATAACAATGTATAAATGTTGTTAGTGTCACTTTTCCTGATCACCAGGCAACATTTCTCACTAATGTTAGTACAACACTTGGGTAACATTGGTATGATTATTCTGGCAGATTGACAAGAAGTGCAGACAATAAGATTGCCTCCACTTAATTTTGTCACAGTTGGGCAAAGCACACTCACATCCTACAAGAAAAAAATTACCCTTTGCATATTCTGCAAAGGTGAAGCGCAAAATAACTTTCAAAGTAATTGATCGCAAGGTGCCAATTTTTTTACTGTGTATTAATGCACGTAATTAATACAGCAAGCATCTTCAAACACTCAATCCATGCACAAAACACTGCGCCACAGAAACATTGTGAACCATAAAATGCCGTCGTGTTGCACACTCATACATGAGTGACTTTCAGTGAGCTTGATTATATCCTCCACCTGAGGCCTTTGTTTTAAAACCAGTGACACTTGCCATTTGAGTGAAGTTTTGTGAAATTTTGAACTTGTAATGGCCAAAATAAGAAATACAAGTTAGCACGACCACCTTGCTGATACCTTTTATTAAAAATGCCATATTAGTCCTTGCTGCCATCTTTGTGCAGACATTATGCAAATGCATTCAGTAAAAGTGGACAAGGTAATTCTCAAGAAGGTGCCATTCCGAGCCCTGTGCATATATTGCTTTAGTATTCTCCTGTTACATTGCATTCACTGGGGCATGACAAGCAGCAGAATTCAATGCACTGCATTACCTGTGCGTTATTGGCCTTCCCAGTATTGTGTTACAAGTTTCTGTTCAGAAATGTTGTCTAAACATGGACTCCGAAACGTTGGCATGATGTTAGCACTCAATGTTGGTGCTATGTATGCCCATAAATGTTATTGTAATGTAATTTTAAAACATTATGGTAATGTACGTTGGGTAGTATTGCAGCAGCGTCACATTTTGTTACTCTACATTGTTGCATGGTAGCTGTTACTTACAGGCAATTCTGAGGCAGCATTCTGCATTACTTGGGAATTGAGTCTGTGATGTGGCTGTAGCCATATTAAAAGAAAGCTCTTGGCATTTGTTGTTGTTTCATATAATCTACTGTAAATAATTGTTGTAGTCCTGATGGTTTACTCAGACATCACTTCTTCTGGTCCACTTCTCAGACGTGTCTTCTGGTTTGCAGGGAACAATAGGAGACAAAATTAGTGCCTCCTCCCTCATGCTGATTAATGGGGCCACTGCCCCCCTTGCCACCCCTCTGTGCACACATGTGGAGACTTTGGTGTAACCTGAGCTTGAGCTTTGTGCTTTTGCACTTCCAGATCCTCCTTGAGAAGCTGCTGCGTTCTTGCCCAGGCATAAAGCAGATCTTTTTGTTGATACGACCAAGGAAAGGTTGCAAGTCAAAGGAACGACTGTCTTCACTTCTCAAAGCTGAGGTATAGCCATTTTTACTCACTGCAAAGGTTTGACCTTGTGTTGTCTGAAAAGGCTTGTAGTTGTGCTTTGCAATTAAAGTATGCTGTTGAGTTTCTGTGAAAGGTGTACTCGCACGAAATTTAGAAGTTGTAATATTTATGTGGTTCAGTCTTTGTGCACATGTTATGTACAAATGTGAATGTGACCACAATTACTACGTGATTATTTTCTTGGAAGATTTCCTAGATGACAACCACAAAAGTACAGCACCCCATAATGCAGACATTCATAATGAAATAGGTTTTCCTTGATACAGTGTGACATGTTTGAGCTTGTGCAGTATTCTGCAAAATTGCTATCTCTCCCAGGAGTGCAAGAAATGCCTTTCTAAATGATCAATTTAATAAGTGTTTGAGAGACAACGGAATATATTGAGAAGTTTGAAATGGAAATTTGTCGGTCATCGGGAGAAACCAGCCAGGATGAAAAGATCTCTTCACTGCTGTGTTTCATTTGCTACTCAGGTTCAAGTGTGCGATAACCTTCAAGTGGTAGTAGATCCCGACTGCTTGCTTTTGCTGATAATGTCTGCAGCCGTGCCAACAAGGGCATGCCGTGACAACGGCCAGTGAGCACACTTTGCGAAGCACATGAGGGCTGCAATCAAGAACCTATGCCTTGGGCTTTGTTTATTTTGTGTAGTTTGTTCACAATGAAGAAAAAATTTATAGTGAAGCTACAACTATTAAGATCACATCTTGAGAGGCTTTTTATGTTGGTCTGAATCTTCACTGCTAAACAATTTTGTTACCTCTGCAGGGAAAACGTTAGCTTTGCAGTACTGATTAATTTGTGCAGAGAGATCGTACCTGCACGAATTCGTTGCCAACATCATTGCATTATTTTTATCACACACCATACTACTTTTCAGCAAGAGTTGCATAAGTTATGAGGGTTGCTGTCCAGCTCCTTGTGCAAAATATTTGTGAAGCATTTGCGATATCGCCATCTATGTGCTGGTTGTTCAGCGTCTGTTGTTGCTTGCTAAATGATAGAGCTGGAGGCGTACGAATATTTGCAATTTCAAAAACAAATCGAATGTATTTGTTATTCGGTTCATATTCGATTAGAGAATTTTCGTACATTCGGTAACAAATGAGTACCACACTGGCTTTCATAAATCGGACTGTGGTGAAAGCACAATATCTGGGCGGGTCATATGCAGACACTGTTAGGCTTAGATGTCATGCGAAATTCCACGAATTGGCTGTTCCACAAATGTAGTAACAAAGTGACTGACCTCCCGCTCTGAAAGATTGCAACACGAAATTGTGCAGTTTTTAGTGTGCAGCACCATTTCCTGCGTTCAGCCTTTGTGTGACTGCCTGTCTGTCTGTCTGAAGCTTGCGTTGTGGCAGGCTGTTCAGGTGTGCGTGTGTGTATGTGTGTGTGAACATCGGAGCCAGAGTGAAAACTGAAGTGCTAGCGTCCCTATTGCGCATTTGTCCTAACTGGCTCAGCCTTGCGTTAGCCAGCTGTGTACACCCATCTGTGTGCTGCTTTCGCATACCAACTGGTGCATTGCTGATAATTTTTTTTGTTTTGTTTTTAGAAGTAGTCTCGCCGTTCAGACTCCAATGTGTTCTTGCATTGCTTGCTTTTCACGGAGCCTCCACACAAAGCTTCCCCGCAGTTTTGAATTTTTGGCAGTTTTTTTTTTGGAGTTGGCGGAGAGGGGGTGTTTAAGGGGGAAAGCTGGTTTTGGAAAAAAAAAATTGTTAATGAAGTCACAATAATGGAATCTTCGAGAAACATGTTATTTTTTTGTGCTGATTACAAATATGTAATTTAATTTTATGTAAAACAGGTCCTTGTACAGTTATATAATATGTTATTTAACTTTTGGCCAAGAGCTTTCAATAAATTTTGCCGCAGGAAACTTGCTAGGATGCATGCCATTGGCTTGTCTTGACATCAAACTATGCAATAAGGGCAAAATTATTATCCTGCCTGTCATAGAAGTTGAGTTACAGGGTTTTGAATTTGCCTCTTCACAGATGGGAAGAAACTGATAATTTCAAAATCCTATAACTCACCTTCCATAACAGGCAGGATGAAAATTTTACCTTTGTTGCATAGCTTGATCTCAAGAGAAACCAATGGCATGCAATCTAACAAGTTCCCTGCAGTAGAATTTTTCAAACTCTAAGCAAAGTTACTTGACATATTGCATAAGTGCACAAGGACTTGTGCATAAAATTAAATTATATATTTGGAATCAGCATGCAAATATACATGTTCCCTGAAGATTTCATGGTTGTGACTTCATTAATATATTTCTAAGACCCTCTTCTTCCCTTAATAACTCAACCTTTGGATAAGGTATTCCTTCCGGTTTTGTTTATTTCTGTAGCAAAAGCCTGTGCATGACATTTGCCTGTTTATCTTTTCTGAAATTTGTTTTCAAACTGAACAAATAAACCGTTTGATATTCAAGAGCATTATTCATTTTTGATTCACATTAAAAAATTTCAGTATTTGCACATCCCTGGACAAAACATGTGATCTTTTATTTCACCTGAGAGACTTCAGTGTTTACTTCATTGTTTACTGAGGGAGCAGTTTGTTATTTATTTCTTTAGTGCTTCGAGCATGTGCATCGTGAGCATGCTGAAGCACTGGAAAAGCTGGTCGCCATTGACGGAGACCTGACAGAGCCTGGGCTAGGTCTGCAGCCTGCCGACTATGAGCTTCTCACAAGGGAGGTGTCAGTGGTCTTCCATTCAGCAGCAACCATTAAGTTCAACGAAACACTTAGGTGAGTCCTGACGTGGTCTTACCCAAGCACTGACGTGGTCGCAGTTGAACTATCTGCATTCAGGTCTGAAAATGTGGTTAGTGGGTGGAATCTTGATGTTGGGTACTTGATACATGGCTGACAGTGTTCTGCAACACGAATAAGGATGTGGAGAGCTAGCATCACAGGATGACGTGTTTAGTGCATGGAACTGCCTATCTTCATTTACGGATCTTCATTTGAAGTTTCAAAACTGTGTGATTACTTTTGTATAGTTATTGTGCCAGGCAAAAGTGCATTTAACAAATTAATGCCAACACGTGTAAAGCAATTTCTGGAGTTTTGAGCAAAGTCAAAGGCAGGCTTGTGGCCCTAAGGCTGCTTTTTGTTTGCAAATGCATTGAGCACAAAAATGAGTAATCTGAATTAAGCAAAACTACCATTGTGGTTAAGTAGCATAGAAATGCAATGGGCTCTTTCTATAAGATGAATTCCTAGCTGAACTGCGATATACTGAACAGTTCAGGGACAGTTCAGTTTTTCCATGGACACAGTGCAAAAAACTGATTAACGCTGCCCACTCAACTTATTCATTTGGGTAAAAAAAATAAGGCCCTTACACATACTTTGTGAAATATTTGCTGGTCATATATTTGTAAGGTGTTCCATTTCGTATTGCTTGTGCCTGTAAATTTGAAACATAGTGGGCAGGTCAGATCAGAAGTACAGGTATCACTTTGAATTATTGCAAACTTAGTTTATCTGATAATTACCTGTAGTGGAAAGAATATGGTACTTCGGCTTAGGTACTTGGATATTAGATATGAGCTTGTAGGAGCTAAGAGGCATGGTGTGTTCATGTGCAGTTTTTGTTTTACTGGTTCATTGTGCCCATACTTGGCTTACCCTTTGTATAGTATTCTATGCACTATCTTGAAAATATGTATCTCATTAGAATGAGCAGACCAGCCATGATCTTGCTAGCGCTTGGGTTTAGGACCTGAATTCACAAGCATGTCTGTGTTCAAACGTATGTGATACAGTGGTATTTGTGATTGATATAGCACAGTGGTACTTGTGGTCATAGCATATGTAATACAGTGGATTTTATGATTCCGACCCCTTTCACAGGCAAGCTGTAGAAATGAATATGGAAGGAACTAGGAGAGTGCTCAAGCTTTGTCATGAAATGAAAAACCTCAAGGTGAGCTCCTCTTTTGTTGCTATAGTTAGGCAGCACATTAGAGATGCTTGGAGCTTTTACTGTGTGATAAGTCTTTCAATGGGGATGCAATAGAGCATGGCTTACTCTGTTCATCCTGCTGTTGCAACTGCAACTTGTCGAGCCGAATCAACTTTATTGTCATGCTATTGCAACAAATTTTTGTAGTTTATGTGAACACTTCTCTTTTTTTTTTTTTACTTAATGTCGAAATGACTTGGCTGTTTGTTCATATTGTGTTGCATAGTTTAGCTTTTCATGGGTCAGGACACTCAATTGTATGAGCTGGGTCATCCCACACCAAACTTTATGCTTGACTCTCCCAGATTTCTTCCAGAAAATTTGTCTTTTTATCGCACTGTTGAAATTAACTACACTCAATATTTAGGCGAAAAACAAATTCTACAGTCATATGCCACCCCTTTTGTATTTTCCAGACAAATACAAAACCATATCTCATTGAAAAGTTAGCTCTTTTTCTATGCTTAAAATTTTTTTCTGAAGAATATCGAAGTACTGCACATTAGTATCAGTCACCAATAAACTGCAGCAGTAAATGTTCATTTATATTTTATGGCTGTATTGGCTGAAAAATACAGTTACAATTTTTTTCAGCAACGTAAAATGCTTCATCGGCTGGCTGGGATGTACAACTTGGCAAAAAAGTTTGAACTCAAATAGAGAACAATAAGTTAATGAAAAAAAATTCAAAAGTTGCTAAAAAGTGTGATTTGCCATGTATTAATCCTTAAATTTCATGCTGAAGCAGTCCAAGTACAAATAAAAAAATTTGACTGATTACATGTTAACATGGTTTTAGTTATGCTCAGTGATTTTTACTGGAGCAATTTTCAGTTCAGGAGAGAAATAAGTTTTGAAGTCGAATGCCATCATTGCCGATGTCTGCTGTCCTGTAATGCCGTTGCACTGCATGCCACACTCTCTCCAGTTTCTCAGAGGCTCACACTGGCTGTTCTGCGCTCTGCTTATCAAGTGAACCCTGAGAGCTGTAGCAACAAGTGGTTTCATTCCCGATTAAGGGAAGATTTGAGTTTAGTGTTGGTATTCCGCGCCAAGTCCTCTCCTGCGTGGGGAAATCTGCTCCCTCAAATTCCTTTTGCTTGAGAGGTTGTATTTTGGAAAATCGGTGCTCTCATAAAAGCCGCCTGTCATACTTCCAACTAAAACTGCCCCTACTCTAGCTTTGTTGAAGAAGTCTTAAGTGAGCTTTGCATGTCGAATACGCTTTTTTGCATGGCCTTCAAGATGGTGTGCATTTCTGCATTTGTCAATTTATTTCCAGGCAGTGGTACATGTGTCTACTGCTTACTGCAACTGTGACTGCAAGAGACTAGATGAACGAATATACCCATCGCACATAAATCCTCAAGACATTATTTCCTGTACAAAGTAAGTCCTTTCAGTCATGAGAATCTTTTTTTAATTTTAATCATAATTCTCCCCTTTTGCATCACCTTTTGCCAGCAAAAAATGTGAATGCAATTCATTGGAACAAACAGCACGAAAAAACAAAGTGTAGAAATGACAACACAGGACGGGACGAGATGTGTTCTATTTGAAGTTAGTTTGTCTAGAGGGGCTGAACTGAAAACAAGCATGCGTTCACTGTGTGTGTCAAATGAGTGGCTATTTCATGCCGAACAAGTCGTACAAGCACTCTTAGCATTTGTGTGAAGTTTGGATTCTATAGTATAGCATTAATTAGTGCTCCAGACCCTTTATAACCACAGCAAGGTTTAGCCAAATTGCTCATACTTAGGAACTTGATAGCACATGAGCATTATTTTTCAGCAATGACAGTAGCTGGTGATAAGGTAAGAATCGTGGGAATTAATAATATTGTTTATTTGGGACATCACTTGCAAGGTCGTATCATCAGCACAGTTTTGTTTGCAGTCTTGCCCAGACCTGCAAGAAAAGGGCATCTTTAATACTTGCTAATTAATGCAAAATGTTTACATATGTCTTCAAATTGATGTTCACTCTCGTTAGTGGTGCTTGTTTGTTGTGTATTCTTTCACACTCATTCATTTCGTAAATTAGCTGCTGTATAATGACCCTTTGCTTTTATGTATTTGTTGAGCACTGTGTAGGTGGACAGGTCCTTGGTCAGGCAGAGCATATCTGCCTTTTGCCCTGTCCTCCAAGACTGGATTGTCTGAAAGAATGTCTGAGGTTCATAAACATCTGTGAAAAAACAGATTCTCTTCTGTGTGACTTGAAAGACTAATCAGAAACATTTGATTCGCATTGTTTTTGCCCATTTAAATTGAAGAGCATGAATTCATAGTTCTCCGTAGTCGTTATAAAGTCCATCACAACACCAGTTGAGACTTTTGACGATCCTTGCCCCTCTAGGTGGATGGAAGAAAGCATGTTGGCTGCACTGACTCCGCAGCTTCTGCGTGCGAAGCCCAACACCTATGTTCTAGCCAAGTTCCTGAGCGAGTCCCTGGTTGCTGAAGAGGGTGGCGACCTGCCTGTAGCCATCGTGCGGCCCTCGATCGTTGCCGCTTCCTGGAAGGAGCCCTTTCCTGTGAGCATGCTAGTTCTTTTTTTCTTTGCACTTGGTAGCTGATGGAGGACTTCCTGTAAATGCAACATGGTGCTGCGGGTAGGCCACATAAAGTCGAACCTCATTGTAGAAAACAGATGAAAAAATTATGAAATAGTTGGGTATAGCCGAAATTTGTAATATAAAATTTAGTCTGAAACGCACTTAAGAGCAGCGCAGTTTAATCAGTGAAGAGGAAAAAAAAGAGTGGCTTCCCCACATTGCAGCCGTGTGGGGAAATGGTATGCGAGGGCGAAAACTGTCATTTTAACCACCTCTATGACAGCCATCATGAGCGCAGGGTGCTCGAATAAGGGGGCAGTGTCGATGAGTCCGAGAGGCATGAACACAATATGATCACTTGGCTACCAAGCCTCCGCGCTGCTGCATCTTCCGTGGTGCTGTTGGTGTGTGCAAGGTAAAAATCCCAGCCTTGGTGCCAACACTTTCCATACCACCGCCAGCCACTTATGTATAGGGGTTGGGCTTGTCGGTTTAAACCGAAAAAAAGTCTGTACAAATGCGCTGAATTCAGCTTTCGAAGTTGGTTTTAACTGAAAAAGATCAGCATTCTTGGCATGCAAGGCGTATCTAGCTCGCTGTTGAGTAAGAGTTGCACTCGGTAAACGTTGAAGATTAACTAAGTATAACTAAGCAAAGAAGCGAGGGGCATGATGGGATAATGGTATTGTTGGATAAACTGCGCAGTTGTGCAATTTGAGGTATTGCTTCGTTAACTTACACGTCTGCGTAGACTGGACAGCAGCACCTCCTTGCCGGCTGCTAGCTAAGCGCTGCTTGTTCATTATCATCACCCACTTAGAGCAGTTAGCCAGTTAAGTAGGTTAATGAACTGCGTGTAGGAGACTGCACGAAACCATGCATAGGAGTCGCGAAAAAGTATTATGCTCTGGCTACCGCGACAACTGATTGGTAGTTCCATCGCTGACATCAACAAACAGACCACATCCACTGCAACTTTCCACCGATAGCATTTCAACTAAATCCTTAGAAGTAAACTCCCACTTGCGTTTTTGTTTGCCAGCTGTCTTGTTTAACTTGCACTGCATTTTTTATTGCGATAGCAATTCCTTCTACAAGCACAGCTTCAAGTACTCTCAGTTGTACATTAATTACTGGCAAACAAACTGTTCATGCTGACAAAAATGCCGAGCTGGACTCTCAGTGACTTTTGACCACATAGAAAACTGCCCCATTATATCACCGGAAAAAGTCTGGCATTTATTCATCCAAAAACATGTTCGCCAAAAAAAACCAGAAACTTGGTTTTGAGATAAACACAAAAAAATTCTACAGAATTGTCAAATAATAAAAATAAAAAAACATGAATAAATAAAAAATTCAACCCCCTACTTATGTAGCACAGTAAAGCCTGCTGTCTGTCACCCAAGTGTGCACCGCTTGGCGCTAGAAAGTTGGATATAACCATTTTATGGCCGACCACTTTCAGTATGTGAAGTAAAAATTGCATGTATTCGCTAAAGTTATCTAAGAAGAGTTTAGCATGACCAGTAATTCATAATATTAGTGTTGTAATATCGAGGTTCGACTTGGTAATGAAATTGCCTGTGTGGGAAAAATTTTTCACCTTCTTGGAATTGACGCCATTGCAGAAACAAAAGCGAAGTATTGGAGAGAAGTTGCATGCATGGTAGCTGCATTTTTATTTTTCTACAGTTTCAGCACTGTTCTCACAAGCGGCAGCTGCCACATGGCTCAGTAAAAACAACCGTCCATGGGCTATTGCTAGGTTGCCTCATGCTGCTGAAGTTCTTGAGTTTTTGATTACCTGGTGAAATTGTCTTATCAATCACTTATATTTTATAAACAGATGCCTCGTGGTGTCCTTTTATCACTTATCGTTATGCCATAATAACTGATATGCTTTGTTTCTTTTTTTGTGGTGTGAGACTGCTTTTTTCATTTTGCACAGATCTAAGGTGTATGGCAAGTGCATTTAGATGATTTTTACTACGTATTAGACTCTGCTAATGTGTGAGGACTGGCCTTTTGGCTGCTGAGGCGAAACATTGTGTATGCAGCATCTGTTGCTCAAACTGTAGGCAGTCATGTTGATTTTAATGAGGCTACTATGAATATGTTCTTGGTTGCTATAATTGCTTTCAATGCAGTTCTTCTTCTTTCAGGGCTGGGTTGATGCACTGAACGGCTCTACAAGTCTTCTAGCATCTGTAAGAGAATATTTTACTCAATCCTCTTGCATGTACTAAGTGAGAAATGTGACGGAGTCAGTCACAGAAGTGATTCCTCACAGTGACCATGGTTTAGAGAGAAGCAGGCCAATTGCAGTGACATTCCCCTATTAACAATCAATCACAATTCGCCCTTCCACCCATTGTCTGTTGGTGGTCGAATTGAGCACTGTAGCTTAAACATGCTTCATGGTTCTCTGTTGTGTTGCATTTTTCAAATACAGTAGAATCCAGCTATAGTAAACTCGGATACAGTAAAAACTTTGATATAGTAAAGTGAAACTGTGGTCCCATTTCGCCTCCCATAGACGACTGTAAATTTTTTTCCAGTTATAGTGAAGATTTAAAAAAAAAAACGGCTATAGTAAAGAGCGTCTGGCCATGGGGACGTACCTCCTGCAGAATGATGACAACGCGCCACGGGCAAGGCCGACATTGCATACCAAAACGATAAAAAGGTGCTCTTTGAGATAGCTTCACTGCCAAGCTCTGAAGCTGTGAGAAGCCAACTTCCTGGAGTCTTTGGGGCCATGAGGCAAAGCGCATGGCGTGCACAGAAAGAAAAAAAAAGTAAAGCTGGCTATGAATGCAGAAAGAAGGCGCGGTTCGCTGAGAAGGGAAAGACAGCAAAAATGCAATGGGGAGTAGGGAAGGGAAGAAAAAGGCGAACATTTTATTTTCTTCACACAGCATTTTTTTTTTTCTGTGCACAGCAGCGCGCGAAGCACAGGGAAGCGGCGGCAAGAAACGGAGGAGCGACAACACTGCATGAGCGGTACCGCCGCGCCTCGACTGTGTTGTGTGTTTAACTATGGCCTCTTATATGATACTGAGGCTGTAGAAAGTGACACCGTGTTCACGCAGAACTTTTGTTTTCTCATGAAATGAAATTCGCGTCATATTCGTAGCCGCATTGTATTTGCACAAATGCGGTACTTCCTCATGATGTAAACAAAATTAAAAACGTGATGACATTAAATAAAATAAATAATTATCACAAAAAGGGACAATAAGAGCCAGGATGGAAGGTATTTGTGAGTATTTTTTTTATAAACCAACACTGTGTTTAGTAAGCAGCCAATTAATTACCAGAGAGCATTTTCAGAGCCGTGCCATCGCCAACAACTGATATAGTAAAGATTTTTATTGGTCCGAGTCACTTTACTATAGAGGGGTTCTGCTGTAGTAACTTGCTAAGCATGAAATGTGTCATATTTCAAGGCACCAGTTGTCAAACATCAACGTTTGTAGTTATTGGAAGGCCTTATATGAAGTATTCCGTGAGCATATATACATGCATGCAAGCTCAAATTAGTGCTTTGTTTTGCTATTGGAACCCCTTCTTGAGCTAGTGCACAGCTTTGTTGAATATAAATTAGACCTTTACTGTTGGATATGAAGTTAAATACGGGTCTACAAATGTCTATTGCAGTGTGCCTCCGGTGTGATGACAACCATAGTGACAGATGTCAATGGCATTGCTGACATTGTGCCGGTGGACGTTGTAGCCAACATGATGATTGTGGTGGCCTGCCAGACAGCTGCAAAAAGGTATTGTACCCTGCATTGTGCTCAGGCTCAAAGAAAATGCAGTGGCAATGGATGCTGCAAAAGGCATGCAAGCATTAATGTGACCTGCTTTTTTGCTTGCATGTGTCTGCCTTTGGTGTTCCTGCTTAACAGCACTCTGGGGTGAACTTAGTGGTTTGGGTCATTTGTGTCATATGTAAAAATACTTCTATCTAGACCTGTCCATAAAAGGTGTCTATTTTGCTACGTTTTGGTGTGTTGAAGTACTTAAGGGGAGATGCTGGTCTTAAAATGACAATTATTATTATTAGAAATATCATAATGAAATTAGGTGTGTACATGTATTTCTTGCTCCTGTTTTCAAAAATATTAGTTTTAGTATATCTCAATTAGTTCCTGTATTAAGGGAAAAATTCTGAAGCCAGATTAGGTCATTTCTTACAAGGTCATTAACATACTTTCCTGTAATATTTTTTGGCTCAGACTGAAATAGAGCTGTAGCCAAAGACCTGCCATGCAGAGTTATGCTATTTATATTGTTATTGAGGTACATCATCTTATAAAAATATTCAATAATGTCAAAGCGCTGTAATCATGAATATAATTAGGTGACATTATTATTCACAAAATTTGATATGCTCAACTCAGGCATAAAAAAATGGCATACTTCCATAGTTTAGTTCTTTCTGAATTCTGTGGTGGAAATAAGATTAATTGAAATTGCACCATAAAGACGTATTGGAAAAAAACAAAGTTGAGAAAATGTCATTTGAAGTGTTTGTTCCAGCCATTCAGAGGTCGTTTTTGAAGCCTCAGTAAATAATGGAATTCAGACCTTCCAAGAGGATTTCACAACAATGAGTGGTACCAGGATCTAGGAAAAAGCACCAGCTTTCGAACGAGACCAAGATGGCGGCCATTGGATATGTGTCTGTGGAAAGTGATGTGCACAAAGTTCTGTCGCATTTTGTGCCGAAATCATCATTTCAGGGCTTTGGAGGTGTCAAATTGGAGGCACTTGGGGTTCGAATTGAACCTTTAAACTTTGTGGCGAAGTACTTAAGACAATACTGAATCAGAGTATGCCATTTTTTAAAAACAAGAATTTTCATTTTTTTTATCATTTCAAGACCTATGTCGTCCCTTATGCCTGTTGTACTCATTGTAGTGGGCTGGGAGACTTTATTTGACTTTCTTGTTCCAACTTAGTCATTGTATTGGAGTAATAAAATAAACAGCTATGGTCAGATTTTGGGTTCTTGGTGATAAAGCCTGACTCTAATGTGCAATCTCTACTTGCTGGGGGACTCAGAACCCTGGCTACCTGGATGCTATGCAGTTCCTGCTCATTTATAACCAATGTAGGCTCGGTAACTGCATTTGGTAGGCATTAATTTTGGTGCAGTTGGCACCAGCCTGTTATTCCCATGTCTTCACTAGTTAAATTGGATGTTTTTGCACCGCACCAGGGCACGGCAGCGGAAGTTGGCAGCAGCCACTGAGAGGTATTTGGAGACTGTCGAGACGCAACCTCCCGCTGTGTACAACTGTGTGACGGGCTCGCTGAACAAGCTGGTGGTGGGAGACGTGAGGCAGTACTTGGCCAAGTTTTTGCCCCAGTACCCATTCCAAGACACCCTGAGCTGCCCCCGCGTAGACATGACCTCCAGCCGCATCTACCAGTCAGTCATGGTGTTCTTCCGAAACTACCTTCCTGCACTCGCCGTGGACCTGCTGAGCCGCTGCACAGGGCGGAGACCACGGTGAGTGCACTCGTGGTGAGGATGGCACAGATGCATGCAGCATTGATGCTTATGTTTATCCACTGGCAGTGTTTTCATAGTGTAGCATGGTCACCACTCTGAGTTCTCTACGCACATGACTGCGATAATTTGTTGGAAATTGATATTTAAAAACAATATTGCACGATACCAGCTCAGGGGAGTAGTAGTTTCGATTTCTGAAACAAATTTTGATGGAACATATGTGGATTGAATATGCTTCCAGCTGGAGCTGCAGTGTTAAGGTTTGGTTGTACGGCCATATTAAAACCAGGGTGTCGAACCGAAATTTTTTCGGGTTCGGTTCAGGTTCGGGTTCGCGCCTTTCGGGTTCAGTTCCGGGTTCGGCTCCGGAGCGACATTCCGTTCCGGTTCGAACCGCTCCGGATAGCGTCGAACCGGTTCAAACGGGTTCAGACTATAAAAAATTCTGAACATAGGTTTTTATTCAACCTCGTTTTGCTGTTTACTTTTCTTTGTGATATCACATATAAAACAGCATTGCAAAATTTGCTCAATGCGAGGTGTTTTAAACTTACGCAAGACCCGGGAAATCAAACGAACTCAGAATTAGTGTACACCAGCTATGTATACTAGACTCTGATGAGATACATAAAAAGAAAAGCTGATGGATTTTTCATCTAGAAAAACTTTCAGTTTGCGCAGTTTCGGAGTCCCCGCCAGGCGAGCAATAGGTCTCTCTTGAAGCTCGTGTCAATCGGGAATTTCTTCGGCGCAAAATGCTTAAGCGGGCGCCGTCAGGACCGCTGCATGACCCGCTATGAGCGGAAGTTGCCTTGTATTTGCAGGTATATACAGCCAAGACATCTTTCTGTCACCCCAAAAGCGGCTTGCCAGTCACCATCCCCCCCCCCCTCCCCTACCTCTGGCACACCTGCAGCATACATCTAGAGAGTTGACCAAAAGTATTTTATTTCATCACCGGCTCTACATCGCATTTGTAACTCGCATTATATATCTCGACCACCTATAGCTCAGTTTCTTCAAAAACACAGCTAATCATGGCTTGTCGCTAGTAGAGTGTAAAATTAAGATTTTGGCCTATGCTGCTGTCGTCTCCGTCTCTTGCTCTGATGAAAAGAATATGATAAAAAAGCAGACGCATTGGTTGGGGGACTTCGTGTCTGTACGGACACAAACTTGCGACGTCTTCGATGCGACGTTGCGTTGTGAAAATGTTGCAATTGGTGCATTGCAAGAGGAGGACGGTAAATTCGTTACATAGAATTTTTGTGACTTTTCTGGGGCGCTTTCAAAGGAAGCCCATGCGTGGACAGAGTTTCATGGAATCTTGATACAGTATGGTGAGTCTTTCGTGCAGTTTTTGTTCAGTAACCTGTTTCATGATTTTGATTTTTTGAAACCGAAAACCACCGCTTACTGGTAGCTGTGCTTATTAAGTGACTAAATGCTCATCTGTCTGTTATGTACACAGCAGTGAGAGAATTTTGTGCTGACACACTCGTTTTCCAAAATATTGGCTTTTCCTTAGAATACCTGTACGGCTTCTCCAGAAGGCAGCTGACAAAGGTTCTGATCGGTCATTACTTCCTCTACGTGCAGCCTTACCTAACCTTTCTTGACGGCTTTATATTAAGGCGAGTTCAGAGGATGTACATTCAATAGGCCCCAAAAACCTTTCTTAGACTTCAAACGTCGACCTTACGTGTTAGGACATGCCATCGAGCCAAGCGGACGTGTGTGCCATGATCAGTCAATTGCTACCTCTGCAAACTATAGGAGGAACTATTGAACAACGAAATTATTTGTGACGCTATGTTCGTTTGAGACATAGCTCACTTCAGCAGTCTCTTAAAAAGGACATTGAGACCATGCCTTACGCTATAAGATTTGTGTAAACAAGGAAAGGGGAATGAGGGGCTCGTTATAAATATGAGAGAAGCCAACAGCCACAGAAACCAAGGAGCATAGGGGATTTTTTAATTTATTTTTTTGTGGTGTTGATCAAGAAAGAATATTACTGAATATGTTGTCGCTTAAAGCTAATTGATTAGAAAAGCAGAAGAAAAAACAACCACATGCCGCCGGTGGGATCCGAATCCACGACCTCCGAATTACGCGTCCGGTGCTCTACCTCTGAGCTACGGCGACGGCTGTCAAACCTTCTGCTTTAGGGGGTATTTATGCTTACAAATAACCTAACCTTGAGAGTGTTCAACAGCGCCACCCACGTTCGTAAGCGGCGGACGTGGAACGTCCTGAGTTACCGCTGGTGTGACGTAGAACGCCATCGAACGGCGAGGGTGGAAGCTGTGTGAGAACCCTCTTATGCTTCCTATGGCGTCAAGGCTGCCAGAACCGAGACCCTCGCTAAGCAATTAAGCAAACAAGGAAAGGGGAATGAGGGGCTCGTTATAAATATGAGAGAAGCCAACAGCCACAGAAACCAAGGAGCACAGGGGATTTTTTAATTTATTTTTTTGTGGTGTTGATCAAGAAAGAATATTACTGAATATGTTGTCGCTTAAAGCTAATTGATTAGAACAGCAGAAGAAAAAACAACCACATGCCGCCGGTGGGATCCGAACCCACGACCTCCGAATTACGCGTCCGGTGCTCTATTCAACAGCGCCACCCACGTTCGTAAGCGGCGGACGTGGAACGTCCTGAGTTACCGCTGGTGTGACGTAGAACGCCATCGAACGGCGAGGGTGGAAGCTGTGTGAGAACCCTCTTATGCTTCCTATGGCGTCAAGGCTGCCAGAACCGAGGACGTTCCACGTCCGCCGCTTACGAACGTGGGTGGCGCTGTTGAACACTCTCAAGGTTAGGTTATTTGTAAGCATAAATACCCCCTAAAGCAGAAGGTTTGACAGCCGTCGCCGTAGCTCAGAGATAGAGCACCAGACGCGTAATTCGGAGGTCGTGGGTTCGGATCCCACCGGCGGCATGTGGTTGTTTTTTCTTCTGCTTTTCTAATCAATTAGCTTTAAGCGACAACATATTCAGTAATATTCTTTCTTGATCAACACCACAAAAAAAAATAAATTAAAAAATCCCCTGTGCTCCTTGGTTTCTGTGGCTGTTGTCTTCTCTCATGTTTATAACGAGCCCCTCATTCCCCTTTCCTTGTTTGCTTAATTGCTTAGCGAGGGTCTCGGTTCTGGCAGCCTTGACGCCATAGGAAGCATAAGAGGGTTCTCACACAGCTTCCACCCTCGCCGTTCGATGGCGTTCTACGTCACACCAGCGGTAACTCAGGACGTTCCACGTCCGCCGCTTACGAACGTGGGTGGCGCTGTTGAACACTCTCAAGGTTAGGTTATTTGTAAGCATAAATACCCCCTAAAGCAGAAGGTTTGACAGCCGTCGCCGTAGCTCAGAGGTAGAGCACCGGACGCGTAATTCGGAGGTCGTGGGTTCGGATCCCACCGGCGGCATGTGGTCGTTTTTTCTTCTGCTTTTCTAATCAATTAGCTTTAAGCGACAACATATTCAGTAATATTCTTTCTTGATCAACACCACGAAAAAAAAAAATTAAAAAATCCCCTGTGCTCCTTGGTTTCTGTGGCTGTTGGCTATAAGATTTGTGCCAGTAATGAAGGACACCGGAATTCCGTGTGAACTTTTCCTGTTAATAAGACTGTTTAGCGTGTGAAGAAGCCATATGATTGATAAACAAGCACAATCGCCGCTTTCAGCGAGGTCACTGTTCAGGGGACAGTGCATTTTAGCTCAGGACGTACATGCTGCGAAAGTTCAACCTCCTGACTGGTCGCTCTTTCTTATGTGCGGGCAGAGTAAGGGAGTGATGGTGGCGTGAGGCCGTATGCCGAGGTCGCTGAATTCGACCCAGTCAAGTAAGGCAAGATGAGGTCAGGGAGGTTCCTGATATTCCATGCGGCAACAATAAAAAGAATCTTAGAAGATGGCCGAGTAGCCTAAGGCATCAGTAAACGAAGCTTCTCTGTTGCGCCCGCCGCCACTGGCTCGATTCCCACTCAGGTTAGATTATTGTAGTTGTTTTCTTTACTGCGCTAGCAGTTTAGTCTCCTTTCTCAAAAATTAAAAAATTTCCGTGGTGTGTGTGTTTGTGTGCGTGTGCGTGCGCGAGCGAGCGCGTGCGTGCGTGTGTATGCACACGCGTACACAATTCGGTGGGCGCACATCCGGGCACTCACTGGCAAAAAAATTGACAGACGGTTGCAATTGTCCGTAATGCGAAGTTTAAGCGCAACTCATCACATGCTACCTGGCATGTGGGGTATTATGCTGCTAGCCACTCTTGGGGTCTTCCCGGGGCAGCCACCTTCCAGGTACAACCGGTTACGCCGGCTACGCCAACTACAACGCGAAACGCGGGGGAACGGCGCATAATAGCTGCGGTCTAAAATTCCCCATCTACCTGCAGCCGATCTACATGAGGTGGAATGCTGTGAATGCTGCACGTGTGCCGTCGCAAAGCGTTCCACAAAAGAACGCGAAAACGCTAACGAATCCTGACGCCGCGATGCAAAAACTTGTGTGTTGAGCGGCGAGGTTCCAAGAAGTTGGAAATTTTCAATAAGACGCGCCGCTCAGTCGCCCATTCGCTTGCATGTGAACCAACCTTAAGCATCTCGCCTCAGACACAAACAACCCGAAGCGAGGGTTCTTGCACAGCTTCCGCCCTCACCGTTCGACCACGTTTTTTTATGTGGCACTCGCGGTAAAAAGACGCATTACGTTCGCTACTACTGACGAGGGTGGAGCTGGGGAACATTCTCATGGTTCAGTTGCACTACACATAAGTACCCCCGAAAGCCGAAACGATTAGACAGTCGTCGCCGCAGCGCGAAAGTAGCGGACACCTTAAATTTCCTCACTATGCGCTATTTTTAGACTCCTGTATAGCCTTTCCCGAAGGCAGACGACTCAGGTACGTACAGGGTATTTGTTTCCTGTACTGTTGTATCGGCAACCTTTTCTGGAGTTCCTTAACACCAGTGCTTTAAAACGTGTTAAGCGAATGCACATTTATTTCTTCTGCTGCAAAAACATCCTTCTTTAAACTTCACACACCGACGCTGCCTGTCAAGGCATTACTTCATGCTGAGGAGATGTTTGTGTCATGGACGGTAGATTGCCGCCTGCACAATGCACCAAAGAGCATTGACCATTGTTTTATTCTTTGCAATGATGCTACTTTCTTCTGGGACATAATTACGGCGAACGTACCTTTGAGAACGACATTGAAATCACACGGATTAGTACCCGTTTCTTGCTACTGTAGAAAAACTGTGTTGTGTCGTGTGATCTACTTATGTTGCTGTGACTGTTTAGTCTCAAGAGCCGTATGATTGACCGCCGCCTTATAACCGCGGTCATCGAAATCTTTGTTCCGTGAGCAGTGCGCTTTGGTGAGGGAAGTGTATGTTGCCCTGGAAGGGCCGCCTTGCCGGCTCCCATATCTAGACGCACGGGTGTGCCTCTCAGACGTCTGATGTTTAGGGAGGTGGGGATTTGCAGGGGTATGGTGGGCTCGTACTACACCGCCTGGTGTTTTGTGGCATGGACTTACTCCCATTTTACTTTTCGGCACTATTTCCATGCAATAAAGAAAAAAATCGTCCACGAAGCTCAGTTGGTAGAGCACCGGACGCAAAATTCGGAGGTCAAGGGTTCGGATCCTATTGGCGGCATGTGTTTTTTTTTTTCATTTTAATCAATTATCGTTAAAAATAATTACTCTTTAAGCTCCTATTGATGAGCACCACAAACTACTTTAAAAAAAGTAATCCCCTATGCTCCTTGGTTTCGGTCATTGTTGGCTTCCCTCATGTGCGGCAGGGAGGCAGATATAAGCCGCCCGTCAGAGAATTCAAGATACAGCAATCTGAGAACCGCGTGACGAAGCTGCCCGCTAGCGATTGGCATTTTTTATATAAGCAGAACAATTTCAATGCACCGACATAATAGAAAATTACTTCATCGCAGTAACAATTCATTTGAGTAGTACAGTGGAACCTCGATTATACGTCCCCCGGTTATGCGACGACCCGCATTTTTACGACGAATTTGTGCGGTCCCGGCAAAACCCCCATAGAGACAATGCATTAAAAACCTCGGTTATACGACGCAAATTTTAGAAGGACCCCGCTTCGTACGACGTCTGGCTTGGCTCGTACCGTCCATCAAAAAAGGTCGTCAGCAAACGCAGGCCGGGATGTGCCGTATTTTCGCGATTCTAACCCCCCCCCCCCCCCCCCTCCCCTATTTTCGGAAAAAAATTTCGGAAAAAAAAAACTTTGCATGCGAATCTAAGCACCCCCTTTTTTGCACGGAAGAGAGCGTTGCCGAGGCCGCCAAGTGCACTTGCTCTCTTTTTCGTGGAGCCTGTGCAGTCGGAGTCCCGAGGAGGCGCGGCCTGCGCGTTGTTGTTGTGACTGAGAGAAGGATGAAAAGGAAATTGCACGGGCCTGCCGACTGGCTTGAGCCAAGCCACCACCGCTGCCAAGTGCAGATAGAGGAGAGTTAAAAGATCAGAGGAAAGATAAAGAGAAAAGATAAGACGCCCGTCGCGTCGCAGCAATGGCGGACCCGACGCTGCTGAAAAAGCAGATAAGCGGGCGAGGCCGCGCTGCCAAAGCGAGGACAGCGGCGTCTACGCGCTTTTTGTGTTGCTGCGTTCCGACACTACAAGACAGATGGCGGCACGGAACTGTCTGCAGCTATTTTTCTTTTGAATGTTTCCTAAATAAAATGTTTTTTTTTTTTCGCGCCCGTTTCATCGAGATTTCGCCACGAAAAGAGGGGCCGGGGGGGGGGGGGGGGGGGGGGGGGGGGGGGGGTCAGTTTAGATTTTTCGAATAAGCACCCTCTCTCACTTAGGGCATCGCGATCGTGTAAAAAAGGGGGTGCTTACAATCGAGTAAATACGGTAGGCACACTTTAGCCAGCCGATAACCGGTGCGCTTTAATCTTTCCACCTATCAAGAAAACCGGGCAAGCGAGCCGCTGCCCCGCTGCTCACGGCAGCCTCAACGGCCATTTTATCTTGTTTGTTGAAGACTAGCCCTGTGCCAGCAAAATGTGCTTCATTTGTGTTCCGAAAAAAAAAAAAAAAAGATGCCGATGAAGTTCAGCCTTTAAAAAATATCACGCTTGATATTCGATTATACGACACCCGGATTATACGACGGTTTTCGCGCGGTCCCCTGAACGTCGTATAATCGAGGTTCCACTGTACCTTTCTAGGCGTTTTCCACATGTCAGCGAGCGCATGCATTGCCTTCTTGTGTAATCACTTTTTTTTTTTTCTAAGTATCGTACCGCTGCTACATTCCCGCCTTTCATTGCTTATTTCCGTCGCGTGCAACAAAGAATGTTCGGATTCTTTAAAAAGAAAACACATATGTATATTTTTTTGTTTTGTAATAATAGTATTATGTGTGTTCTAACGCGTCAAAGCGGCGCGGAGTCTATCAGGAACGCTGTAGTGGACGACTCCAGATTAGCGTAGACCAGCTGGGGTTACTCAGAGTGCACTCACATCGCACAGCACACACGGATTTTTGCATTTCGTCGCTATCAAAATGCGGCCTCGCCACCGGTATCGACCCCACGATCTTGGCATTAGCAGCCGAGCACCACAGCCACTGAGCCATCGTGAGGGGTCTTATTCATTATCTGCTATCTGAGACATTGAATGCCTCAGAAAGTAAATGTTGCACAACGTGATTGGGTCATTGCGCCTATGCTTCCCATATTTATGGTACTCGACACAAAGAAAATGAAACCATTCTCACTCAGTGCTTTACGAGTTAAAGCAGTAATAACAATTCGATTAAAGCTCTACGTAAGCATGTGAAAGGGGGATACTATAAAAGCCAACATTTCACAAAATACTTCAAAATTACCAAAAGCACATTGCGGAAACGCAAATTAGCTTTCTTCCTAGACACGAGACTTCTTTCAGTTTTGTTGTTGACCTGGATGCCATTTTCGCACTCCATAGCGCCGACAGTTTTCGCTCGGTAAATCTACGCGCTGGCATATGCCATTTGGTCTGAAAAAAAAAAAGAAGAAAAAAGTATGCAGTGTTGCACAAAATGTGCGGCTGAACCGAGTCCCGAACCGGTTCGGAACGGTTCCTTTGAATCGTTCCGGTTCGGGTTCAGTTCCAAGATGGCGAAAAAAATTTGGGTTCGGTTCGGTTCCAGTTCCGGGCGAAAATTCGGGTTCGGTTCCGGTTTCGGGTTCAGGTTCGGTTCCGGTTCGACACCCTGATTAAAACGGCACCTGTAGCCATCAACTGGAAAGGTGGCTGGTGACATCTGCATTGCAGTGCACTTTTGACAAGTGCTACGAGTAGGACTTGCTCTGACGCCACTCTTCTGTGGTGCCCAGCACTGTCTGACAGTCCTCAGGTTGTTGGAAGAATGCGTGGACTGATTTGGTGTCTGTGTTGCTGGAAAAGGAGGGGACCTCTACGTTTATCCGCAGATAAGACTGTCACCGATGCTGCTGCTTGGTTGGTGCTCGAATTTCAATGGAGACGAAATTCTAGAGGCCCGTGTACTGTGCGACGCCAGATGTTTGAAATTTCCAGAGCCCTTCACTATGGCATTCCTCATAGCCTGAGCCACTTTGGGACGTTAAGCCCCCATAAACCTTAAACCACATTATACGACTAAAAAAAAAGGCCATTCGTACATAGAATGTAATATTCTCCGAAAAAAAAAAAAAAGCAAAAGCTTCATTCTCAAATAAACACCAAAAAAAAGTCCACTGAATTATTAAAAAATGGAAACCAAAATTTAAACCACTAGTTATTTGAAGTCTCACTGGATTTTTTCAAAATCCTGGTTCTGAGTGTATCAAGTTGTCGAATAAAACAGTGGCAGTTTGCAAGGAGACCTGCTGCCTCTTGCCAGTTTAATTTTATGATTCCCCAGGTATGCATTTTGTGGCTATCTTCCAAGGCAAAGGCACCTCCTGTGAGCATGGTGCACAGTTTACCGACTTCTATGGCCATAGGCAGTTTGGAGGAATGCTTTGCCAAGCTATTTTTTTAAAGGCTCCGATCAGTGGTGGCTGACTGCCTGTGCCGGTGCATGTTGGTTTTCAACAGGATGGTGCGGTTCCTGGAGCAGTCCAAGAGTGCCATGGAAGCCGTGAGGTTCTTCACCACACAGACATGGGAGTTCTCATCCAACAACATGCTACTGCTTCACAGTAGGCTGTCACCATTTGACAGACAGGTTAGTGAACGCCGTCACAGTTACTTTATCTTGGCTTCAGGGATTGGCATGAATAAGATTGATGTATTTACTGTGAAAAAGTTTATTACTAGAAAAGTTGCATCTGTTTATATTCTTATACCAGGTGTCCCAGCTAAATGTAACCAAGCTTTTAAAAAACACGGGGTGTCCTAGCCGTCTGAAAACAAATGAGGGTTGTTTAGAGTTGCGTGACCTAGTCTGCGGTATTTTTTTCGTTTTTCAAGGTTGACTAATTAGTTAAGCTTAATTAACTAACTTCTTAATTATTGACTTGAGGAACAAAGTGTCAATGGAAAAGTTGTAGATCGCTTTGAGAAACAGCTTACTGAGACATTTGCAGCAAAGTAATATTTACGTAAAGTAGTTTTTTTACCGGCCTTTAACCATAACCCGCACAATAAGAAAAAGCTTCCACATGACAACTGTGCCACTTCAACGTCCCAAGACGCGCCTTAAAGAATAAAATTCATTTTTTCTGAAGTCCTCTCCTAGATGAGACTTTGGGTGCACACTGGGGCAGAGAAGTGAGCGAGCAGCTGGTCACGTGACAACTTTCTTTTAAGGCCAATAAATGAAGCTACGTAAATCGTAACTTGATGGAAACAGCACTACTAGCGGTTTTTCGAGGTGATCTGAAACTTTTGCATTGACACTTTTTTTCTGAAGTCAGTAATTAAAAAGTTAGCTAATTAAACTTAACTAATTAATTAACTTTGAAGAGCGAAAAAAATACTCAAGACTAGGCCACGCGACTATGAACAACCCTGAGTTGGCTTCACTGGACTAGGACACTTCGCCTTTTTTAAAAGTTTGGTTACATTTAGCTGGGACACCCGGTATATTTATGAAGTCACTAGCGACAACACCATCTTGTGCAGATTATGTTTGAATGTGTGGAAAGCAAAAGCAAGGGCCTCCCATGCACTGCAAATGGCTTTGCTGTTCCATGTTTTCCTCCTTGCTGGCATGCCTAAAGTCATTGTCCATAAAATCTGTGCATTGCTTGCACTTGTGTTATCGTTCTCTGGTTAACTGCTGTGTGAGCATCTGATGGGAGTTACGCGAATGGTGTGACTACAATTACCTCCATTTTGTGCCAGATTGAATATTTACTGGACTGGTATTTTTGCTACATCAAAATGTCATTCAGGCTTTGCTCCTGCTGTGTGTTCGTTTACTTATATCTAGAAATTATTGATTACTTACTTAACTAGTTGAATTGCTTGCAGACATTTGACATTGACATTCGGAAGATCAACTGGGAGAGCTACTGGGAGAACTACCTTCTTGGTGTGAGACGTTACCTGTTCAAACAGGACCCTGCGACCATCCCGGAGTCGCGGAAACGACTGAGGCGGTAAGTCAGATTGCTGCTAGGATCCACTGCAGGTTTGATGGTGTGCATCTTTTTTTCATTCTTACCTGTTGCACATTGAGTGCAGCTTAATCAGCTGCTGAGTTGCATAAAGTGAGCTTGAAAAACTTAATAGGAAGTTTTTTTTTTCTGCTGATTCTTTGTACAAACTAATTCTTAGCAATCTTGCTGAAAAAACTGAGTCTCCAATTGTTGTTGCCCTATTGCCACGTGCGCCTGCATGCCACCAGCCTTCTGAATAAGACGTTTGTCGGCAGCATGCACAATGGTACTTAGAGCTTAAGTATCCCCTCCATTTTTTTTTATGCTCCTAATGTAACATTTTACAAAATAGAATAGTAACAATCTACAACTAGGTTTGGCAAATGAACAACTAGGCAAATGAATAACATCAGACTTGGGCTTCATGCCACATATTACGTAGATGCCAACTGCCACCTTTCAACTCTAGTCACATCCCTTGTTGCTCCTGCAGGGCATTGTTATTCCCACCATGGTCAGTAGTGCGTTAGTATTCTGAAATAGAATAACTAGCTTATTCATAGGAACCCTACTGTGGTGGCTCAGTGTCTTTGGTGTTTGGCTGCTGAGCCCAAGGACATAGGTTCATCCGGAGCAGTTGAAATTTGTCCAAAGTCATCCACAGGAGCAGGGATCTCTTTCATAGTTCTCAGATGCTTATCCTCCCTGACCTTAGGCACTGCAAAGAAGCCGCTGTATTCCTCCTGTTCAGGTCGCGTGCCTATGGTAACAGCCCGCTCGTATGTTGCATGGCTTGTACGCGGCACGTGTCCTGTGTCATCTTCCTTCATCTGCATAAAGCCTGAGCTGACGAAACATCATAAACGCATTTCAGCTGTCCTTGTTGTGTGCCCCGGCTAAATCGTATGTTTGCACATCTGCAGTTGGTCACTAAATGTATTATACAACCAGAACTTGTTGAAATTTGCCGGGAAATTGTGTTATCCAGTAACGTAATAACCAAAAGAAAAAATAATGTAACTCTGAGACATTTGTTTCCTGCAGTTTTGAGCATACGAACTGGGAACGTATTAACAAGGTTCTGCTGTATTCAGCCTTACTCGGATGATTATGCACCACACTTTTTTTTTTTTTCCCTTGGGGAAATTTTCTCCCGCTTCATCGTTCGAGCTTTGTTGCGATCTCCAGTAAGAGTAGTCTTTTGTCTTCTCCATCCCACCGCGGTGGCTCAGTGGTTACGGCACTCGGCTGCTGACTCGAAAGACACTGGTTCGATCCCGGCCGCAGCAGCCGAATTTCGATGGAGGCGAAATTCTAGAGGCCCGTGTACTGTGCAATGTCAGTGCACGTTAAAGAATCCCAGGTGGTCGAAATTTCCGGAGCCCTTCACTACGGCGTCCCTCCTAGCCTGAGTTACTTTGGGGCGTTAAACCCCAATAAACTAAATTAAACTAAACTTTTGTCTTCTCTGACCTTTTCCAGGCAACACGCAGTGCACGTAGCCCTAAAGACACTTCTGCTGCTCGGCTTCCTGAGGTTGTTGCTGGGCCGCTCGAAACTGGCGCGGCAGCTGTGGCAGCTGGTGATGGGCCTGCTGACGCAGCTGCTCTGCGTTGTCCGCTTCACCTCTTCCTAGGAGCCACGACCCAGGGAAAGTGTGCCGTTCTGTTTTCCTCTCCTTTCTTTTCAGACAGCCACTACTTTGTTCCAAGCTGGCTTGAGCTGGGGGATTTCTGTTGGCAGCAACTGAAGCGAGGCAGCTTGCTACAAGCCGCTTCTCCCTGTCTGGGGAACAGAAGGCTGCCGGCTGGTGCCAGTCTGTGTTGGCCATCAGTGCAGTGCATTTTGTTCTTGTCCGGATTTGTTTTGTGGCCAAAGTGCATCGCTGTGGAACAGCGTCACTGGCTCTCTCTCGGACCAGTACATTGCGCATGTGCTGCTCGGCCATCAGTATAATCTGATGATTTTGCCTACGGCATTGTTTTAACACTTATTTGCTGAGTGTTCGCTATTTCACAACATGCGAGCTGTTAGGTTCCGGTCTTTCTTTCTGCAGCTGTGCTTGCACGAACAGCTGACACGAGCTTTCCTCGATAGCTTGCCAAAGACATGTTTATGTAGGCACTCTGCACTGACCTCAAGGCAGCCTGAAGCAAAGTTTGGCTGTCATGCTCTGTAACGCCATCGTTATCATGTTTCTGTTTTCAAATGCTGTTGGTCTATTTTGTCTGAAGACTTTGCATATAACGTGGGTACAAGAAGCCAAATTTCTCTTCTTTGCTGCATTTACAAGGGGTGGGCTAAGGTTGTGTGTACCATTCAGTGTACTGGAATTTTTTTTCTTCTGGTTTACACTGCAGATTTCAAGCTTCTGTACGCACAGTTAGATCTTTTTTTTTTTTTTTTTCAAGTAGTATGCCTGTAAATCTCTAGCAATTACTAGCGGTGATATGTTTCATTTGTAGTGGACTCGCTTGTATAGTTTGTGTTGGGTAAATTTATTGCTTTATCTTTTAATTGCTGAAGACACCTTAGAAAGTTAGGTTCTTTAAATAATAATAATAAAAAAAGAGGAACACACGGCTCAATAGTACCTTCATGACATGCATTTATGATCCATGCAGCGTTGAGCTTTTAATGCCCAAGCATGTCTTTAGTTAGAAATACTGGCATTGAACAGTTTGAACAGACTCGATTGACAAAGCCCAAGTCATTTATCAGCAAGGTGACAAATCAAGCATGGTTTTAGCACTAAGCTGGCTTACTTTTCCTATCTTTCTAGCTCATTTGTGTTTATCTGTCTATTTTGCAATTCACTGGTTACGCCGTCGAGTCCAAAGAGACATGATTTACAATGAAAGAAGGCTTCTGAAGACTGTCTACTGCTGTGTTATGCTGATGCAGACACCATTAACAATTTCAACTTTGTATGGCCTTTCCTGTGGTTCTTCAGTGATCTGGAAATCAGTTTTGATGTGATTACTGTTAGCTTCAAAGCATCCCTACAGAAAGCTAGAAGGTTCATTGGTCTGAAAAGTTCACCTAAAATGCACGTGGCCAGGAATGTTGTCTGTTTCTTGAGTTTAGAGCTCGCATGTCCCAATAATTAGTTGTTGAACTGTCAACATTGCAAATAACCGATGGGGTGGCGCTTTGAAAAATCTTCAATATTACCTATTGTGTGTGAGCACTTAACACAGCAGTTGCAAACTAGCTCCAGTTTGGCAAGAAATGTGTGATGGGGCTATGAAAACAAAGCATTTTTCTGAACTCGTTTGCATATTTTACTGATGTTTGTTTAGCCGTAATCTGCACTGTATTTTAGTGGTATTTCAACAACATGCTTTAGCAACGCGGCTTAAGGCCAGTCTTTTGTAGCTGCTGAAATTAAGAGTGTCAGTCTAAAGCCAGAGTGACAGCATTGACAACTATGCCTAAAGAAGTGATGTCCCACCGAGCAGTTGCTGAAACGTTTTGCAGCAGGATACTTGTTTGTAACATCGTCCCCCCCCCCCTTTTTTTTTGCTTTACCATTGAATGTACGGGTCTTTGGTTGAGTTTCCTTGCTTACCTTGAATTCAGAGTGTTCTTTTAACACTCGGATATTTACTGAATAACGGAAATACTTCTTTAGTGGTTTTTTTTCTCGTCTGCTTTTGTTAGTCACCAGAATGGCTTGACTGTTCAAGGAGAAGCGGGCATTTGCACAGTCTGGAGTAAAGTGAGGTGGTGGGACTTGGGTGCAAGGTGCGTGGCCGTTCAAGTTGTGCTGCAAATAGAGTAAATGAGCACGAAACATAGCGCACTTGTTAGAAATGAATAGAGCACCAATACTATAGCTCTTTCTACCCTCCAGGCCTTTCCATGAGGTGTTAGAACCTGTCGACGGGGATGTGGATTTGGTGTCGTGCTGCCCCTCACTCAGAAAGGGTCCTCTTGCTTCCGGGACTCAGTGCCGGGCCTGCATATTGCAAAAACTAACACTCTCCGCAGTGTCTAGTAGTTTCTTTATTTTGGTAGTTGGCTTTTTTTCCCCATATTTTGGGCTCGTGTTATCAGGGAATTTGGTAGCTTTAATGGATTACACGTATATATATATTTTAGATTTTTGAACTAGCCAAGAAAGCATGCCTCCTTTTTCTTTTTGCTGTTGCTGAAAAAACAGGCAAAGAGCTGCGCAGTAAAATAAAGCCAGCACAACTCTGCAAGAAGTTGAGTTGTTGAAGAAAGGGTTGTGTGTGTCCGTCAGGCCGTATTATTGCTTTACTTGTTTCCAGGCTGCTTTTCAGTCCTTGAACTTTCCCTCCATTAATGACATTTTTGCAGTAACATTGTTTTTCTAGTTCTCCTAGCCTACTTTCCCTTTGCAGGGCTTGGATTTACAGAGAGCTTTTATTATGCTTTAATTTCTTTTTTGTTCTTTTAGTGTACAGTTTTTTCATAGCATAAGCCTTTTGTGGCAAGTGCTATCAGCAGGATAGGTAAACGTACCACAAAAGTGGATTAACTGTTTTATCTCTTGAAACCAAGCTTAGCATTATCAGTTTACCGTGTTGGTAAATGCGGAGCATGGTAGACTTTGTGGCACTTGTCATTTTGTGACTGCGGTGTTAAGCTTTCTTGCAACGAAGCTTTAGTCACTTTCATGGTCTGTTAACATTTCTCCCAATAGTACATTTGAAGCATTCAAAACAAGGTGGAGGGGTATTGAAATTTCGTTCTAGACAAAACCTTCGTGCTTCAGAAAAGTGCCATCATATTAGACTCATATGACTTCTGGCATTTGATTTTTTTTTTTTTCATTGTGGTATTTTCTTCCAAAATTATTTTCTGGGCACTTTGTCTCGTGCTAGTACGAGGTAACAAGTCGTGCATTGTTGGGATGTCGCTTTGCACCTCTTCATGACAGGCAAAGACTTCATCTTACGTCCTCGAGGATGCTTTGCAGTTATATTTTTCTTGTGGCAGTGCTTTTGGCCACACTGTGCATCATGTAAACTACATAGAAACTGAACCTGTGCTCTGCAGTGTCCTCAGTTGTGTTAATGTGAACGTATACGTGTACACTTGCCACCTGTTTTGCAGTGGAAGACGCACAGTGGTAGAGAACTTTTGTCTGAAGGTATGAGGTACTGTAGGTGTACAGAAGCCTCTGCGTTGGGTTTTTTATTTTTAATTTTTTTTTGTGTGTGTGTGTGATAACTTGCACCTGTATTTGCGACTCTTTCTTTCATGAATCCTGATGCAAGGATTTGCTCTGTCTAACGCACATGTGAGACATCCTCCGAGAAATCGCGCTGAGCACCACTGCTAGGCTGCTCAATAACACACAATGTTAAAGTTGCCGATGCAAAAGAATGCAAGTTTACGCTGTTCTTGTGATTTTTTTTTTTTTCCGTCTTGTGATTTCCCATGCATAGAGTTGCTGTCGCAGTCGAGTCTACTGCCGGTTGTATGTGCTTGTGCACATGTTTATGAGCTGCCACAGACAGTTCTTTTGTGGCGGTGTTGCTATGAAGCAATAGAACTGAGCTGCCTAATTTCATGTCCTTATGCCCCTCTGTTGATTTAGTAAGCTTTGCATTTTTGTTTGATTACTGCTGCCACAGTCTATTGTCTTTACATGGCCAAGCAATGCTGTCTGCTCGCACAAAGTCTGTTTTTTGCACGTATACATTTTTGCACATGTGCCAATTTCTGTACTGATTTTTTTGTTTGTGTGCATTGTGTGCGCCACTCTTGATGACCGTTGTCCCATGGCCAGTTCAAGCACTCTCTTGCTTTTGCAACATTGGCAGGTGCCTCCCAAGGCATTGCCTTTTTTTTTTAATTTTCAGTTTTACAGAGGCTAATATGCAACATTTTCACTCTTTATATGTCGTGCTGTCAGATGCTTGGAAACAGAACAGTAATTGCTTGATTCTGTTGTCAACTGCTGGTGCACGTGCTCGTAAACTTTTAGTTTAGTTTTTTTTTGCACTAGCAACCAGAGATGTGAAAGGATGAACTAAAATCTCTAAAATCTGTATTTGGCAACAACTATTTGCTTTTTTAATCAGTTTTTGTTTGAACTGCGACATATTTTCGGCTTTTTTTCTGTGTGCGTGGACTGCTCGAGTGCAGTGCCTAGAAAGCTGCACAGCTTTCAGGGAATTCTTTCTCTTGCCCGTGCATCATTGTAATGGCTAACAGGGTCTGCCATCAACTGGCAGCAAGCGTTTGCCGTAGAAGAGTGGAGGCACATATCACGGTTATTTTGCAATTTCAGCACTTTCTGCTGAGTCAGTTTTGTAAGAAAACAGTGACAGACAATACTCATCTTTTTGGTGACATTGGCACCTGTTAGAGCTGCCGGTGTGCTAGAAGTAAGCCTTTTCATGCAAGAAGGAAACATTTGTGGCCACATTTACCAAGATTGGGCAAAAAATTTTGGTCTGCCAGCTGTGAAGAGCTTTGCATCAGCCACTGGTAGCAACATTTTTTGCTTCGCAACTGCGTCTGTTGGAATACTGTAGAACGATGGAAGCGGTTATTTTTTGCACAAGAAAAATAAGCACCCCTGAAATTGGTTTGCTCAGTACCAAAGTGGCTGCCTTGGGTAGCAGTGTGTCCCAGATCACAAGTGTGCACAGGGCAAACAATGTTAGTGTCTCTAGCCGAGGTTCTGTTTGCGGGTAGAAATCTGCATTTCTTCTGCTTTAGCTAAAGCCAACCCAAGGTTGTAAGGTAACAGAGTTTTTTTTTTTTTTTGTAAAGTGCGAGACACTTGACCTTTGTATTTCCTATCTATCAAATGTCGTTACAGTTCAGTGTAGCGTTGCCACAATTGTATGAGCAATGGGACTGGCCCACTTGTTGGCTGTTCTTATCCTTGGAACACTAGCGTACTATACGTGCTGATGCTGTCTCTAGTGGCTGATATGAGAGTTCCTATAAAATTTGGGTATACTGCCAAGAATTATTCATATAAAATGCTGGTTAAATTGCACTAGGACTCAATAAAGATGAAGGGCAAAGGCTTAATATACGAATATTTTGTCCCTGGGCAAACACTCAGCCAGGATTACTCATCACAGTGAAATGCTGAATAGCACTGGAGGCGCAGTCCCCTTTTCCTCTGCTTTGATATTTTTCTATGTGGTGGGCAAGTTTTCTGGTCGCATCTATGGCTTTTGAGGATTTTAAACTTGGAAGTATTTTTCTATTCTGATAAAATCCAGGACACAATGTCACACAGAATGCGGTTGTCCCCTGCATATGACAGTGTGGTTTCAAAGCTGTTCCAGATATTGGTGTTGTTTGTATGCTGTGGTGCCTGCGATAACTTTAATACCGTAGAGGCCGCTTTTTCCGATTTCATGCTCTTTTTCACTGCTTTAAAGTTTGAGTAGCCATGAGTGACAGTTCTCACTGTTGTGTGGACACCTCACTTGTATTTCGTTACCAAATAGCCAAATACTGACACTTGTTGTGGGTCTAATCTTGTTAAAACTAGAAACATTTTTTTTTTCTTTTTCATAACTACTGGTAAAGTTACTTGTGGTGGCTGTGAAAAACTGGTTTGTTTTTTTTTTTCTTATGCATCCAATACCTTATGTTTCTACATTGCAATTTACTTTTCGGTGACAGGTGTGTTGCTGGGTTTTTAAAGCTAAGCAAACAAGATGCACAGTGCTGTCCATTTCAGCAGAAAGCAACTTGTGCTGCTGTTTGTCTGTGCTGAGGTATAAATACAAGGGAAGGGAATTATACAAAGGTCTTTGATGTCTATAGTTTATATGTCATGTATTGGAGACTGCATGTCAATAAAGGCTTTTGCAAGTTAATGGCGTGGTTTACTTGTGGACAGACAATCTTCTGCGAGGGCGAGGATTGAACATGAAAAGGTGTATTGCCATCATGGCATCCAGACATGCTCTAGGAGATTGTCGAAACCTTCTTGGACCTCGTAAGCTTTAGGTGACATGCTGTATGCCGGGTTGTGGCGTTGCAGCAGGTAGCTAGACGGTAAAACACCTGTTTGCCAAGATCCATTTGCAATCATAAAACTAGTGTCAAAATTAACATGGAGTGTTTAACCATAGTTCACCACCTTTCACCTGCAGTGATGGAACTGTTGTAATTAAGCCAAACTGCACCAAATGGCAAATCGTGCTGCATGCCGCTACAAAACCAAGCTTTTGCTTACTTTTGCACCATACCCGTGTCTATAGGTAATTGAAAAACTTGGGTGAAAACGAAGCCAAAGCTGTAGCCGACGAATTAAAATGTTAGCTGTGCAGTCCTCCCACAATGGTGTCTTAGAAATAGGGGTATGGAAATTTCAAAATTTGGAATAATTTGAATTGAATCTGCTTTTCGATGAGAGTCGTGACGTGCATTTTGCATTCAAAGTACGGAACGAATGTCCGAACATCGCAGATTGTCCTCCCGCTCTGAACTCGCGGTCAAAAATCGTGACATTTCTAAACGGCGCTCACTAGCTTGACATCGCCATCTCACGCTTGTAGTATGCATGAATCCGTGATTTTTTCATGTGGACAATCGCCAACACTTGCTGCTGTGGTAGGCCTTACACGAAACATTCGGTGACGGCCACGCCGACTCGTGGATGAGAAAAATGCAGCACCACGTGGCGCGTCATTGCTTTGTGCCACAAAGCAACAGTCAGTTTGCTGCGAACGCACTAACAAAGAATGTTAACAGGCGCAAGTGCTCCTGCCACTTTGTATTTGCGATATGCGACGTTTGCAGATGACAGTGGAACGACGAAGTCGCGGCACGCGTGCACTCCAGTAGTGCATTTTTGGTGACCGCTTTCGTCTTAGCTGGGCAATTATCGCCTGTAGGAACGGTCCTCTGGGCCACGTGGGACAAGAAAAAGCGGAGGACAGAAGCAAAAGCGTCTGAGCCAGCCCGTGCAGGTCCGCCTTTCTCTCGCGCAATATAGTTTCGTTTTCACGCTTTCACTTGTGTGCGCTTGCCTCATTGTGGCGATGAAATTACACCAACAGCACAAGCCGCGCATTAGCACGCGGAGCATCGTGTGGAAAATTTCCTGCAAGTTTCTGGCACTGGCACTCTAGTGAAACCACTAGCTTCGAACGCCTTCGGATATGACCACCACTCTTGTGAACGATTTAAAAGCATCCCGAAAATACTCGGCAATTTTAACTGCCAAAGCTAAAGGCTCGAATCAGAATAGCGTTATTGATTTGTTAAGTAAACGATATTGCTGCCGTTATCACCATTCCAATTATCATTCAAATGCGATATTTATAGGCCTATTGCAGGGCTGAGCGCAGCAGAACCGATAAGCAAACACTAGGCAAGTTGAAGGGAATTTCTTGCCAGGACTCCTCTCCTGGCATTGCAGGGAAGCAAAGAAGGGATCGTGCTGCTCGCATTGTAGCCAGAGCTGTTGCTTCTATAGCTTGTTTGACAAGCCATCTCGTTGCGTTTTGCCAGTAATGCACCACCTCGTGCACCTTCAGTAGCGGTATCTGATGTCATTCCACTGGTAGCATTGTCCAAGCTAGAATTTTTGAGAAAGAAAAAAATACAAGCAATAGTATACCTGGAGGCTCCAGTTTCCAGGACATCATTCTTGAGTTTTGTGTAGATTTTTTTCATACAACTCTATTCTCACCAAGTAAAAATTACTCTTATGTTCAGCAAAATGTCTTTTTTTTTTTTCATTTATCTCTCATTTTATTCATGACTGAATGGCGCATAAAAAATGGTACAAGAAAGAACAGGTACACATGGGCAGTGTGTGTGTGTGTTGTCTCTTTCTTGTCCCATTTCTCTGCGCTGTTTTCCGTCATGTTTATCACTCACCACCTAGCTCACCTCCAGACTGTTTATCATTTAGGGGCATATTGGGAACAGCGTTAACACAGGACTGAGTGAAAACATAACACAGGCGCTGACTGAGTATCATTTAGGGGCCTCTTTACAGAGCACTTTAATGATGGAATCTCTTTAATTTTAACTTTTTTTTTGCTTTACAGTGATCATAGGGCGCATCTGAACTTGCTGGCTCCAAAAGCTGGAGTATTTCAATGACTACTGTTACATTGTATGCTGCAAGATCTGAAATTTCTATGAACCTAAAATTGCTGCTATAGTAAACTTGTCAGTTCCACCAGCGTACCTGACATAATCAGACACCTAGTGAATGTGCCTCATTGCAGTTACGCTCTAAAAAAGCAGAAAGAGTGTTTCTCCTTTGCAAGGTTTTATTTCATTTGTGGTTGGCTGTGTTTGCATTACCGATGTTACAGATGTACACAACCTTCTTTGTTGCCCCAAAAGCTGTATGCAGGTCCTGAAAGCTTGCACTACCATGCTATAATTTAACAATACTTGCATTTTTGTTGCCTCTACTTTTCTCCTGCTTGTAAGCTAGTGGATTTGCTGTGCATTTCACCTGTGCACTGTACACTTTGGCACTAAGTTGATATCCAGGAGTGGAGGGGGGGGGGGGGGGGGGGGGGGACAAAAAAAGCAGTACCTCAGTCAAACCCACGCAATGGTGACCACTGTGTCATTTAATTGCAAAAGATGTCCTAGGGGAGTACAGCACTAGAGAAGTCGTAAGAGTCCCCATTTGTGCACTTTTACTTTCACCATGCCAGCTGATGCATTAGAAATAAATGGCTCTCGGCCAGCATGCTGTAGAAAGGGTTGAAATGGAGCAGCCAAACTAACTACTTGGCAAACATCTGTGTGGCATTCGATGGGCAGTAAGGAATGTACAATGACTTCACAAGCTAAATGTGGCTTCCTTGTCTCGTAGACAAGTCTGTGCTAAGACCGAGCACGTCAACTTTCCCATGAGGTGACCCCGCAGAGTGCAGCACTAGCATGCTGCAGCCAGTCAGAAAGTGCAGAGTGGTACCATGTACATGAAATAGCAGCCTGCGTGACAGGATCAGTTGGCTCACTTGAACTACAGCTTATACAAAGGCAGCGGTACCTTAATAAAACAAGCGGGTGCTCTAAGCTTATCAAGACATGTTTTGCACTGACCATTCCAGATGAATACTTCAGCTGCCTATTGCTTGATGTAGTCATCACTGGCAGGCTTTCTGATAACGTCTTATCGAGATTGGGCATGCATGAAAAAGTGTACAATACTGTTAGAAAGTCGAATAGCTGAGACCCACTGTTACCCATCATCATATTTTTTCTAGTTAGCAGTTGCATCTCATGTCTCTTAATGGTACTCTTGCAAACAACAGCACCATTGATGGGCAGGAACTTTACAAGGTGGTTGCCTGTAGCCAGTATGTAGCCTTGGGAGGGTCAGTTGCTCTTTGGCTGCATACTTCAGAGTATGCTGTTACACGAACTAATCTGCAGCCCAGAAGAGTCACCTCGACGGCAGCAATGTTTAGGGTAGTCTGCTTAATAACACCTTGCCCAACTCTCTGGCGGTACATAGCGAGAGGAATAATGCCCGGTTGAATATGCAGTTTTCACTACTGAAGAGGCACAACCTTCCATTGATTTGTTCTGTAAGGATTTTGTTGCACCAGCATTTTGCATGGGGCAGCATGTTAATGTGCCCATGTCACCACACTGAGAACTAAAGCACAGCTTGCTTGTTTCTAGATAGCCGGCGAGAAAAGCCACAAAACTTCTTACCCTAGCTGTTACACACAATACAGCTGTGGTTTGTGTGCAGGCCTGCTTCAATTCAAACTAGACACAGAGCGTGCACAAATACCACTACTCGTTATGCATAGCCAGTCTCTGCAGATGGGTGGCGTGAGTTGGCACCGTCCCCTGCTGCAGGTGATGCATTGTACATCTGCAGACTCAAGGCACTGGCCGGAAAGCGTAGAGACAGTGGGTGACATTGGTACTGTCTAACAGTTACGTCAGCAGTGCTGAGGAGAAATTTTCTATGTAAAACAAATTAGTGAGACCTTGTAACACTGTTATTAAGCCAGATCGCACAGTTCAGTGAAAGAAAACCACGAGTCTTTTTGTGCCACTTACTTGAACAAGAAAAAAAAAATGTGCAGACATCAATATCAAAACTACAACCAACCCAAGATGGTGGTTATTCCTAGCTCACGTGTGCGACCTTGCTCTCCTAAACCTTGAGGTTAGCGTATTTACATGTTCAAAGTCAAGTTGTTTCAGCATTCATTCTTTGGCTGCTCAAAAACTTGACTACACAAATCTGAACATCAGCTTGTGCCTACCAGTCAGCAACAGAACTTCATAATGGCACACAGGTTTTTAAGATAGCAGGTGGACTTGAAGAAAAAGTGTTAATATGACTAGGCCTTAGAATCTTCTTGAAGCTTCAAACATTGAATAACAATCTTTTTGTTTCCTTTTAAAAAGAAAACTTTTCTGTTCAAGCAAAATTTTTTTCTCCAATATTTAACATTAACAGAAAAACTTTTGTATTTGTTTGGAAAGAGCATTCTGAGAATTAAGTAATGATTGTATGGCAGTTACCACCATCTACTTGGAGCAATTTATAGTCCACACTATGGGTGCAAACAAAGGTAACATAGGCTTAAAAACAATGCGCAACAAAAGGTACATGAACAGACTACAGTGTCTTCGAACCTTGATGCTCCAAATGTACAGCACCAAAGAGTCACTACAGCACATTCCCAAAACCACATGGGCAACAGAGGCCTATCACAATCTATGATTGCTACTGTAAAATTTTATAGACACCCCTATTTCAAAATGCAGCAAAAAGCAGCTAAACTTAAACAGTGATGGCTCATAACTAGCATGCCGGAGGATTAACACTCAAGGAGGTGTCTTTGAATGCAATCCTTCATTTGCAGCGTTCTTCACATAATTCAGCTTAAGCTGGTGAATTGTGTGACCCTTCAAGAAAGGCAGAAAAAAGGGGCATCTATAGAGGCAAAAACGCCTAGCTTCCCAGAGGCAGTTGTACCAATCCCAGTACAATCTGGACTGCACAAGTTGCCAAAAACTAGTCATTGTTTTGCCAATATCACAGCATGCTAAAGCTGCGCTTCAATTGCACAAAATAGTCCTGGCATGACAAACCTAGCTGGCTGGCGATTGACTGCTGAGATAGTAGATAATTACACCACTGCTGCAGCCCTGTTCGAAGGGATGGCCGGCAAGCCCTTGTGCATGTACGCTTCTCAGTGCAAGTACAGCATATGTTGATCAAAGCGCCCGCAAGCTAGAAGCCTTTTACACAATGACCAAAAGGAGACTGGAGAGCAACACCAGCTAGCAGCACGTCGGTTGAAGCTGCCGTCTGCCATAGGATTCACTTTTTCATAGCCACCTTCACTGCTGCTAGGAGATCTAGTTCCTGCGGTGGCAAATGTGTAGAGGTATGCATGGTCGAGTGCCAGGAGCAAAAGGAATGGTGGGAAGAGAGAAGGATGGCCATTTGAAAAAGTCGCTGTAGCTGCGGTCAGCTAGGCAGTTTCGGCCGTGGTCGTTGTTGGCGCACGCAATTTTTCACTGCACTGTGTCACTGTCTCTGTGACAGCAGAGATCACTGTGGACGCAGAAAGGGCAGCATTTTGCACAACCTCATGGCAAAGGTCAGCATAAAGTAGCAGAGGTTCCGCGCCGTCTGTGATCTTGTCATCAGCAGTCGCCACACAAACGTGACCAGGAGCAAGTTCAGAAAAAGGTGCATGATGTAGAGCCTGTGAGAGATAAGAGAGAGATTGTGCTTTCAACCACAGTCCGCAAAACACTGCGAGGCTCAGAGAAGTGTCGCATGGCACCAAAGCACTATTAACCTCTGCAGCAACTTTGCAAATTGTTTGCATATTATAGGCAGCTCGACTTAACATTTGTGCTTCTTATAGCTTTCTACTTGGCTGTTCATTTGCTTGCCAAGCTGTACTATTGCAACATGAAAGCACTTTTACAATGGAGAGAATCTGATTTGTACAAATGTTCAAAAACAATGAAACAGATATAATATCTTGCGCTTCTGTGCTACTTTTTTGCTATTTCTAGCATGTAAGACATGACGGCACGCTTACGGTACCCATAACAGAGCTATGTTTAAATATCTCATCGACCTTCTCATTGAAATCTACTTTTACACTGAGCACTGACCAACCTAAGAAATGTGCACCACTAGCCTATCAACCAATTTGCTTTGAATCATGATGAAATCATGTTAAAGATTGTTTCAAATGTCAGTATTCCTCATGTGAATGTAAAGCTGTCACGAAAAGGAAAAAGAGCACATAACAGTACAATTACATCATGTGCAATCAAGCATCTGAATGTATTTTTGAAGGCATCAAGATTTCAAAGTTAGGAATGAGCAGACAAACTGCAGCACTCAGTTCCCAGCCAGATGATGCTCAGTGGGTAGCTTCACAATGAAAAAATCGTTTATGTGCACCTTTTGCATACAGAACTGATACTCCTAACTGTCTCACAGGATGGCAACGTGCAGATGAATTCAGCTGTAATAATCTATTTGCGAGTAATCAAGGCTGAAATAACGAGTTCCTCCAAGAAAGCTGTTACACACACCCGCACACATTTCAGTTGCATAGATAGCACCATGTGTATCATGGGTTTGTTATTGTTGTACTTGCATGTGAAGATATTATAAATTCTTTTCTTTTCCATTACAGCTTGGTATAGTGAAGAAAAACAAATGATGCAATACTTAACTGATCATTTATTCTAATGCATTCCTGAATAAATATACTTAAAGGGACACTGAGGAGAAATTGAAGTTGGCTTGTATCGACAGAATACCAGCTCCTGATTACAAAAACGCCACTCATACTGACAACAAAGCTCTTGCAACGTAGAAAAGTGCAAGAACCAAATACAGGTATCGCCACCACAGGCCAAACTCGCAAGTACAAGCGTGGTGACGTCATAGGTCAAAACAGTGTTGCTAGAACCAATGGTTCTACCAACACTAGGACACGAGAAGCCACGAATCACTGAGGCGCAGCCAATGCATGCGCAAATCTCCTTGACGTCGCCAGATGGCGCCACGTACCCGGCAGCTACGCGCGCGCCTGCAGCATCGGGATCAATCAGCGCCTGCTCACTGGCGGTAGGCGGCCTCCCGGTACTCCGCTAACCGTAACAAGGTGCACGGTATGCTAAAGGTGTCTATTTGCGAGAACTTTGTTGATGACTTCGAGAATGGGATCCATCGTAACGCTGGCACAACACCCGTGCAAACGTAAACGAAACGACGGTAGCGACGGCCGCAATAGCCGATAGATGGCTTCAACGTGCGGCCGGCGGAAGCTTTCTTTTCGGCTGCTGCTAGGCCGCACTGCTGGCCGCCAGAAATCACGGAGTCTGCGTTACATCATGTGCACGTCATGTTTCACGTCACTTAGTCCTGTGTCATCATAAGATAGTCCTAAGTTTGAATCAGAGCGGCGGGAAAAACTTTCTCAACTTCGAATCCAAATTTCTTAGAAATAAATGCATCCTTCGCTGCCGGCCAAGTGGAAACAAAGCCATGAAATGCTGAACTATCGCATTTTGCTTTAAAAAAACATTAATAAAGCTCTCCTCACTGTCCCTTTAAATCTTTAATCAGTAATGTACAAAAAAAAAGTTTCAGTTACCTAGTCCTATATATCTACATCAAATTTCCTTTTAACTTGTGTCTTTGTCTGCCTGCATATGTCTTAACTAGCACAAAAATATGTTAGCTGTCATAGCAAAATGCAATAAATGAAAAGAGCTCTCATTTCTGCACACATTTGAAAACAAGCGTTTTGAGTAAACACAGAGTTGCTTTTGTTTCCTTGTGGTTTCAGTACAAGGTTTATGGTGCAGGGTTTAAATTTCAGGCACTCTGATACACGGGTTTTAACGAAGATTTATTTTATTATTCAAAATGATGGCCATGCATGTCAATGGTTTGTTCGAATATTGAGCCGAGTCAAACATTCAGAGATATTTATTTCTTAAAACTCTGTCTGGGTGAACAGAGAGGCTGGCTGAATATTAATGCATTTTCATTTTAGCAAAATTCATTAATGCTACATTTATGTTAAAAATTCATGTGCGTAAATTAAAACTTCCCAAACAATGAGACATGCTTTGTGCGCGTGCAGCTACTCACCATTTCATGTGTTTACGTGCCTCGGGGAGCTTCGACACTTCAGCCTTAAAGAGGTATTTTCGAATTCCCAAAATGTATTGCTCCCAGTACAAATACCATTCAATGTTTCGCACATCAAAGTTGAACAACTGCAATAAAAAGTAATACATCATCGCATTTAATTACATCATTACATTAAATGTAATGTAAATATTACATTAAATGTAATATTAATTACATTAATACATCATTACAGTTACAGGACAGGTTGTAAGAGCATACTAAAATGCAGTAATGAATATATCATGTGCACCTGAGCACTGTTGTAAGCACTTAAGAAGTAATCATTGCATGAACAGCACACATATCCATGCAATTAGCTCAAGTGTGGGCTAATTGTTTTTTCTTTCTGCCTTTGTAATTCTTGATCAACAAAATGACTTTATAGGCATTTAGTTAACTTTAGGATGTGTGGTAGGCTTTTGCAAATGTCTGTTTATTCTTAAAAAGGTTTCTTTAACCGAGAAATTATTATTAAAGGGTCAGTCTACTGAATTTTATCGACCATATTTTCTTTGCGGCAACCGATAGCTTTTTACTCAAATTACCGTTTAGCCAGCTGTGGTGCCAAGGAGTGCGGTAGAACATTTTAAAATAGAATTTATTAATGTGGGAACACATCTGTATGAGATGGTAGTCTCATCTGGCAACCATCTGGATTTCCGCCACGCGGCGACAAACATGGCGGCGCCCGTCGAAGCCGGACCTCTCGATTCGGACTGAATTCTCGTTGTTGCTGCCTTTTTCAGTGCGTTCACTGGCCATAAATGAGGCGCCTGTCTTTCGCTTCGTCTCATCTCGCCTATAAGAAAACATATAAGAGATACATTTGCTTTATTTTAATAATTAGAGTGACGATTCTGCCGCTCCTAGGCTTAAGTGGAGAGTCGGTTTGTTTACAGCAATGGTTCCCGTCCTGACGACCAGATGGCGCCACTATAGGCTGAGTTTATTTTTGCGTCTCTGCTAGCATACGCTGAACTAAAGGTGGGAATGTGCCTGCGTTTTGCGTACGTGTAACTATAAATATTCATGTGATTTACAGAAAAAAGCGAGCGGTACGCCTTCTACAGTTTACTAGAACAAAACGTGCGTTTCTCTGACATTGGGGCATACAAATAGTACGTAGTATATTCACTTATGCTTCTACAAAAAAAGACTACCACTTTCTTGAACAAAATGAACGTTTGGGGTCGCCACCATGCATTTTTACGCGACTTTTAACGCCGAAATAAAATATAAATTCCTGCCTAAACCGGGCACAGATCCCTCGTTATTGATGTTATAGGGTGCCAACTACCAGAATATGCCATTATTTATACACTCATCTCGGTGAGTAGACTGATACACTCATCTCGGTGAGTAGACTGACCCTTTAAGGCCCGTAAGAAATGACTTAATTGAGATATGTTAGTTTGTGGTATATTTCCTTCCAGGCCAGATATTTGAAATATAAATGCATATTCGAAATCACCACTTTGTGATATACCTGCATGCTAAGTTTTAGCAAGATATGTTGACAAATAAAGGATATTTTAAGATCCTCATCCCCCCTCAAGCAGACAAGAATTAAAGAGCAACAAGATGGCGCAAAGTAGGAGAAAAAAACGACAGGACAGGCGCTAAATATGTTAGCTGCCATAGCAAAGCATAGCGCCTCTCCTGTCGTTTTTTCTCCTACTTTGTGCCGTCTTGTTGTGCTTTAATTCTTGCCACCACCTATGAACCAACATGCCCTGGAGAGTGTTTTGCTGAAGTCCCCCTCAAGCTCCTACGGTGGCTCAGTAGTTATGGTGCTCGGCTGCTGACCCAAAAGACATGGGTTCGATCCTGGCCACAGCGGCGGTCACGTTTCGATGCAGGTGAAATGCTAGATGCCTGTGCACTGTGCGATGAAGAACCCCAGGTGGTCGCAATTTCCGAAGCCCTTCACTACGGCACCCCTCATAGCCTGAGTCACTTTGTTTGGGACGGCAAACCCCATAAACCAAACCACGTTTCATCAAACATGTATAAAACTGGAGCTATAAAATAAGCTATAAAAAGCGTATAAAACTGGAGCTATAGCCAACAAGTACATAAAGTGTATACCCCATCTCACCACTTCCTTGAAGCACTGTAGAAGCTACAAAAACTCCCAAACCAATAATACATTTCTTCGCACCTTGTTTTCTGCTTGTCGTCTGTTCACGCCATTTGCAGACATAGCTCATTTGCAGAAACACCGCCATTGGAAAAGGGGATGTAAGGGGGATGTACAGTACATTGCAGCAATCAGAAGCTGGGATCAGGGGCGCAGAAGCCAGAATGGTAAGGTACGGCAGAGAGAGGCCAAGTGGATCAGTCATGTGTCACAGCTTCTGTACATGACAAGCCCAATAAGATTCTGTGTGAAAGCGACAGCGGATGCCAATTTTGCAAAAGCCAGAGCACTACTGTATGTATGTAGTTATGTGCATGCTGAAGTCTAGGTAGTCACAGGTCATTTCAAGTGAAACTTGTGACAAGTTGTGTTATAATAATGCCTAAACAGTAGGTTAAAATATTTATTAAACAATGTGTTCTTTTGCTTTTGTTTACTGGAAATATGGAAGAAACTTGAGAACTATTTTTTAATGTTACCGCTCTTCAGTGAAAAAATATGTTGAAAACTAACACCAAACTGCATTAAAATTTATTTCCTTTGCACACATAGAAACGTATGAATGGCTCTGTAAAAGCCACATGTATATTATGATTGCACAATTAAAGAGGAGACTTTTATACTGGCACTATATCCTGCAGTGCAAGAATATATAGTCCCTGCACTCTTCATAGCTATGGCAGCTTGAAAGTAAATATTGAGATGAAGTATAGCGCTTCGTTATTTCAGTGATTCTATCCAAACATTCCACCTAAAATAATCAGAGATTTGTTTTCTTTTTGCATGAAGAATGATGTGACTATGTATAGATGATGAAATTTCAATATTATTAAGAGACTGGCCATACATTTAGTGGTGACAGACAATGCATGTTACAAAGGTACCTGTTTATCTGTTGCAGAGAGATCATCCACAAGCGAAACCACGTTGTTTGATCGGAACAGCCAGCTGTGTGTTGTGAAATACTGCACAACATCAATGCCCTTACGAACCTTGTAGTAAAGAGGTATGAATCTGCAATGCGGAAAAGTAAGAAAAGCAAAGCATGTTACGCTATTACCTTGCGGCCAGCTGTCTTTGAAACCAGTTACATCCAAGACCATTCAGTAAAAGGAAATTTAAAATTCCATCAATATATTTGAGTGTGCATACTGCACAGATAGCTCATATGAATGGTAAGGTCAAGTAATTAAAGTTCCTAAAAACTGTTTTCTTAAAACAATTCTTTATTAACTTGATTTCTCCCATTTTGAATTTTCACATCTTTGAATGGGTCCATTTACCCAAAACCTGTTCATGTTCTAGACTAGTGTGGCACAGGCGTTATAAACATGAATTGAAGAAGGGTGAATTTTCTTCATTGAAGTAAACAAAGAAGCTTCCATCACAGTAACATGGTAACTGAAAGACATGCGTTTCTGCTCTGTGTGAAGCATTTGGTGGGCTTGTATCAAAGGTGTTCAGCAGTGAACTCCAGTGGACCAGGTGGCATGATACTGACCTAGGCTTTCGACCTATTAACTGCAAGGCCAGGTCTCCCATGAACGCGGGCACATAGTGCAAGCAGTACAGACTGATGTTGTGCCACAGTGCGCTGTTGGTCAGAGCAACCTTCGGGAAACGAAGCACATGGGGCAGTGGATGTCGCACAATGAGTTCCTGCGTTGTCGTGGTCACTTCCGCCCATGTCTGCTGCTGCAGGGTTCCACTTGTACAATGGTAGACCCTCACATGCTCTGGCCTGCAAAGAGACATACCTCACTCACCAAATCAGCACAAGAACAACAATCTGGGCAAGATGGTGGAAGTTTCATTCTGATGGATAAGCAGCGCACAAACAACAAAGCAAAAGAAGACAGATGACACAGTGAACCACCATACGACACACTGCTGTGTCGTCAATTTTGTGTTCTTTCGTCTTTGTTGTTCATATGCTGATCACCTGCCAGCACCAAATGGCAGCAAACTTGCAGCTTTGCTCACTACTCCATCTGGTGAGAGTTAATGCACTTTTTTTAGTAAAGCACTGTATTTACTTGCTTAATTCGCGCACTTTTTTTCCCTTAAATTAAGGCTTCAGAATGGGCCCGGGTCCGCAAACTGCACGGAGATTTCGCAAAAACGTCCTAAAAACCTCTACAAAGGTCACAACGTGCAATTTATACAGTGCATAGCCGCGTATAATCTAATGCCGCAACTCGTGCCCCTCGCTAGCCAAAAAAAAAGGTAACTCAAAATGATAGCTTCTATTCGTATACCGCCTCCCGCGCCCACTCCACACCCACGTTATGTAGCTCCCCGCGTGATGGCATTACTCAAAGCAATAAACACGGAACGATACAACCGCAAAGCCAGCAGTTAGAGGCAAATGGAGATACAATTAGGTGATAAAACGGGGCACTGAGCCCTCGCATGCGGCCTCGCTGAGAAGTGGAAAACAGAACAGCCAACGGTTCGCCAGTTTTGGATTATGGGGCAACGAACGCTCCGGAGGTTGCGGGAAGTTTGCTCTCGCAACCGTTCGTACGGGAAAGTGACCGCATTTGAGGTTTCTTTACCGAAACCAATTTACAAACGAATTATCGGCTTTTTCTGACACCACTGAGACCTTTTGCAGCCGCTGCGAAACCACACATGCTCATGCACATGAGCACATGATCATGTGCTTGTGCAGCAGGGAGCGCAAAATATGCGAGTAAGATTTTTTTTTTATATAAATCCGGGTAATAAATTACAGGTTGCGCAAATTACATGTGGGCGCAAATTATGCAAGAAAATGCGGAAAACCTCATTAGAAGTGGATTAAGCATGGACATGCACATTAGGAGTGGATACAGATCCAAAATTACAAGCAAA